>NC_056725.1:243143365-243513365 GCF_019279795.1 Protopterus annectens | reverse complement strand
TTAACACAACAGCTCCTGTCCAATCATTATGTGAGAACAGTACTCTTGCAAGGTGCTGTATGCAAAATCGTCATCATGATAAAGGTACATGGGGTAACCATAGAGGGACTGGTAGTGTTGTGTGTACAATGGGGTCATCCGTATCACAATTACCTGGAACATTTAGGAGTCATGTGCATACTAGGATCATGCGCCTGAGAGACTGGGGTGAGGACAACTGGAGTATGTTGTGATGCATATTAAAAGGGTTACATGTGTCAAGTGGACATGTGTGTGAAATGGACAGCTATATATGGGGCAAATGTTCTAGGAACCAATTGGCCTTCTGTTTCTGTAGGGTAAGAGTGGGATGTGGGGGAAGGAGAGTATGTATGGTCGTGGAGGATAGGTAGGGTAGGATGACAGACAAGACAACATACAGGGTCAGTATATGACACATGTGGGGGGATACACCTCAGACGGGGAGGGTGTTCGGCATTCACAAGCCCATGAGCCCCCAGATGGAAACAGTGGAACGGAGGTCCCTAGCCATGGGCAGCCACCACTGCACCAAAACAGCTGCAAAGGTGGCAGTGCTGGTGGCTGTCTAGAAGGGGCAGTCTCACCCTGCAAACGTGACACTCTGCCCTTGAGCTGGTGTATCTGGCCTCAAAACCACTTATTGAGCCCTTATGCACCACATCCTGGACTGTACGACAGTGGACATGTCCCTGTCTGGACCTGCACCCAGGGGGGACAAGCCTCATCCTCAGTGGCGGTACCACCAGAAGGTGGTGCAGAGCCAACAGAGGTGGAGTTCCAAGGCTGGGCCCCAGATGTGCTGGTGCCCAGTGCCATGGCCAGCTGAAGTGGGACAGGAGGTTCTGCTGGGACCTTCAAACCCATACAGCCTATGGTGTTGCAGTTTAAACACAGATATGGCTTAGTAATAATCAACAGCATTCAGGATTACTTACTGCAGCATGCATAGATATGACCATCAACCCAACACAGCAGATGGTTTACAGTTGCAGAGAGAGCACAACACATGCATATATACTGCATGACATCTGTGCAATGTGTAGAAGACTTGTGACAGCAGCTATTAACAGTGAGCCATTATTGGCATGTCACTGAGAACCCAGACAGTGTCTGTCATACAACTGTTTCATGTGACATATGTCCAGTCAGGGATGTGATGGCAGCAACTCATCACTATCACCATGTACTGGCTGCAATCCTCACACTATGCTCCTGCTCGTCACAGATGTGTGTTCAGTGAGTAACACAGGAAACAAATGGTTCCACACACTGACCAGTCCACGGATGGCCCTACAGATGGCGGTCCCTCACAAACAGAGCACTGTCTTGTCAGTCTTAAAACATGCAGAATAGCCATTACCACACACACCTTGTTAAACAGGCAATTGTCTCAATGAAGCATAGCTACACTTACATGCTGTAGTCATGTCTGGCACATCACCTTCCTGTCTTTAGGCTATTTCCCACTGTGTATGTAGTTTGAGGAACATCCAGATATCATCTATGATGCCGTTTACCAAACACCAGATCCAGGTACCACTCACAGTAACTGTCATGGGCAAACACCAACATGATGTTCCTAGTTATTGTACTGTGTTTTTCATACGAATGGCTATGTGAACATCATCACAGCTGTTAAACATGCAATCAGCTAGAGGAGGACTGCAATAGGTGCAGAGGCCATCACCGAACATGACCATCACTTACAATGCACAAGCTGCTGCTGAGCAGGTGTACACCTCCACATCCACGAGAGAGTGTGTGGGAGGGACAGACAGAAGCAAAGTACATCAGAGAAGGGCTTGGAGACTAAAACCTAAGCAACGTCTGTCACACACCTACCAGTACAGGGGTTCAAATCCCTGACTGACTAGTCATTACTATTACAAGTGCATGCAGTTACTCTATGTGCCACAAAGCTGACATGTTGGTGTGCCGTAAGAACATATATGTGTGTTGGTGTGTGACATCTGCAACAGTAATATAGTAGACAGACATTAGGTGCAGCACACAAGGCTGTCCACGTGAATGGATGTCATTGTCAACACAGCCACACTCTCTAATGGACTCACATTTACACTCTTTGCCAGGCCCACAAATACACTCCCAAACCACTTAGCTTGCCACACTGCAGTAATGGATAGGTACTACATGCACCACAGGGGATATCCGGAGGTTCTATGGGCTAGGGCATGTGAATGTGTTTGACATCTGTCGGTATGCCACTGGGGGTTATACTGGGAGTGACTGTGGTTGGGAGCATCATACCCCCCACGCAGACACAAGGTGCCAGTACTGACATGCATGTGTGCATTGCTTCATGGGTGTGTAGTGGTTTGCTGTGCAAGATGGCTGTACAAGGCTGGGTGAGGGGTAATCCTTGACATCACGCCACCTGACAATGGTGTGCAGTGTGGTACAGGGGTGTAGGTTCTGCAATGTCCCACACAGATGGGTATTGTATGAACTGTCCTGACATCCTGGTTACCATTGTGTATGGCCATAGCTTTGCAATGCATGCCATGTCCGTGTTTGATAGTCCTTGACATGGACATTGCCTGGGATGTGCATGTCCCACAATAATGTACATTGACATGTACAGGTGTACCTGGTTTGGCTAGCACATGTTGTGTACACAGACCGTTGTCCTCCGATATGCCAATACTGGCCTGGTGTGGCAGAACCTGCTTATAGTCAACAGGTTGACCCTGCACCTGCATTGATAGCATGATACAGGCATTCCCTGCTATCAGTGGCATCGGTCCATACAGGGCACATGTGTAAGGCATTGTATGGCCTTTGTGGATCACATTTGATGGCACCACATATGTTGCAGGCATCCAGTGGGGAACATAGTGAACGCACATTGTCCACAATTATGTTCTTATTGTACTGCTGTGTAGTGTGCCATGCCCTCTGCAGCCCACTGCAATCACACCATGCCTACTATCTGTCATCAATTTGCAGGGTACTAGCAACATAGTGGGATATTCTAGGCAAGTGTGTTTGTGTATGACACATGGGTTCAGGATGTATTCCGGGTAATAGTAGGGTTCCATACTTTGTTCACCAGGCCTTTTGCCAGATGTAGGGGTATGGCTTGCCAACACAGTCCCTTGGCTGACTGACATCTGTACTCCTCGTGAGGTGGACATTGTGACATATAAGATGTACACCATATAGGAAAACTACAAAATCTGCACCTCAACATGTCTAGTGGTTAGACACTCACAGCCACCTCCACAGTCTCTGACAGTTGAATACACATGCACCATATCCTGGAATAGAACCCCTACCTAACTAGTGTATCACACTACAGTATTATACAGTTACAGCACGCACTACAGAGATTACTGGATTATGGCAGTCCCAGAGGTGTATGTCTAGGTGGGTGACATCAGCAGGATTGCCAAAGGTGGTCATGTGAATTGTAAATAGTGTGCATACTCTAAAAAGCATTTTTCCTGTCTTAGGCAGACAGATACATACACAAACAGTTGGTCTTTCTTGGAATAGAATCCCTACCGAACTAGTTTATCACACTACAGCAATACGCAGTTATAGCATGTGCTATGGAGAATACAGGGTTACAGTGGTCCTAAAGGTGTATTCCTAGGTGAGTGACATCAGCAGGATTGCCAAAGGTGGTCATGCGAGTCATAAAGAGTGTGCATACTCTAAAAAGCATTGTTCCTGTCTCGGGCAGACAGAGACACACACACAGTTGGTCTCACATGGAAGAGAATCTCTACTTAACTAGTTTATCACATTACAGCAATATGCAGTTACAGCATGAGCTATGGAGAATACTGAGTTACAGTAGTCCCAGAGGTGTATATGTAGGTGGGTGTCATCAGCAGGATTGCCAAAGAAGGGCATTCCACGTGTACTGCGGGTTGTACATGTCTGTTACCTGCGTGTACCCGCTACTTACTGTCATGAAAACACAATTACACCTGCTTAAAAGTGTCTTATGTGGTCCTAATTGACAGTATCAACAAGGATTGCAGGTCTCGAAGCCTGGACCATGCACACTGAGGTCACAGAATGTACCACTAAGCCATCTGGGTTGTACACATGCTGCATGGAGTCTATAATGCACATCCTACTACAGGTATTCCACAGTACTGAAAACAAATGGCACAGTCCCTTTGTGTACATATGTACAGTACCCTTGAATGTACTGTACTCTGTGAAACAACAAAGACAAGTCTACATCTGTACAACTTTCTGAATGCCCTTTATGACACAGAAGGGTTCCAAAGGAACTGACTTGTACACAAAACAGAGGCATCTCTTGTGTTATAACATTTAAATCATAAGCAATTCACCAGAGAAGGGATGGTTGTTGTGTATGCAGAGTTTGTGGTGGGGAATGATGGCTAATGTAATCTATCCTGGGGATTGTGGAGTTAGGGTGGGGGAATGATGGGTATGGACCTACACCCCAGCGGCCACTCCTCTGTCACTGCTCAACAGTGGCACAGGGAAATATCATACCCAACTGTAGTCGTGCTTAACTGTGTACTCTTTACTATTCATAACTATGTAATAATTTGTAGACACCAGTCACCACAGATGGCTACCATGGTGTGCTAAAAGACATTACACATGTGTAAGCCTGGCTACAGGATAGTCACACACACATATACGCACACACGTGCCAGTATTGTGCATACACATCTTGCCTATGTAAAAGTAACTAGTACAGTGGTATGCAGTTGGGGTATGTGCCACAGAACACATACAATTACACTTACTGATTCCATGTCTGAGCTTGGTGACATCACAGGACCGATTACTTGCAGTGGGTAGGGGGAAGAGAGAGGTATAGCAGTTGACAAGGATAAAGGCCAGTGCAAAAGGAGGTATCTCTTTGGAATGCAGCAAAACCCGCTGCCATGACAGGATGCAGACACAAATACACACACACAACCACACTCAACCTATGCTGACACACTCAGGCATTTGCTGAAACATACACAAACACACTCAGCCATTTGCTGACACACACACTCAGGCATTGGTTGTCACACACACAAACACATACACACAGTTGCCAGTGGTGGGATCAGAACTCCTGCCTATCTAAGGATCACTGTTACAGTACTATGCAGTTACAAGACCCGCCACAGAGACTACACATCCCAAGGCAGTCAGACTGCCCTTTTACAATTGACAACAACAGGGAGACTGACAGTCACGAAGTACATAGCTGTAGACCTTTGTGTATAATGTAGGTGTCCATGCACAAACAAGACACACCATCCGCAGGTAGGCCTGAGAGGTATAGTTATAGCACAACAGGAACCTGAACTGGAGTATGGCCATCTGCGGAATGGACAACTACCCATACACTTAGTAGCACAGGGCCATTTGCGATGCACTATGACTACAACTACACAAGGTTATACTGGGCATGCTCATACACTTAGTAACAAAGGGCTTGTTAGACACATTGATTCTAACCACTGAAGGCCACAGTGTGCATGCTCAGACACTTACATGTACAGAACATGTTGTAATGGACTCCTATTGTAAACACACAGGTTTACAGTTAGGTACATCACACCTGTCAGTATATATGCACATCATACTGGTTTACTACCTGATGCCTGTATGTGGCCTGTAAATGATATATCTGTGTCTGTGCTGGGTGATACACATGCATACATGTACGGGAAGTACTGACATATATACATGTTACATATACACAGTCATGCATGTGTGGATGTGACAGACAATAGGTTACCTGGGTTGCACAGGCGGATGCTACCTACAGTATGTGTCACACACTTTGCTGCCCTGAAAGGCATACATTGATAGCAGGTTGTGGACAGTGGCATTATACGTGGAACAGTGGCATGTGCAAGCATAATGTGTGAGCCACCTTGTGTAATGGTATTGAGGTGCAGGTGACAAGATGACCTCTCCCTGCTGTGGTAGTAGTTGTCATTATTAGCAGGGCTGCTACCCTAAGTATATCTCACATTGGTCATATACACAAGTTCTGCCACTGTCCGTCACCGTACATGGGGCATTTGCTACCAAGCACATTAATGCCACACGCATTGATGTCATGGTATGGGTGGCAACTGCTAGACCAAAAAATGAGCCAATGTCCTACTGTTGTTATGAGGTTGTCCAGTGTCTGTCATTCTAAGCTGTCATGACCGAATGACGAGCCTTCAACACAGAGCAAATGCATCCATGTTACACATGTGTGTGGATAATACCTAGGTCGCATTTAAAGGCAAATGTCCTACACACAGAAGTAACATCCTGACACTTACATGACAATTGCATTCAATGCCTATGCTAAACCGTGCTGGATGTGTGGCTTTAGTAATCCATTAGCTCAATTTAGAACCTACAATGGGGAGTACCGACATCAGTGCAGTGAGGAACACCTGGCTGAAGGCTCTGTAGTGCACAATTGCACTACCACCATATAACTCAGATCCAGACATGTGGGCCATAACAGTGGTATCGACCATACCAGATGGTGGTGTACACATATTCATAAAGGCTACTCACATGTAAGGACCACTACTCTGACATAACGCATCACAGATGAGTCAGGTACAGGTGACAGTGGCAAATGCTGCATTCTAGGTTGTATCCTCTTATACATCCACCACCTTGTTCCCAGACTACCAACACACATCCATATGTGGTATGACATAGTATGGTAGACCACCAGATAACCCCCGATTGGTGAATTGTACCTAGGCCTACATCAACTGTGAAATGTACCCATGTACAGACACAGCTGCATAATCTGTTATGCAATGCAATAATACCACTGTTTGTAACCTTCTCAGCTGTACACATTCCAGGGTCCCTTGGATGTTGTCGCATTAACACAGTCGACAGTTGCTGTACACCAGTAACCAACACCCTCATGGTTGGATATGACCTAACCGTACCTGCCCTGGATATGTACATCCCACACTCATACAACATGTATTACATTACCATAGCTTTCATTTACCTTTCTACATACAGGTGGCTACAGTCGTTACACACATGCACATGGCAGATTGCATGCTAACAGTACATAAGGATCGATATCTATGATGACAGAGGTAGTATCCCCTCTCTACTGGTCACCCATGACACCTATCATATCATACAACACCCCATGTGGCATGTATGTCTTTAGACATGTCCACCTAATGCAATGCCTACAAACATACCCAAATAACAGGACCATAGGACCTACACACAGAGCTCTGCACTGTATGTTCCTGAATAGTCACGGGTGATATGTTCATTACATGTACAGCCATGTGTGGTCACAGCTCCTACATATACCCCATGTCAATAATTGCAAGCCATGCATGCTGTGTGCTGTCTGGACATTAGCCTTAGTACCACAATAGCCAGTACATGCTGGGGTGAGATGTTTTCAAGCCACAGACCTTGCACATGCTTGAATGAGTGTACTGTCAGCTCTAACAGAGCACATTGCTGGCACTCTTCCAGTACACATGAGGTGTGTGTAGCAATTATGATGTGCTCACTGTTGACTATTACAGTGCCCTGGCTTCACCATGGCACTGTCAAGTAACAGTTTGTAGGAGCATGACATGGAATAATGCTGTGTGTGTCACGCTGATATGTGCTGTTGTCATATATGTACACTTGGCTACTCAGTGAAAGTGGTGGTGTCCTACCAGTACATGAATACAACATCCATTATGGTGTAATGCTCAGCTATGTTTCACACATGGCGGGGAGAAGGTGTGGAATGTATCCTCTTGACCTGCTGGTGCACGTACTGATGTAAACCGCATATGTGAACATGTATTGCTGTTTGTGTAGATTCCTTGTGTGTGCAGTGTCTGATGTCTGAAGGTGACTGTTGTCTTATTACATCATGCTGTTGCAATACAGCCTCAACATTGCCAACTGTATATGGTGATATGCTCTAAGTACAGTAAGCCATACATGAGGTATGGACGGATGTTTGGACATGACTACTAAGTGGTGGGGCTTCTTTGCAGATGAATGATTACTGAGGACAGCTCACTGGTGTGTTACAACCAGTCCTACAATAACCTGTGTACCTGCTAAGGTCAGGTTTTGTTAATTGAAGTAGAAGACAGACAATGTAGAATGCTGTAAGGGTGACACCGAAGGCAATATCTCCCCTGTGCATATATGGTGCATATATCAGCATAGTTGCCAAAGGAAAGAGTCAGTAAGCATTGTACCGGATGTGATAGTGATGTACTGCTGTAGTACCTATCATGAAATAGCCATGTGTTTGATTCACAGTACTGGCACATGTGGGTGTGTGCCCATATATGTCACGTATGTTTGGGAATACATCCCACATTTTATCACTCTCCTGAACACTGTTGGTGACACCAGTACAGAGTGAAGTGTAGAAAGAAAGCCATAGGCAGGTGGTTAAACCACACACATGTAAAGTAACTGTATGTGTGTGACATAGGTGTATATCTTTGTGAATGCTGGTGTGTGTGTGTGTGTGTGTATGTGTGTGTGTGTGTGTGTGTGTGTGTGTGTGTGTGTGTGTGTGTGTGTGTGTGTGTGTGTCTGTCCATGTGTATGGCTGTCCAGTTCCTGGAGTGAGGCTGTATTTTACCATAGTGAAATGTTAATGCCCCCTCCCCCCATCCAGTCAAAGCAGTCTAGAATCCCTGTTGATAACAGCAATCGTAGACGGGCATACTAACCGCCTGTTAACATTTGCACCCTGGGGTGTGACCTGTTGTTACACAGCCTACTGATGGACCCCCCTCCACACATGCACTCACTGCACTGTAGTATCCCTGTCGATGTCCTCAATCTTAGGCCATTCCAACTACCTGTACATTTGTAACCTCTGTGGCGCGTCTTGTAATTGCATAGTACTATAATGATGATATGTACATAGGCAGGGGTTGTCATCCGAACACTGGCAACTGTGTGTGTGTGTCAGAGTGTGTGTTACTGTGTCTGGAATCCCTGAGTGTGTGGGTGTGTCTGTTTTTGCATGCTGTCATGGCAGTGGGTATTACTGCTTCCCAATGAGATTCCACTATTTCCACTGGCCTTTACCATTGTCATCCAGCATACCACACTTTTACCCATTCCGCGCTCCAGGTAACTATACTGTGATGTCACCCACTATGGATGCGATGGCTCTGAATACAGTAGCTTACTACACAGCTATCATGCTCTCGGATCATTAGAACAGTAAACATAATTGAAACATGGGAAAATATAACTGTAATGTGGAAGCTACAAAGTGCATGCAGGTATTGTCATACTGACCTGTGGGTAGTGAACATGTACATATGGGACTTCGGCACATGCAACTACACCTGAAAGAGGAAGGCAGAACATCAGGATCAACATGCTGCTAGTGTTGTTACACATGATACATGCTGTCAAATGTACAAAATGCATTCTAAAACTGCAATACATATTATGTCTGTGCCTGTCAACACTACTCAACAATATTAATCTACAATTGTCTACCTAGTATGTTCACTCTGTGCATCAGACCATATGAACATGTCCCTGCACCAATGGTGTAGATGACAGGGATGCTGCACAGGCATCATCATATGCACAGGGTGATAATGTTTGCCAGAGGCCTAGGCTGTGCCATTGGATGACATCATGCATATGTGTTAGGGCCTGTGTTATCACTGCGGGTGTGTGGATGTTATGTGTATGTGTGTTAAGGTGCCCTACATTTGTTTCCAGTGTGTGTGTATGCATGCAAACAGGGCTGGCATGAGGCTGGCCTACACAGGGGTAATATTGACAGCTGCAGACTGTACAAGGCAGGTGTCACAATTCACGGTGTCTGGCCATGGCCACGTGACCTGCACCAGCCAGGGGTTGCATGGGCACTACCAGGCAGAGGTCCAGATGTTGGGACCATCCAGGACCATATGCACATGGCCTGCTGTGTCCTGGTGTGGACTGAACAACACCAGCAGCACTGCTGCTGCTACCGCCTCTGTGGGAGCGTGCATGTGAAGTAGCATGTTCATGTAGACCCTCAACAGGTGATGTAGCTGGCCTGCGTCCATGTGCCTGATGCCTCACTCCCACCAGATTTTCCAGCACAGACATTTCACGCTCAAGGATTGACATGCCATGGTCAAGGACTCCCACTATGTCACACAATCATCTATCCAAAACATCTGCAAGATGATGGTGAGCATTTGCAAGTGCCTGGATGTTGTCAGTTAATGAATGGACAGCAGCCCTTTGAAGCATCAGACCGTCTCTGTTGTGCCATTCAGCATGTGCCTCCATTACAGCCCAAAACATGCGTCTGGTGACTCCAGCTGATGTGCTTGGTCTCACAGGGGCATGTTGGCCAGTGGTCCTCCTACGAGCAGCTCTGGGCACATGCCTGTGTGGGACATCACCAGTCTGTTGACTGGGAACATGGTGTGCAGGCACACCTTCCATAGTAACCACACTTCCCTGTTTCATGCTACCACCTGCCAACTGTTCTTCCTCTATGGCCGGTGGTGATGGGGTATGTGCAGGCAGGGGAACTGTGTGTGAGGATGAGGGGGAGACAGGTGGAATGGCAACCAATGGCACAGATTCAGCCCCTGACAACCCTGCCTGTGCCTCAATCATACTATCATCATCACTGCTAAAGTCTTTGGTGACACTAACATCAGGTGGACCTCAGGAGGGTAATGCACCTACATCAACACCTGTTTGGGTAAGACAAGAACTGTACATTACAAGTTATACCAGACACACACAGACAGACAGAGACACACACAGTCAGACACACACAGAGACAGACACACACAGAGACACACACAGACATACATACACAGACACACACAGACACACAGGCACACATAGACACACACAGACACACATGCCATATGCAGGTGATATGGCAGATGGCATTCAGCTTAGACAATTATAGTTTCAGCTTAGGCAATTTTCGTGGTAGTCATCATACATCCCAGAGTTGCACATAGCATGCATGTGGTATAGCAGACGACATGCACCTTACATAATTATAGTGGTGGTTAGCATACATACCTGTATTGCACCATTTGTATTAGTAGCCTATGCCCCATACCTGCATCACAATGCGTGCAATTTGCAGCGTAGCACTGCACTGCCATGGTGTGTGCAACATGCACCATATGTTAACGGACCATCGCTGACCTTTGTATATCTGCCACTGATGCATTGTGTTGGCCACCGCCCCTATGTGTGAGGATATGAGCAGTAGGGTATGTCGACTGCATACTATGTTTGCCTGAGCCCTAGCTTGCATATCTCCCCCAAAGCAGTGCATGTCTGTTCAACATTATTCCGCCTACCCCTAAGCTGAGTGTAGACATTGTGCATGTGGCTATACACACGTTTGACATGGCTGTCCCTACTTTGCAATGGTGCCACAGACCAGCACAGGTTTACAGTACACCAGCCTGCTGTGTGGCGTATGACCTTGCCAATCACATGTAGTATGACATGTCTTCTGCTGACGTGTTGAATGACATGCATACATGTGTAACACAGTGGTGTCCTTTCCAATCTGCAGTACTGTAATGGTTTCCCAAAGCAGGGATGTGTTATACTAACATGGGCCTACAGTTGATGCAGTGTTGTCTGTCCACCATACAAATATGTAGGGACATACTGCACATCCAGCTGATGTGCATAGCCATTGCAAGGCATCATGTGGCTTCACAATTGCTATACAGTATGAGCTACTGACATGGTTCATAGCCATAACTATGTTCACATACAATACATATTTAATGTGGAATGTGACCCGTGTCACCAAGATGCATACACAATAAACCCTAATGTGGAATGTGTGGCACAGGTCACAGAAGGGTATACAGATGACACCCCTGCACATCTGCAACCATATTACTGATACCTGCCAACTATGCCCACACATAGCTAACTTACAAGTTCTCTATGTCCCACATGCCATCTGTGTACCTCACACAAATGAGGAGCAGGCATGACAGTGATGTCTGACACCAGCAAGGTGAATCTACTGTATCTGTAGCTTGATGTGGATGTATGTGTATGTTGTGCAACACATGTATGTATTTGGATACTGTATAGGTGAATGCTTCCATGTCATGACACACTCCAGATGTTCAAGACATGTTATGTGGTGGTTTCATGTTATGCCTACACAATCTGTGCACAGGCCTGTATGATGTTTAGTGTTTCACATCTGTAAAATCACCATTACACAAAGGCAATAGTTGTATTGTGTCGAGCCAATGCACAACAGGGTGTACACACATGTACATCAGTTCTACTCTGTGCTTTGCTTCATGTCTCTGGCCATCCTCCATGGCCATGTGTACACATGTGCATTCCAATGGTTGTGATGGCCATCTTATTTCACATGTCAGTGTTATCCCATATGACATACACCCATAGATGTCATATGCTCCACTGAGGACAGGGTTATGCAGACAAAGGGTGGTATGTATGAGATGTGAAACATGTTTTGCAGGATAGTTGAGCAGTATTGCAGTCAGCCCACTACATGTCATGGACATGTCTGATAGCACATGACATTGTGTGACATTCACAGCAAGGGTATACTTCACAAGGGTGTATCCTGCAGGCCGGGCATACTCCAGCCCCAACACATTTAGTGTGTGTGCACACATATGCTTTCTGTACAGTACTGTTCGTATTCCCAACATGTGTAATGCTGATATGTAGTACCTGTCCCTACAGTGGAAAACACCTCCACCATTGTATTCACTGTTGTCCACACATCTGTCAATGACAGTTTGGAAGGTTTAGTGTAGGTGCTTCATATAGTCTACAATTGTTTCACATAAGTAAACAGTGTGATGCATTGCAGGTCTGACCAGTGTCCATTACCAGGACCATCATACATTATGTGTATGTGTGTTATGGCAGATAGCATGCAATTAATATGTTCCGTGCATTATCAAGTCTGGTAGATAATAACAATCTCACCTGACACAGGCTGCTGTCGCTGCAAAATGCCAGAGGTACCTAAACAGGGGTGTCACAGCAGTAAGATCATTATCCACACCTGTGTGGTAGCTACAGGGTGCAATGCCTATGTTAGCACATAAGCCAGTACAGTACACTATACTATGGAGTATGCACATCTGTGCATACATAGAATAGCAGACTATAGTATATGGCATGTGTGCATACATGCCTTGCATATGATGTTACATTACATATTGTACAGAAAAACATGTAACTTTGTGATATATGGTTGTGTTTTATGTGCAGTAGTGACTTACCAGGCAACTCCAGGCTCGGTGGTTGAGAGACACCCACCTCCACAATACCAGCTAACGCTTGTGGATGGAGGTCTGCAGGTGTTCCCAGGTTGGCCAGTAGCTCCTCGGTACATGTGAGTGGAGGCTGGGTGAGTGGCCCCCGACCTGTTGCACCTTGTTCCCTGGCGACTGCATTAGCATGCTGTTTCGCCCGTCTTATCTGGTCAGTGCAGTGTCGGCGCACCTGCTGATAGGTGCAATTGTGACCAGCATTTTCCCTCCTGCAGAGTTCCTCCCACAGGGCATCCCACTGCTGTGCATCCTGTGCACATGGCTGAAGAGCATTGTGTAGTTGTTGAGGAGGTATGGGATGAAAACCTCATCATCCAAGCAGCTGTATGGTGGCAGTCGGCTACGGGGCATACCTGGAAGACATAACGATGGAGACAGGTCACAGTAACTCACAGAGAAGTACAGCAGTACAGCTGAACATACATGTGTATCACATTTATTAAGTTTACAAATACGTCTTTGTAGATCTACATGACACTAACACCACTGACAGGTATAAGTCACACACATTTGACACCTACTGGTGATATGATGTTATCATCATATATTTGTGTGTTATGTGATGACATTACTCATACACCATGTGGATGTTGTCTTGACGTGGGCATGTCTGTTTGCCTGCAGTGGTTTCTTTACCTATCACACATGCCCGGATGTGTTAATACAATCGACCTTAATGCTGTGTATATGCCACATATATATTCATACATAGCCGATAGGGACATGACCTGTGACCCTGCAGACTTGCAAGCTTGTATGTGTTTTGCCATATACATCTACATGGCACTGTATAGTTGTGTAGCATCCTACCATGTATTGTCTGTGTTGTGCATGTGTAACACATGGGACAATAGCTAGCCTGATGATATTTGCAGGGTTGGATATCAACTATGGCATGTATGGTCATAGTGATGTGGTAGGCTGGCTATATGCCCTGGGCTATTCATAAGCCTAGGCAGACAGGTTACCTAGCTGTAGGCAACAGACAGGTAATATTTTGTGGCCAGTTCAAGCAGTGCCACAGGACTGATACACATGGTTACTGATATATTTGGCATGTGGTCATCACACCATGTCACATACAGGGGCGATGTGCAGCTTCGCTGAACAGGGATGCAATAGTATGGCAAGAGTATGTTAAGTGTATGGGACAGGGATCTCTCAGGCATGTTATGATCCTTGTACTAGAAAGGTGTATGTCCATGATGTATGTGTTTATTTGGGATCAGGATGTGTTAAGTGTAGCATGTCCAACACCTCTGCGTTGGACATGGCTTTATTCAAGGTAGGCTGCATGCTACATAGTGCAGCAATAGATTGTGAAGGGCAGTGTAGGCCATCTACACATGGGCAATATATCTTAAAGGAAATATGTGATCTATTATGGGTCACATGGGTGTTGAGTATGGCTGAGCAGTTATCTCTATATTCCTGGATGGCACCCTGTCATGATTAGGGGTGCCACATACCACTACCTGACTTTTGTGGTGACGTAACTATCAAAGGGACGTACTGTCCAGCTGCATCTCATGCACACAGTTGCCATTATGTTGACCACTGCCTAGGTGGTAGTTAATGGGTACAGGGTTTGTAACATAGGGGATGACAATGCAATACTTAGCTGTCAGAATGTGGCCATGCATCACACACCACACATCTGACACACTAAGGCCCTTCTGTATGTTGAACGCAGCACACAAGTCGACTATTGCTCCTAGTTCATAGTCATTTGCAAACATCAATAGGCTGATGCCTTCTGTGTTAGTCTATGTGGTATAGATACTAAAGAGGGGGAGTACCAGGAATGACCCCTGTATTACTGTGGCTGGCACTGGTTTGATGTGTGTGTCTTCGTCGGACACCTTCTGTAGTGTGTGTTATGCCAGCAGTCCAGTTGCCAACCACTCCTGTGACATAGAAATATGCACCTAGTTTACTGAGTGTAGCTGGAAAACAGTATGGGTGATGGTATCCTACGACCTGGCAAGGTCATGATATGCAGTGTGAATCAACCCTACTGTCATCTACATCTGTACTGAGTACATCAATTCCATTGACCACGGTTCATGGCCGTACAGACCAGACTCAGCAGGGTAGTTGTGCACTATGTCCCATTATTAATGGTGTCTCCCCCTTTGTGGGGTGTGATAACTGTTGCTGTGCACCATTCAGTGTGTACACAGCCTGACATGGAGCTATGATTGAACATGATGAGTATGTGGATAGCTGAATGTTCTTACGTTTGTGTAGGATATACCCTGGGATGTTGACAGGTACAATGAAAGCTGTATGTATGGTTAGAGAATGCAGCTTGTACCTGCATAGTCATTAGTACAGGGGCTCTGTAGTGTACATGGATATATTACTAAGTGTATCTGTTGGGGGTGGGGGGCTGGGAGTGGGTTTAGGTTCTCCGAGACCCTATCTGGATGAGTGGGTGCTATTTCTTTAGGTGCTGTACTTCCCATGCCATAGTGCTGTACAGCACGGCAGGTCTTGTCGTTGCCATTACGATTGACACAGCTATAGAATGCTCTGTACTTGGCCTCATAATATGTGGCTGATTGGTTTCACGGTAGCTTTGCTTGATTTCATATGGTGTATCTGCATCTTACTGAGGCTGACCAGGGATCACCTACACTCATGTGTATTCACTCTTGCAACAGTTACTACCTTCTGTAGTACAGTTTAAAGAATGGTACCACCAGTTTGCCTACTTGTTTGTGTTGGGTTGACTCCTGGTTCTGTTTCAATGGCACAATCACTGCACATATGTGACTGCTTAAGGTTCATTTGTGTAGTATTCAGCATTTGCACATGCATTGTCCATCTGCATGGGTGCCATGGCACTCATCACTCTGCTCTTAGGGATCATAACATTGGCATTAGAGAATAACTATGTGTAGCATACTGTTAGCCCTGTTTGTGTGACTACTGTGATGCAGGTCAGTGGGGTCGATGGAATCCAACATGCATTGAGCGCAGGTGTTGGTACATGAGGCGTCTTCACAGTTCATAATGGAATAGTTGAGAGTAGCCAATATTATGGTTCTGTCTCAGACCTAATCTTTCCCATTACAGCACATTATGGCAGTTGGCAATTCCACGGCCTGGTGATTGATCTGTCTCAAGGTGCATTTTGAATTCCACTGTGGCACAAATGTAGTTGCAAAGCATAATGCAACTAATGTTATGCAAGTGCAATTAGCGTGGGAGTGTACATATCCTTCAGGAATATGGACACACCTACGGCCCGTGTGTTCCAATAAAGGATAATGGGCAAAAGGTGAGGTATGTGTTGTAATATGGTCATGCAGGTGTGCTCTCCGGAGCATTGAAACATGTCTCAGCCACTGCACAGATATGTTCTCCATGTTAGGGATTGACATATGTGTGTCCATATAGTGTTTCTGACATGTATCATTGTGTAGCGAGACCCGCAGTGTATTGCTTGGCTGTCCCTGTAACAGCAGTGGACTCTCACCTGAACCATGCATGATGAAGGCACTATAGGGGAAGCATGAGCCGTAGGCTGTATCCAGATTCCCAGGGGTCCAGGGGTAACAGGTGCAGGCCATGTCTGGCAAAGCATCATGGTCTGTCAACCATTTATCCCAGGATGACAGATACTGGATACCCTGCGACATGCACTACTACACTAGATAACTGTGGAATACAATCCTTTTGTCCCTGCACTGCAGTATCATTCTGGCCAGTGGCAGAATGTTACCCAGGTCTTGGGACATACGTGCATGGGCTACAAGTCCTGACAGTTCCTACATGTGTTTCCATCCTGTCCAGGCTACTGCAACACAGGTCCTGCACAACAACATGGAATATGCCAGGGCCATGTGTATAGATCAAAAAGTGGTCTGAGTGTATGAGTATGTGGCTAATAATGTCAGACAGGCAGCTAACAGTATGTATGCCCTCGTATAGGTCGATGTGTAACATAGTGCTAGAGTTTGCATTCACAAATGAGTACTGTTGGGCATGTTTCCGGTCATGTGTTCAGAGGTGTGGCACAATTATGCAAACTATGTCATACAGTTTGTGTATTTCGGTGAATGCCACTTCCTGCTTGGGGGGGGGTCACTTGTTTGGCCAGATACTTAGACGCATCTGTGAATGTGTGTGATTTCCGGTAGTGTGTGTGTGGGTGTCCTTACTGTATTCTGGTAAGGGTATGTGTTGGTTGTGTTGATGAGCTGCATGTGTTAACCTACACCTCATGACTGTCCAGTCCAGTCATGGCTGTAGACTGGGCTGCCGTCCAGCTTACCCATGTAGCTGCATCCCAGACAATGTGTGGGGCATGGTGTTAGGTGGGTCTGGCAGTGTACATGGCATAGAGATTACATTCCCCCAGGATGGTCACATACACAAAGCTGACATTAG
The DNA here is from genome assembly GCF_019279795.1 of Protopterus annectens. Classification (NCBI taxonomy): domain Eukaryota; kingdom Metazoa; phylum Chordata; order Ceratodontiformes; family Protopteridae; genus Protopterus; species Protopterus annectens. The sequence continues at coordinate 243,495,624 of NC_056725.1, read as the reverse complement.
AAAACACCAGTAGCTGACTAGTGGACATGCCTGTATGAGCTGTCAGTACTACAAGTACCAGGTACTGTATTTAGTTTACGTATTGCCTATGAAGATGTTTTAGACAGTGATGCTCACATGTAATTATTTGTGATACGGCCATGACAACACTGGCTATTATGGAAACATTGTAGCTACCCTTAGCAGCAAACCTCCTCTGAGGAGCACATCACATCCTGTTAGTTGATTACAGATGATGCATGCGTCTACAGGTCTCTTTCCTTCTCTAGGTATATACTCCATATCCACCAGGACCATGAGCTCTGTTGGGCACAGACACCCACTCCCTAAACAGAGTCATGTATCAACAGGCCCTGATGCCACTATCAACATGATCAGGATATAATCAGATAGTGTTAGCCATCACCTATGATGCGGCTATTACACATGGGCAGCAGTCTCCTACATCTTACACTCCTACTGCAGATGTTACACTGGAGGTAAAGATGATGTGCAACCTGTTTCATTACCAGTGCTGTGCACTACCTTACATAAAGTATGTGCAGGTGGATGTTAGGTTGGGCTACAAAAACCTGGTAGTTCAACCAGTGTGTCTGTACTCTCAATATCCACTCTATGTAGGTGTGCACATAGCCATTTGGCTCAGCCCTGTAACAAGTGTCACTACACATTTGCATAATATGTACACATGCATAGCTGTTATTGCTTGCAAATGATAGTAGAGAGGTGGATATTACATGTGTTATGTGCATGGATAGTTACCTGGCTCTTCCAATTATCTTTGCTATCATGCTGCTAACCTGTCAGATGAATGCTAATGCTGTGTATCCTGTCACTGAGTATTGTAATTGCTAATAGATATAACTACTGTTTGCAAAACATAACAGAACTGCTATATAGGTTCATAGGTTGGTACTAGGCTATCAGCCCTAGGGCCTATACAAGCCTAGCCATAACAATTCCCTGGCTATTTCTTCCCACACTATTTACTTCCCTGGACCCCTGTCTAGCAGGGTGACTGACATGATCCCCGGGGTGAATTTCCTTTCTCCCATCCAGTCGTCAAAGTTCCTTTTGAAGAGGGCCAAAGAGGCACTCTGCTTGACATGTATGGGCAATCTGTTCCAGAGTCTGGGGAGTCTCTGGGTCAGGAACCTATCCCTCCAGCATGTTTTGTTTATTGTGATGACAAGGTTTAGATCCCTGGAATGTGTGGCTCTGAGGGATTGGGATTTCTTTAAGTGTAGCATGTCCAACAGCTCTGGGTTTGACATGGCCTTGTATGTTAAGCAGAGATCGCCTCTGAGTAGACAATATGTGACAGAGTTTAGCTGGCGTTTTCTTAAGGCGGTCAGCGTAGGGCATCTGCTTTAGGCCTATGATTCTTTTAGTGAAGTATTTCTGCAGCCTTTCCAGTTGTTGAAGATGTCTTGAGAGGTACATACCAAACAGGGCATTGTATTCTATAATGGGTCTAATGAGGGATGAGTACAGTGGGACAATGACCTCCTTTTTTCTGGATGAAAAGCCCTTAGTGATGAGGTGTGCCACATAGAAGGATTTCCTGACTGTTGTGGCGATGTGGTTATCGAAGGTGAGACCACTGTCCACCTGTGTCCCTAAGTCTGTTATCACACTTTCAGTGTTTAGCATACTGCCACCTATATGGTAATTCACAGGTACATGTTTTTTCCCAAAGGGGATAACTATACATTTCTTGGCACTGAGCTTGAGCCCATGGCTCTGGCACCAAGCATCTGTTTCTGTAAGGCCTTTTTGTAGAGTATCCACATAATTTGGGGATTCAATAATGGCTCCCAGTTTGCAGTCATCTGCGAACTTTGTTAGCCAGAGTCCCTTAGTGTTGGCCTGTACTTCAGAGAAGTAGATGCTAAACAAGAGCGGTCCCAGGACTGAACCCTGAGGTACTCCACTTGTCACTTCTCTGGAGCTGGATTTGGAGTCGGCTACTTTTACAGTGTGGGTTCTATCAGTAAGCCAGTTAGCAACCCATTGGGTGACGTAGGGATTAATACCCAGCTTAGTAAGTTTATCTATGATTCCAAAGTGGGGGATGGTGTCAAAGGCCTTGGCAAGGTCTAGATAGGCTGTGTGGACCACCTTACCCTTGTCCATGGCTCTGGAGAACTGATTTGAAGAAGTCAATCAGGTTCAGGAGACAAGATTGGCTCTTCACAAACCCAAACTGGGTGGGGTCCAGTGTTTGAAGGTTGCCAATGTCTTTGTTTATAAGTTCCATGATAATACGCTCCATGGCCTTGCAGATAAGGCTCATCAGACTGATGGGACGGTAGTTTCCGGGATCCAAGGTGGATCCACCCTTGTGGAGTGGGATAACTGTAGCTGTGTGCCACTCAGTGGGCACGAAACCTGAGGTGAGGCTATGATTAAACATGACACTTAGGTGAGGTACCAGTTCATTTTGTAGTTCATGTAGCACACAGCCCGGTATGTCATCTGGTCCCATGGATGCTGTATACTTAGCTTTAGAGAGTGCGTTTTATACCTGTGTGGCCATTATTACCGGAATTTGGCAATCTTCCGGTATTGAGATGGGCCATTTAGGGGGGGTGAGAGGAGGGTGAAGTTGGCACTGAATCGATCTGCCAGGATATTGGCAATATCCTTGGGATCAGTATATTTAATGCCATTCTGTTTTAGCTCAGAGCAGATCTGAGCATTGCCATTTAGATTCTTGACATAGTTATAGAATGCTTTGTGGTTGTCTTTGGAATCTTTGGCAATTTTATTTTTGTAACTAGCTTTGGAGGATATTATGAGGGATCTCAGTTTCTTACTGAGGCTGGTAAGGGAGTTTTTTGCATCCTGGGATTTTCCTCTTTTCTGCAACAATTTCCTCCTTTTGTTGTAAAGTTTGTTTATGGCAGGTGACCACCAGATTGGCTTCCTTTTTTTGGATGAAAGCATGTTGGTTCTATTTGGGATGACATGATTCATGCATGAGTGGATGTGCTCATAGAGTACCTTAGTGTAGGATTCAGCAGTTGAACTTTCAGTTCCTGTCTGCATGGGTGTCATGAAGTTTATCACCTCTGGCTTGAATAGCATGAAGTTGGCTTTGGAGAAGTTTTTTATGGAGGTTTCCTTACTGGGGAGTGGGGGTGAGATGTGCATGTTAAGGGTGATTAGCTTATGGTCAGACCTGACTAACGAGGGGGTGACCATAGGTGTGAAGCATCAATTTCCCATGTTGGTAATGACCAGGTCTGGGATATTGGAGCCCCTGGTGGGACTATGGATTAGTTGATCCATGGCGTTGGAATTTATGAATTCCAAGAACCGTTGGGCAAAGGTGTTGGTACATGAGTAGTTTTCCCAGTTGATGGCAGGGTAGTTAAAATCACCTAGTATTAGGGTGTTTGGTTCCATTTTAATATTTTCCAGTATGTTTGGAAAGGTGTAGTGAGAATCTTGGGGTATGGTGGGGGATCTGTTGCAAGACACAATTTGGATTGCAGTCTTACCTAGTGTTAGTCGCATCTGGAGAATTTCAGACGCATTGTGTTGGACAACTAGCCTGGTGGTGTGAATATCCTTGGTGAATATTAACAGTCCTCCACCTTTAGTGTTTCGGTCCTGGTTTGGTGGCCGAAAAGTATGGTAAGAGTTGTAGTCTGGTATTGCAGGGGTGCTCTCTGGAGCCTTGAACCAGGTCTCAGTTACTGCACAGATATCAATGTTCTCCATTTTTAGGAGTGCCTCTAGAGAGTGCATTTTGAGATTTAGACTTCTAGCATTGAGTAGCATTACCTTCAGATTTTGCATGCTTGTACCTGTTATGGTGGTGGTTTTGTCCTTTGAACTTTGCCTAAAAAAGGCACTATAGGGGTGGCAAGAGCCTTAGCCAGTAACCTGAATCCCAGGGGTGACAGGTGCAGACCATCTGTGGGAAAACATCGTGGTCTATCGATCATGTCGTCCCAGGCAGACAGATACTGGATCCCCTTTGAATGACACCAGAAGCTTAGCCAATTGTTGAAGTCAATCATTTTGTCCTTATATTGTGGTATAATTCTGGGCAAAGGCAGGATGCAACTCAGGGCTAGGGTCATACCTGCCTGGGCCGCATGATCCGAGAGCTCTTCCATGTCTATTTTCATGTAGTCCAGGGAGGTACGTCTCAAGTCATTCACTCCAACAGGGACAATGCCAGAGTCATATTTGTGCTTGTTGTGGAGTGACTTGAGTGCATGCATTATGTGGCGGATCCTGGCACCTGACAGGCATCTGACTGTAATTTTCTCCTTGTTCAACCTGGTGAGTGGGACATCAGTGTGCTGGACTATAGAGTCAGCTATGACTAAAGTGTTAGGTATGTTGGCTTGCCTTAGGGGCTGTTGCTGGGTGGCACACTGATGTGGTGAACTATGTAACACTTTGGTTGTGATTGGTGTGTGTTTGCGTTTTAGCTTCAGAGGTCCTTGTTGCTTGGGCAGGTTACAGTTAAGGGCCTCTGCATATTTGGATTTAGTGTTGCTATATGTGGATGTTGGTGGTGTGGGTTTAGAAGGGGTATGTGTTGCTTGAGGTGTATTGTGGGTGTTAACCTTCTCCTCTTGACTGTCTAACACAATCTTGGGTGGAGAGAGATTTGCTTCCATTTGGCTATGTAAGTACATCTCTCACAGGTAGTAGTGTTGGGTGGCAGGAGGAGAGGGTTGTCTGTGTACATGAGGCAATTGCTGCATTGCCCCAGTATGCCCAGATTCACCAGGTGGACAGGAGAAATCACCGGAAGCTGACCCTTGGACATGCCTGGTTTGGTGCTTTTGTAAAGTACAGGAGCTGTTTTCCCTTACCTTAGCAAGGTACTTTGCAATTATAGGCTGTTTAGTGCCTACGATTAATTTCTCCTTATTAACAAGGAGAGTATAGAATAGAATACAGATCTACCTAGAATATTGTACATTACACAGTTATTGGCACAATATTCCACAATGCACACCATATTATACACCCATACATATGTCGACTGTTACAATATAACAACATATACTATCCCCTGTTATAGCACATACTTGTTGAACCAATCCTGACACTGACAGTGGCTGGAAGTGAAATGGTGGGTTCCAAGCCCATAGCATCCCTTGTGGTGTATGTGGGGTGTGCCGTGTGACCTACAGCAGTACACACATAGAATACTACAAGCATTACTACTGCTCAACAATACATCGCTACAAGATAGCTATTTCCACTATATGCATTGATTACACTGTAATTCTTACAGTACAGATACTACATACACAGACGTACTACATGTTATACATACCGTCTTAGTAATCGGAGGTGTTATTAACTAGTGTACTACTCGTTTTTGGTTCATCTTTCCATGTTTTGTACTGTCCTACAGGTAGATACAGATGGTTTGAATGTGTGACAAGGCAACCTTTTATAGTTACAGATCAGTAACATGTGCTAACCCGATGGCCAATTGGTGTTCCTAAGTAGCTAATTACATGCACATCAGCTGTGCTGCTACTGCCTTAGCCAATACCATGGCTACAGTGGAGTATAATTGAGTACTCCACTTCGGTGTTGTCCCTTTGCCTTACTTGTGAGGAAGACAGTGTGGAGCTTTTGTTTGGAATCTATTGCAACAGCTGTATATACAGTAATATACTGTGTGTAATGCCTAGAGGAGTTGGTCTAAATATGAGTACTGCTGTTATATTTCTGAACATTGCTATTTGTGCAGGGTTTGTCTGTACCTAATACTTCTGCATATGTGTCAGTCTGGCCAGGTTGTTTGACCAGCTCAAGGCTGCATAGCTATGCATACAATGTTAGGGGGTTTACAGTGTGCTTACCAGACATATTTAGTTTGTTGTCACTGTGTATCATACTGTGCTAATAATCAGTACTCGATAAAACTTCCTTGTGTACAAACCTTTCAACCCTTTGAAACGGGATTAGTTCATACAAACCCTGTTACATCAGTAGCTGCTCAGTTGTATAACAGCAACTATTTCACATAGGGCCATGTTAGTGTGTCTATGTCCAGGTATGTTAAGGTTTCAGCAGATGTTGTACAGCAGTTGCATAATTGGTTATGGTATGACAGTATGTATCGATGTAATTATTTCGGTTGTGGGGTAGATGTTTGTGGGTGTACATAGCACATGCAGGTATGTAGGAACCCTTTTTATGCAACGTCTATATGTGTATGTGTGTGTTCTTTCCCTACGTGAACACCTATCCCTTAGTGGACTAATACTATGGTAAATGCTGGCTGATTCATTAAGGCACTATTAAATGCTTCCTGTATAGCAAGCAGGTACTGTTAGTCCTTGAATCCTTTTGGCAATACACCGGAATGTAATAAAGATTTGTAAAATGAAAGCTGTCTGTGTAATTCTGTCATGGATATTTGCAGTCAATGCAGTTGTGTTGGTGACTGTGTCCATAGAACATATTTGTAATAGTGTATTGGCATATACTCTTCATATGCTATGTTCATATTGTTTGGGGGGGGGGTGTGATTGCTATGGTCCATGTTATACTCAGATATGACCACTTTGGATGCTGTCTACAGACATGTATGTATACATTATTGCATACGTTTATCTGTACCTCCATAGATGTGTAGATGTTTCTAACCTATCTATATATCTACATATATATGTAGACCTGTATATACCGACATGTCTCTCTCTCTATATATATATATATTTTTATTTATTTTTTTTATTTTACATTTGTTGACCGGGCTAGTCTAACTGGATACATGTCCATATATATATATATATATATATATATATATATATATATATATATATATATATATATATCTATATATGAGTGTACACATTTAATTGGGTACATGGCGGGTTGTCCTATTTCAACACATTCCTCCCTTTTGTGTTTTAACCTGTCTGCATACACAACTGGGATAGGTACATCCCAGGTAGCTTAATCGGAGGATGGTATACATGGCTGAGGGTTCTACTCCTAGAGTTATTATTTTACCTCTCAGAGTAGGCACTGGTAGGGAAAGTGTGAATAACACACATTTACATGGTTGTGAGCAGGTATGCCCATGGTCTGCGTGACGTTAAGCAAAGGTCAAACGTGTGAAGAGCTTCTCCATTTACCGTGTTGTAGCACTGCTTACCATCACGCAAACACATGGAAACCCACCTACAACTGCTTAAGAGTGCTTTAATCCACCTGCATCCAAAAGCCCTTATTCTGGCCTTCAAAATAACCTAACAGCCCTTACACCTGGGGCCATGAACACCACAGTCACTGACCTTACCACTAAGGCATCTGAGATGTGCACAAATGTGATGGTGTTTAGAATATACATTGTACTACAGACATTCCTCACTACTGAAAACATATGTGACAATCAGTTGGTGTACATATGTCTGATAAATGTTAATGTTCATATGTTTGTGAAAGTAGGTGTTGCAATGTGACATGACAGGGTGTACTATGAATGAGTATGTTTCTTTCTTTGTGTCCTTTTTATATTGTCCCCATACTCCACGTTTGCCTCTCCAGTTCACTTATTGGACATCCAACCCAGGCCCTCCTTGATACATGATTGCATTACCCATCATTCCTCCCCCACCCCAATCTTCACATACACAACAACCACCCCTTCTATGGTGACTTAGGTTAATATTAATTGTTATGATACCAGAGCTGCATGTATTTTGCGTACATTCCAATTCCTTTGGAGTGCTTCTGTGTCACAAAGTGTGTTCATAGATGTTTATATATATGGCTATTGCTGTAACTGTATAATATATACATATATATATATATATATATATATATATATATATACATATATATATATATATATATATATATATATATATATATATATATATATATATATGTGTGTGTGTGTGTGTGTGTGTGTGTGTGCAGACATCACTGACATATATATAGATATATATGTATATATATATATATATATATATATATATATATATATATATATATATATATATATATATATATATATATACTGTACATATGTACACAAGGCCACTGTCCCATTTGTGATCATTACAGTGAAATGCATACGGTATAAGTTTAGTCTCAGGACCATGATGCATGTGTACACCTTGAATGGCTTAGTGGTACGTCCCATGACTATAGTGTGCATGGTACAGGGTTTGACACCTGCGATGCTTTACGAATGTTTTTTTACTGCAGAGTAAGGCTCATTTAAGCAGTTATAAGCATGTTTAAAAGTGTTTTTGTGATATTATAGCAGCGGTTAAACACAGTTAAACAAACGTTGTGACATATAACCTGTGCACGCAAACACGGCCACATCAGGTAACTACTCCAGATATATACCTGTCAGTGATGTAACATCTCACTGTGTGCTGTCATGATATTACATTCTCTGTTGACTGTACTCTCCTGCACACATGGGTTTATATGGGTGACTTGAATGTTTATTATACAGACAATTACTACCTATATATGCAAGCTGTGGTTAAGGTATACTTTTGCACATGATAAACATCCCTGCCTTTATCGGGATTGTAACCTCGAATACACAAATGCTATGCGGATGCTGTAACCATTACACTGTTGACATTAATGGTGCTTCCGCCTATTTCCTATTTCGATGATTTCTATGTGTAAGCTAGGCTAAGCAAAGGACGGGAGCCCCCAAACTCACTGAACTTCACGTACTCTTGACATAACAACATATAACAAATGTACTGTGAGACAATACATTACATTCCTGACTACATTAGGCATAGCCCCTTACTGACACACTTCAAGGGAAACCTTGTACAGTGAATGGGTAACAGTCTATACACCCCTGGGATCATGTGTCCCAGAACCATACAGTCAGGGGGTGGGGGAGCCTGTCCAGTCTGATAGCTGCAAGACCAGTTGGGGGAATTGAATGGTGTTGAATTGCCACATTAACATGCCCTCTTTAGATCACTAAGTGCCCCTATCACCCTCCACAACCCCAGTCTTCAACAGCTTCCTACAACTCTGCCTGGAATTACTTCATTGGCTATGCTTGACAGAGGCTCAGTTACTTCATCAATGGTGCGGGGAAGGCCAACACACTGTTGCTATGCTTCTAATTGCCCTTGGGCAGATAGATAGTAGAATATCTGTGCACCTCTAATGTGCAGGCCATCACAGCCATGTTATGCGAATAAACAGACCTTCAGATCACAGTATACAGTGTGAACTCACCATGTAGTCAGGAAACATTTGAGTACAGCAAGAATATACAGACCACTGGTATTTAGTCACTCCAAATGCCTATCTTGGAAGCTAGAAGACTTGTATAAGGTTAAGGCTTTCTATTGCTTACCACTAGGTTACCTACAGGGGAGATGAAAAACAAGCACAGATAGGCAACATGCATGCAATGATACCATACCGGCCTATGTGTCTGCCTTACACTTTGGAATACTGACCAAGGCTATTGGCGCTCCCATGGTGCCTTATTTAGGAGAGTCCCGAAGGTGAATACCAGCTCCATAAACAGCACAATAGCAGATTCAATGAGGTTTATGCTACTCAACACAAGGGGTTGTGAACACAACATGCATGCACTCACAGCACTCCTCAGGATGGACAACATCAACATCTGTGCATTAACTGCAGTCTGTCTTAAAGCTCCTGAGAGCACACCAGCACTACCAGACTACAACCCATACCACACATTTCAGCATTGAACATGGACAGACAGATATGGAGGGGCTGTATCCATATTCATCAGGGATACCTACACCTCCAGGTTAGTGGAGCAGCATGATACCTCTGTGATCATTCATGTGCAGCTAACATCAGCCACAACCGCAATGTGGAATGTGGCCTGCTACGGATCACCCTCCATGACCCAGAACCTCCACTCCACCTACCTGGAGACAGTAGAGAACGCAACAGTCCTAACACACACCCTAGCATTGGTTGATGTCAACTACCATACCATTAACTGGGAAATGTACTCCGGTACACAATTCCAGGACCATTGCTTCCTGGAATGTATCACCTCATATGACCTGTATCAGGTGGTAACCTCCCTAACGTGGGGTGGAAGTTACTAGATGTGGTCATCAACAACATGGGCAACAGGTGCACCACAGTGGAGGTTAACCGGTGACTGGTTAGATCTGACCATGAACTATTCACTGTTTCCACACCCTAGCATCTCCCCCACCCAACGGATACCACAGTGTATACCTTTCCTACAGCTACATTTACACTACTAGTGACAGGGGTGGGGGCTTTCACAGCCCCCACACTAAGGGAAAACACTGCTCCAGATACAGACAGATTTACAAATGTAGTCTATAAGCACCTACACGGATTTATGGATCGTGCCATCGCTGGTAAACCAAGACTCACTCCTCCTAGACAAAGACACTGGTCTGGTGGACCTTTGCAGTAAACAAGCTATACTACAGACGTAGGACAGTGTTCCAGACACACAGCAAATCCCATGAAGGGCAGACATCTGTGACCACTATTAGTATGATACGTAGGTCCCTCATGACATCATCCAAGGCTAACATCAGCAGGAGAATACGCAAGGATTTGAAAGATAACCACAAAGCTGTCTTTGGCTATGTCAATGATCTACATGGTGACACACAAATTTGCACTGTGCCAGTGAAATATAGTGCAAAATATGCTGACCCTACTGATATCGCCAACATCCTTGCAGATACATTTGGTGCATACTTTACACCCTAAAGAGCCCACAACACTACCCGAAAGGTACAGTATCCCAACCATCAGAGACACACAGGTGGAAATGGCCCTGTCTAACAGCAGAACACAGCGTCAATGGAGGCAGATGTTGACCCAGACTGCATCTTGCAAACTGTACAAGACAACCTGCCCCCCACCTAATTATGCATTCCTACCTCAGCCTCTCCACAGGCTACATGCCCATATAATGGCGCGTGACAATGGTTATTCCACTCCATCAAGGGGAAATCACAACTGACCATGGTAACTACTACCCCATAAGCCTGACTAGCCTGGTCTGCAATGGTATGGTTCGCATCCCCATGGCACTCATTAACAATGACATTGGTAACCTTCGGACACGTGACCCAACCCAGGTCAGCTTGGTTGACTGCAGTTTATGCCTACTCAACCTGTTTGATGACTTACAGAGGTGGTTCACACATACTACCTGGACCTCACCAGGGCTTTTGACACCATGCCCCACTCAGGTATTATTGATAAACACACCAGCCTGTACATTCACCCATGCATCACAGGTTGGGTTGCCAATGGGCTTACACACACAACCCACATGGTACGACTAGTGGTCTCCAGATCCAACTCTTGAACAGTCATGACTGGTGTCCCACAGGACTCAGTCCTGGGAACCCTACTGTTTGGCATATACATCTCAGATGTAGAGGCAAACACAGGTGGACTACGGCAGACAATGTTTGGCAATGACTGCAAACTGGGAGCCATGACTGATAGTCCAGCTGACACGGACATCCCTCAGGGGGCCTTACAGAGAACATCACAGGGTGCCAATGACACGGCCTCCAGCCAAGTGCCACTAACTACATGGTCATTCCATTGTGGAATTGGCACCCACATATTAACACATGAGTGGCAGCCACTTTAATACAGATGAGGTAATGGGGTATCTGGGGACTAAGGTAGATAGTGATCCCCCCTGTGACAATCATATCTCCACAGTAGTTAGGACATCCTTCAATGTAGGCCATCTGGCTACTAAAGGATTCCCATCTAGACATACTGGGGTTATAGTGCCCCTTTACTCATCACTCATTAGTCCCATCATTGGGTATACTAATCCATGTGGGATGTACCTCAGAGGACACATCCAACAGCTGGGGGGGATCCACGAATGTACCTCACCAAGGGGAATACTGGCCTCCAACATATGGCCTATGCAGCCGGACTGAATAAACTCCTGCTTTACTCAGTGGCATCTCATTTACCCAGAGATGATCTCTGCTGGCCAACACAGCCATGTCGAACTCAGGCTTGATGGATATGCTCCACCTATGGGAATCCATGTCACAGTGAGCCACACATTGTAGTGAGCTGACCTTGCCACAACAATAATCGGAAGATGCTGGAGGGGCAGCTTCCTGTCACAGACACTCCCCATACTTTGGAACAACAACCCTAACTACATTTTACAGAGCCCCTCACTAACACTCTGCAAGAGAAACCTTGAAGGGTGGATGGGGAACAGTAGATGCACCCCAGGGATCCCACCATTGGCTCTGCTCCACAGAGGGATGGTTAATGACTCAATGGGGTGACAAACGCTGACACATTTTGGCTGGCCTTATGAATGGTATCTGGCAGTTGGCCAAGTACCTACCTATGAATCTATACATACAGTATCTGCATATGCTGATAGCTTAGTTTACTGTTCAGGTGTTGACTTACCTTGTGCCATTGGCTGTTGTGTGTGCAATAGTTGAGGGCTGCCTATGTTGGATGCAAACAGTAGGCTGCCTATATACATGACAATTTACAGGTAGTCTTGTGTGTGTGTGCCATCCATTTTTACTGTGTGTGCAGGTGGAGAAAGGTGTATGTCCCTAGGTGCCTACACTGTCAGTGTGTGTGCTATACGTTCCCTCTTTGCAAAGGCATGGGCATACTGGGCATGCCTCCGTCTGCCTACTGGGGTTGGCTCAGGGTGTTCATGGTCTGAGTACCTCTATGCCTGTGGGGCCCTTGGCAATGGTGGTGGGCTGTGAGGGCCTTCACCATTCTGTCCCTGCTGCAGCTGTTTCTGCAGGACCATATTGTGTAGCATGGCACACACTAAGAATATGTGGGCACATGTGCCTGGAGAGTACTGCAAGGCTCCACCAGATATGTCCAGGCAATAAAATTGTGATTTCAGCATCCCAAACACACACTCTATGATGATTCTAGTTTGGGCGTGTGTCTCACTATGGCTTTCCTGCATGGGTGTGTGTGCATTTCTGATGGGAGTCATCATCCACGGTTCCAGTGCACAGCCAGCATCCCCACCAGGTGGCCATTTGGGATGTCCCCACTGACAAATAACCAATACAGCTGTGAGGTATGCCAGATGTGAGAGTTGTGATAGCTTCCAGGGCTGCCAGCACACATCCATGATAATGCTGTGGGCATTGCACATGACCTGGCAGTTGATGGAGGGGTATCCCTTGTGGTTTATATAGTGCCCTCCCTCCTCACCGGGTGGTGACTTGATGTGTATGTGCGTGCAATCTATTGCACCCAGTACCTCCGGGTATTCTGCCACATGATAGAAGAGATGCATATTGCTGGCCAACTCCTCCTGAATTCAGGGGAAGTATATGTGCTCATTGGCATGTGGTAACATGGCATGCAGGAACTGGTGTAGTACCCTGGATGCTGATGCCTGTTAGATACCCATGATATCCCCAGTTGGTCTTTGAAAGGTACCTGTAGCTAGTATTCTCAGGCTTACACATACCTTTGTATCCACTGGGATGGGTTCTCCTCTGTTTGTTCTGGCTCTGAGGCGTGGCCAGCACAGCTTCACAACTTGCTGTAGGGTGTCCCTGTCCACCCTGTAACACTCTACTATCTCTAGATCATGTAGCCCCTGGTAGGTTAGCCTGGGTCTGAACACTCTCCTCCTATTCTGGTGCCTGCGGTGATCTTGTGCATCATCCTTCACATCACCTTCAGTCTCCAACATATGCTGGTGGATCAAAGCTATGGCAGCCCCTAACATGTACATAATAAATGTTCCCCATCAGTATACACCACTGGTGCAGAGTGTATGGGAATACACAAATGTGTGTGAGGTGCTTTTACACTTTATAGTATTGTGCTATTGATGCTATTGATGTAAGTGGTTGTTTATGAACTATTCCAGCTGCTGTGTGTCTTAATTATGGGTTTTGCAATGAGTACTGCAAGTGTGGGGCCTTTACTGTGGAGATCTACTTGCCTGCATTGATTACTCTATTGCCCTTTAATTCACTTTTAGACCTGGATCCCCTCCCATTATCAGGCATGCATCTACATGCCGTCTTTCTTGTTTTGTACTTTCCCTACCCAGTCTTGGAGAATTGTGCCTTGTAGTTGATATACTGCATATCGGCTTTGTTCTGCTTTGACACTTTACTGTTTTCTTTGCAGTACAGCCCCTCCCCTTTCCTGTTCTGCAGGTTGCTGCTTGCAGCCTTGTTAGCTGTTGTCAATGGCCCACTGTGGGCTCCTAGGTGTTAATTAGTCATTTGTACTCCAATTTCACTGCAGCAGCATTTCCTTATTTCATTCCTAGATCCTTCCTGTTTCAGCTGCAGTTCATAATGCGCATACACATTTACCAGGTTTATACATGTTTTCATCTCCATTCGCATGCATACCCGGTTACCTTGTGTACTCTCAGCTAAGCATAGCTATGGGCAATTCGACACACCCCTATCCTGCAGCTTTGCCTAGCTAGGGGCAGACCATTTTAGCAATGCTCCAATGTGCTTACAGCAATGGCAACACACCCCTCTCTTGATGTCATCTTTATCTCAAGGGCTCACCTCGTTGTTATAACGCTATGCTGTGATGTGCATCCTTACACCAGCGGAAAATCTGCGATTCACTTTTACTCCTCTCATTTGCATGGCATTGCCTACTGATTCCTAGCTACTGCACATAACACTGTCACTGCCCTTTAGCAACCCTTGCGCCATGAGTATGGTGTAGCATGCCTGCCATTGACTATTATGGGGAAATCGTGATATGTGTTTCATTGCGTTTTTATTCTTTATTTTTATATATTCCTTGCGATCCCCTTTGCGTACCACTGCCCTGCGCTTCCACGTTGCGATAGTGCGACTATATATATTAAATGTTAATTTTATATTTTGTAAATTTTTTTATGCCAATGGCTATATATTTAGCCATTGGCATATATTAACATTATAATACATGTGTTTGGTCGGCTGTCATGGCTCCAATTTTATGTTTGCAAAAATGTACACCGTTTTCTACAGTTTACATTTCTGCTTGCTTACACTACTCCTGCACCACTTCCTGAATCACTACATGCCTTCATTTGCATGCTATACTGCTGCACATGGGGTAATTAGCATACAAGGCTCAGGAGTTGTGCTGGCATAGCGTATGCTGGTAGTGCACGTGGAAACAGCTCATACTTGAATCGCTCGGTGACCATATTTGGTGTTAGAACGCCAACTATATGCCTGCACCTGGCGCAAGCTTCATGAATCCCGGGGACTAGTTCTATGCCTCCATAGGTGTGTAAAGATTGAAGAACCTGAGGAAAAAAATATGTTTAGCTTGGAGAGTGGAAAGAAATTATCCTAAAATTACGTTTTTGTATACAATACCATATGTAACACTGCTACACTTCTTTTACCACCCAGGATTCCAAACCAATCTTTTGACAAAGGAGAATGTTGAAGGCCAGTTTTAAGACAGATTTGTAGAGATATTGACTGGGGCAGAGGGAAGAGGGTCTAGTATGCAGGCATACTCATTCTGCATTGTTGCTCTGTCCATTGTCCTGAAAAGACCGCTGTTTTTCATTGTTGTTATCCTCTGGCCATCACTTTTTTTTGCATTTTGTTTGCCAGTGAAGGGGTGGTTTTTGCTTGGCTTTTTTGTGTAAGAGGGAGACCTGTAGGATTTGTTTTTGGGTATATTAAATATCTTAGAAACTCCCTGAATCAATTCCCCTTTTATGTAATATTCATCAAGAAAATGAATAGCAGAAGAACAAGCAATACCTTCTTATCTAAAGCTGAATCCAAGATTTTAGACTTTACCTCACCAACAAATTTCTGCCTACATACCTAAGCATATCTTTTCAATACTGCAGTAATAGCAGTGGCCATAGACACAATATCTACACAATTATACACACTTCTCAAAGCATGTTTAGATACCTGAGACATGGTGGAAACAGTTTAATTCAAAAAAGAGCTTTCTTCTGTTGAAAGAGTATAAGCCAATTCAC
Source organism: Protopterus annectens (assembly GCF_019279795.1). Classification (NCBI taxonomy): domain Eukaryota; kingdom Metazoa; phylum Chordata; order Ceratodontiformes; family Protopteridae; genus Protopterus; species Protopterus annectens. The sequence goes on along the minus strand of NC_056725.1, from coordinate 243,479,624 downwards.
CTGAGACTGCCCCTATGATATAGCATAAATATCCACATATATTCCTGGTGATTCAGAATTCCGAAGGCTAAAATGGAAAAAGAAAACATTCTCTTACCTATACTGGCCAACATTTACCTACCTTATCACCAGATGAAGGGATGGAATTGAGCATCAGTTTGTTGCCAGTATGAAATGGCAGCAGGGTTTGTACTAAGGTTAGAGAAAAGAAGTTTATTAGCCTGCGGTGCCTTGTACAGCTTATTTGCTTTTATAGGGCCTGTTGGCTGGGTATCAGGATGAGTACAGGTAGCATTCAACACATCCTCCATGTCTGGCTGTATAGGAGGGATGGGTGAGGAATGAGCTATGTCCATTTGTAACATCTTAATATCTCTTCACTTCAGGGTATTTTATTTGTTCCCATAAAAACATGTCATTTATCCTGCCACAGGTCTGATTAAAATAAAATTCCTCCACAGGAGGATAGGAATTCAAGTTTACCTTATAGTCAGAGAGTTGGGCTTGTGAATCTTCAGGAGAAAAAGCAATATCCCTGTCAAAGTCAGAATCATCAGACCCTGTTTCCTCAAGAATAATTTTACAGGGAATGGCAATCTTTCTGCATAGCGAGATTTATAGTCTAGTCAAGGTAAGGAATCCATCTTTTTTGATAGTAAAAAATTAGAAGAACAATGTTTAACATTTTGTTTATTTTAGTAGGAGTTCCAACTGAAGGGGACCGACTCACAGAAAGGACATCTGTCCTGTCTAAAAATCTCCCAGAGTGTGTCTCAGATCCAGAGAAGATGGTTCTCCCATGCCTGTACTGGACACGGGAACAGCCAAAGAGGATGTGTCTGACCCGAGGTTTATTCGGGTTGAAAGGACTGCAACAGAGGAAGATGAAGAGGTAAGTACAAGGTCTGAGAAACAACCAATGGCCATGGCAGGTTCCCCCACTATCAGATGAGGCACAGAATGAATCTTCAATGGCAGTGACTCATTGGTAAGTGCTTTTTTCTTTTTAGGTACTGCGGGAGAAGAACCAGCTGGATCAGAGTAAACATCCATGCAGTAAACAAGGTATAACCACCAAAAATGGTAAGCATAGCTGGAGCAAGTCGGTTGGAGCATAAGTTGCCACTGAATGTTCACAAGCAGCGCACTTACACGTACACTTACCCCAGTCCCTTACATTATAAAAAGTAAAAGTAGAACAGAATTTCACTGTCAGTACTGTTCAAGAACTCATACACACTGACAGGAACAAAATGGCAGATAGGCTGTCATGAATTGCACATAAGCATTACAATGATACACAAGTTCTTGCACATTCCTCCATAAATTTTTCTGCCCCACAAAATTGAACGTTTACACAAGCAGTACATGGATTTTCACAAAAGTAACCCCAAATAACTTAATAAACACTCTTAGCTAAAAATAGTGGTCCCTGAAAGGAAACTTCTGATACTGTGCAAAAATAAAAAGTTTCTTAAAGGGCAAATACATTTTTAGTCAAAAATAAATAAAATGCTATTGTTCTTTAAAGGGCAATAATTTATGAACATAGGGGTTCCCCAATGGGTGTGTATCTGCCAGAAACAAAACAGTTAGTCGAGTACTGCTTCTGTGAAGTAAGTGGTACTTCTCGAGAAGTCAAGAAAGTGCTGAAGAAAGCTTCATTCTGACTGCTGATTTAACTGTTGTGTGTGTGTGTGTGTGTGTGTGTGTGTGTGTGTGTGTGTGTGTGTGTGTGTGTGTGTGTTTGGAAGGGGTGGGGGGGGCACAGATTTTGATGCTGGCCAGTTGTTGTTCCCTAGGCAGGAAACAAACCATATAGCCTAAGGGCTACTGCAGGAGGGGCAATGATGAGCATCTACCTTGTCATTCGTCTTCAACATCAGCTCCTGCAGCACCTGGTCTTGTAGTCAGAGCTTCATCTGTACATCTTGTAGCTTTGATTAGGAAGTTATTTCCTAGGTGTACATTCTGGCATGTAAGTCCAGCTGAGATAAATCAATGTAAATATAAGTTTGTGGCCCTGGCATTCTAAACTGGAACTCAGTAGGGCTTTAGTTATTTTGAAAGGTAAATGATCCATGAACTGTCTGGGATTTCTTTGTAAAGAAAGCAAAAGGGAGGGGAAAAAAGAAAGTACAAAAGCTAATCATGTTTAATTGCTGGCTGCCTGCATTGCTAAGACTGTGACATGAGAAATGTTGGAGTATTCTAATTACAATACGCTGACCATGCTGATGTGAGCAGCACATTGCTCTGTTTTAAAAATTGTACCAAAAGAAAGTTGTTTACTTTGCAGCTGCAATACGTATGTGCAGTTTAAAAATGTTTTTCCTGCTCTTTACTGCTAGGAATTGATGGATATTAAAGAGTGGTTACATGAGGGTTATGACAGGAGATCTGTAGTCTATACCTGTGAGGATGCACCTCAACAATCTATTGGCTAATGCTTCTTCTCATTCTGCTACTGATGGTCCAGTCCAAGTGGGGAGACCACATTCTGAATATTTCCTGCTTTGTTATCAACACTTCCACCCTCATCTGATGCTCTACACAAGGTTGTTGTGATCCATATAAAGTACTTTATATTTGTTTGTAATGTGCCACAGCTGTCCCCATGTGTCCCCCCCCGCATCATCCTTCATCATGACCTTCCTTAGACTGTCCCCTCATCCTGTATTACTTCCTTAGATATTGTGTTGTCATAAATGAGGCTGCCTCTATTCTTTCTTCCCTCACATATGCCTGAAATTATCACCCTGACTGCCTCTAGGAGGGATCCGTGTGGTGCACCATGGGTAGACCCCTCTACTACTCACTTTCCTTATTAACATTGCCCCCTCTCACCACAACCCTCTGTGTCCTCCCATTGCTTCAGTTGAAGTTGTGTTGCTTTAGTACATCTGTTGCTTCTAAGTATTCCATGATCTCCTTCCAATTCTTTCTTATTTTCTGCAGGTCTGTCCCTCAGTTCCTCATTTTACTGCACACCTAAGGAAACCTGTATTCCCTGTCTTGACCTGGTCTGTCCATTCACTTTCAGCTTGGTCTTTAGCTGCCCTCACCTCTTTTCTTGCCCTTTGTTTCTTTTCTCCTACTGTGCTCTTCCACCTCCCTGTCTCCTCCTTCCTCCCTCTTGCTTGGTATTTCCTTTAATGTAATCACTAGCTGTGCCTTCCTGAATCACCATACTAACCTTTTTGTTACGATTTTTAACCTCATCCTGAAACCCTTGTCTCTAGCCGTAAATATTGCACATCTAATCTATTTCCATAACTTGCTTACTTTCTCATGTTGTCCCTAGTCCCTTAACCCATCTTTAACCCATTTTCACAATTCATTGTAATCCACTCCACTAAAATGCCACACCCTCATCTCTGTCAATGTGTTTTTACCCTTCTCTACTGTAAAACATATAGTGGCATAATCGCTATTGTTTGTTGACAGTTTCACCTGGATGTCCCTGACATCTTGATTAGGGCCACATCCAAAATTCTGTCCTTTCTGTTACAATCCTCCACCAGTTGGCTGAACTCTTCATGGTGTGAGACTTCTACTTTCTCTCAACTCCGGAGCTTAGAATCTCCCAGTTTTCTTCTAAAAGATTCATCTCTCCTGTAACTTAAACCCTGCAGTCCTGCACATTTCTTTATTTCCTCCTCCTGTTTCCGTCCTTCTGCTAAATGTCTGTGCTGGTATGCTGTATCAGTGCACAAGTCTTCCTCCTCTCCACTTCTCTCAATCCATCAGCATTGTTCTTAATCTACCTTAAAGGTGCTGGTGTAATAGTTAAGGTCCTCACCTCAGATAAACAAAGTACAGGGTTTGATTCTGACCTTAAAATGTCCCTTCAGGGCAGTTAGCCTAGTATTCACCTGTGAACTCTTAGAATGCTTATCTTAGGATCTGATGATGTAACTCAGCTTCTTTGATCGAGACTTCTGCAGAAAGCCAACAGACAACAGGGAGACAAAGATCAAGCATGAAGGACAAATTTCAAATACTGCTCTAATTCACTTAAAATGTTAATAGAACAATAGTAATCTGGCATTATTGACTGACTGCAGTCCTCACTGGTTTACCAGAAAAATCAAAAATATGAGGCAAAATCAGTGCCATTCTGCAAAATTTGGAGATTTGAGAAACATGATCCTGCCTACGTCTTAGTCCTCATCATGAGGTTGTGCTCTTTCTTCTGTCTTACCACACATTTTATGTAAATCATTTTGACACAGTTCATTTTGAACAGCATATTCCCAGGTGCCTCCATGCCTCACTGACTCTTTCTGATGTGTCTCTGTGATACCAACGTAATTTCCTGTATTATTACTTTCAGCTGCCTCTTCATATTATTTAGACTCTTCTTCTTTCGGCTTTTCACGGTTAGGGGTCACCACAGTGGATCACCTGTCCGCTCACGATTGGCAGTAGAGTTTTTCAGTGTCAAGCTGCCAGCCCGGCACCCAGCCATCCATGGAAGGAGCACACATGCACGCACTCACACCTAAAACCAATTTAGAGTGTCCAGTCCACCTACAGCATGTCTTTAGGATGTGGGAGGAAACTGGAGCACCCGGAGGAAACCCACGCGACCACAGGGAGGACATACAGACTCCGCACACACTACTAGCACTAGATTGTATTCACAGTTATGGGTGGGAAGTACAGAACAGTGAGGGCTTAAAAACATTTGTAAAGTCATTAAAATAACAGCAAATGTTAAAAACATAAAATTAGAATTAAGTTGATCGTAGTGAAAAGTCCAGGGTTCTAAAATGTATTTAAATGTCCATCTCAGGCTCAAAATCGACTATCTGAAAAATATGGAGTCTAAGTGACCTTTTTATAAACCACCCTATACACCTGAATCAGAGAAATCACCTGACTCCAAATAACTGTGACAACATTCTGCTAGATGTCTTACTTTTAAACAGATGGTAGCCCTAAATTTGACAGCCTGACCTATTTTGCATGCACATAAGGCATCTCTTTCTGGTTAGCAGGACCCATATCCTGTATACACAGAAGGACAGAATACAAATCTTAAATACAAACCTGGATAAAACTGGCTTGTACATGCTCTGCAATGTAGAGCTAGTGTGATATATTTAAGCTTGCATCAAAAATCTATATGCAGAATTTTGTGCTTGCTGCAAGCAAAATAAATCACTGTCTGGAAGCCAAGGTAAGAAACATTATACCAAAGCAGGTACCACCATCCCCAAGTCTAAAACTGGTAAACATCTGGAAATATTCTTTACATGAAGATAGGATGCCTTACAGTAGAAGTGGTAGCATTTTGAAAAGAACAATGCCCAGATCACGAGTACAGGAGACAGACTTTAACCAGTTCACTTTAGATTGACAGATGATAGAATGAGACAGTATTGTCTTGGTCATAGCCAACTCAACAGGAAATGCAAGCACTTAGCCTTACCTGGGGAATGAAGCCCAGGAACCCCCACAGGAAAGGCAAGCACTTAGCCTTACCTGGGGAATGAAGCCCAGGACCCCCCACAAGAAAATTAAGCACTTAGCCTTACCTGAGGAATGAAACCCAGGACCCCCACAGGAAAGGCAAGCACTTAACCTTAATTGGCAGTGAAAACCAGGACCCCCTACTGGAAAGACAATCAGTTAGCCTTACCTGTGGAATGAAGCCTAGGACCCCTTACATTCCAGATGGTTGCCAGTGCCTCTGTTAGGTAAGCCGTCTCCTCCTAAGTACAATTGCTTCTCCTTTTTAGTAAAAAAAACATTGTAATGATGACTTTTTTAGCACACATATGTATTAAATTGCAGTATATACAAGTAACTTAGTAATATATTAACAACTGAAAAGGAAAGGAAAACACTGACCCATGTCTGGAGATTGCCTTGGTTTGTTTATTATTCATACCAGTTTTGTTAGTTGGAAACCTGGAACTACTTCTGCATTTATGGTCTGGCCCTGTCACAAACTAGCTGTTCTGTCTGTTCTGTTATATATAGTCTTCATTGAGAGATAAATGCACTCAATGAATGCTTTATAGTTTCTGCTTTCCTGCTGCTTGAACATTAGAGCAACTATTAGTAAAGTTAGATATGCCATAGTAATGACTACATGCTCACACGTAGTAGTGTTAGATATTCCACAATAATCATCACTGTCACAAATGGAGGGGAGGCTATACCTTATAATAACTAATTTTCTAAAGACAAAATCATATGCAAGAATGTTGCTTTCAGTATTAAACATTGTAAACCAGCAGAGTGATACATGACATTGTCGGGTTAAAGCAAATAACACAGGGGTACACGCATTACCTTTAACACAATAGTTTATGAAAATTAAAGCACATTTCATTTTTCTGTTCCCAGAACTGGGTATCCAAATTTACTGCAGCATCTATAGCTAACTGAGTTGGGAATAACAAGGACAGGGCTGTTTATTAATATATCTGCTGTAGCATGATTAGGATCCTAAATAAATCAGTCTTCCTGTCTTCCATGGCTGTGTTGTTTTACATTTAGAGAAATGTAACATGTTAAGGATGACAGACTGTTGGCCAAACTCAGAAAGATTACTGTGATGTGCAAACCTGGCTTACACCACAAAGTGACCATTTGTGATTCAGAGAAAGCCCTACCATGCTACCGCAACAAAACTGTGTACATCATGGTGGTGGGCTGTCTGTGTGGCTTACAGCAAATGCTGATGAGACATTTTGGGGGAACTAATTAGCCATGTGATCTCCAGTAAAATGTCAGTGGTAAAGCACTTATGCAGCCAAGCAATTCAGAGAAATATTTGTTTGTGTAAGTTGCTCTGGCCACCCACAGTAATGAACACAGCCAAAATCTTGTGTTCACCCATCTCGTTAGAGGTACGTGCTGGGGAGTTTACTCAACAGGTAGTGTTGGAGTGTGTGCATGTATGTGTATGTGTGTTGCTGTCATGTGTAAGTGTATGCATGAGTGTGTGTGTCTGTCTGCGAGGTAGTAGTAGGGGAGTAAGTTAGTGGTTAGGTAGTCTAGGTTTGTGTGTGTGTGTGTGTGTGTGTGTGTGTGTGTGTGTGTGTGTGTGTGTGTGTGTGTGTGTGTGTGTGTGCACGCTCTCGTGTTTGTAGGAGAGTGAATGAGGAGGGGTGAGTGTGTTACCAAAATGCATGGACTGCCAGTATTAACTACCACAGGAAAATCCTGATTTGCACTTGCAATAGTTAAGGGTAATTCAGTGATATGCAAATTAGCCAATAACAATTTTCTTTCCTCATTGCAGCTGTGTCTGTCAATGGCATTTGCTTCTGAATCACGTAGACAATCCCTTTTGAATGCAGCTCTTACCGCCAGTGATGGGGTACTTTCTGAATCCCCAAGCTTGTATGTACTGTGGGATATTTTGTTACTGTAAGCATCACTCTGTTATTGCTTGCAGATTTGGCTCACAAATATACCCATGAAACAGCAGCTATCCATACCTACGATGGGTGAGTGAAATTAGTTGCATGCAATCAGGCAGCTCATCTGTTTTACATAGATCTACCAAAGATGAAGTGGGAAACCCTCAATTACTGATCTGAATACATAAAGTTCACAGCATTAACTCTGCTTCCTTGGCAATGGATAGAGTAAAAAAACTGAAGTCTGTGCTTAGTTACTCTGAGCAACGTCAGTTATGTTACTGCTGTTGCTATGTACGACCTGCATTGACACTAAAAGTTCATAATGGAATAGAGGGGCTTGAGTGTACAGGGGACTAATGTTCTCCTCTGTAGAGAGACAACAAAAATTCCTGAAGTCATATGAGAGCAGCAGATTCCAGAAATTTAAAGTGCTGGACAGTCATGATACACAAATGTGCTTCAGCCCTCACCATTCAGCAGTTTAAAATTCACCTGACAGTCTTACATCTTCATGTCTCAGAAGACAGAAAACAAAGAAATTTTTCAGTCATATATGGAAGTTTAGGTTTCCTGTGGAGTGCAAGGTGAAAAAATATTTACTGTCTTGGTGCTTGGTAAGTCCATGAACCAACCCTTGGTGAGATTAGAGCTTGTAGGAACAAAAATAAAGGAAGACTAATACAGCAGTTGGACAAAAATAATGGGAATGCAAAGGAAATTGCCTAATTACTGTATACAAAGAAAAAAAAACAACAAAATGGAAAAACTATTACTTATTCTTAAAAATTGCTCGAGTTCTTCTGGCATATTTAACTTGAATACAGAAATACTGTAATAGGAAATATGCTTTATAAATAATGGTGTTATGCTGCCACAAAGTGGTCAAAGTAGGTTACTGCAGGTAAATTGTAATGTTTGTTGCCCTTAGGGATTTCAGCACAATTTGCTTTAAATTAAGTAGATAAAGAGGAAAATGTAATTTACACTTTAGAAACATCAAATTCAAGGCAAATTTACATTGTAAGAGTTGAGCTTTTGTAATGTACTGCAAGATAACATGCTAAAGAAACAAACAAGAAAAATATAGACAGAAAGTGATATGGCATTTTAAACAAGAATAATTTACAACAGCTTTGAATGTTCAGCTTGCTAATCAAATGCTAAACACTAGTTTTCAAGAATCAGTGTATAGCTGCAAAGAACTCCACTAACTCCATATAATTATTTTAAATTAAGGGCCATTACAAACAGATTCTTGAGTACACCTGTACCGCAGTGGTGGTGCTGTGGTAGTGTTGTCACCTCACAGTAAGACACTGTCTGGTTCGATTCACAGCTAGGGCATTTTCTGTGTCGAGACATGTGTGAATGGGCATACCTTGAAGGTTGTGTGTCAGAGCTGGTAACTCAGTATGTAAAAATCAACTACCAATCATTAGCAGACCGGAGTTCTACTGTGGCGACCCCTCACCGGGCAAAGATGAAAGACACAGGTCAGTGTAAGTGATGTCTTGATATATCTGGGATTCATATTTAATTATTCAGTTTTTAAATGGGGAAGATTCTCAGCTCAGAATGCAAACATATATCAAATAAAAAAAAATTTATGAAATCAAAGAGCACATTGAAATCAAAATAATAATTAATATACTACAGAAAAAAAATATTTAAGAAGGTAGTGATCAGAAACCAGTATATACCATACTGATATCAGTTAGAGAAAGAAATTACTTCATTTCCAGTGGTGCATAGCAGTCAGAAGGAAGAGTACTGAACTCTGGCAGTCCAGAACTTAAAGTGACCTTGAGAAGGACTGTAATGTTTGGGCTGGCATGTGTGTGTGTGTGTGTGTGTGTGTGTGTGTGTGTGTGTGTGTGTGTGTGTGTGTGTATACAGGCACACTGAGGAGAAGCCTTATTGACCTTGAATGTGTGCATCTGTTGGAAAACACACTTTTGATTTCTTATACTTGCAAAGCTAGTAATGACGTTAAGGCTGTCATCCATGAAAATAGCCATTTTCAAGACACAAGGCATTCCAAGCAGTTTTAATCCACTGCACACAATTTTTCAGTCTCCGAGTACATTTTAACATAAGAAAATGAAAATTATCAAGACTAAAATATAAAAAAGTCAGACACCAGTATGCACTAACTGATTAAACAGATATTTTCTTTTAAGACAGGCATCACTGATCTGTTCTGTAACATAGTTTCCTACTCCACGGTCCCTAGAGCCTTTTGTAAAATACCTAAATGTAAAGCAGAGATCTGATTCCAAATGTAGAGTGCATGTAGATGGTACTATAGAATCAGCTAAGACATCATAAACTTTCTGCCATAAAGCACCTTGATATCATCCACTAGATCTTAAGCCCTGATTCATGCAGTGCAGTTCTCTATTAGTTCTAACATTTGAAAATAATAGTTCCTTCACTGAAAAACAAAAACTAAACCCATTCAAGCGCTGTTGTCATTACATTACTAATCAGGACTTGCACTGTTGTTGCTTTACTGTTTGGAAAAAGAAAATAGTGCGAGGCAGTATCAGAAATGATAGTGCGAGGCGGTATCAGAAATGATAGTGCAAGGCGGTATCAGAAATGATACTGCTTCAACCCAGCTTCAAGGGGGTAGAAGATGTGAAAAAACACAAGCTGTGTTTATGTTCTGTGAGAATAGCAGCTGATAAGAAGTGTCACAGCAGGGATCACTACAAGAGCCCCTTACTTGGGGTCAGACAGATGTCAGAGGGAAGGAATGAGGTAAAGGAGAAGAAGAAGAGACATCGGCTAAAGCCTTCCTTTCCTGATCTGACCAGCGGACACCATGTACCACCCTGCAGTTCCCAAGATGTCTGATGACTATTGAGAGACTGCACTAGGTTAGGAGATAATCACTTAGAAGGACATGGAGCTATCCCCAGGCATGACTATCGTGTATCAAACAGCACCAGTCCCACTGTAGAACATGCGACTGACTAATGAGTCTCTTTGAACTTAGCCCCCCCCCCCCCTCCATTCTCATCTCTCCAAAACTCAATGAAAGGCTTAGGTGCAATCCACTGCCTCTGCTTACATGGTTGGCCAGAAGCCACACCTGCGCTGCTAGACATTCACGATCTCTGAGATTTGGTGGATCTAACCTCCTGGGTGTAGGACTGAATCATCAGGTAATTCATCCTGTACAGAACCCTAAACAAGTCTCTCATATGTAACTGTTGTTTTTGGTAAGTTTTTCCATGCAGGAAGTAGGCATTTCCTTGAGGGCCCTTTTCTTGACTTACGGTACTCACCTGTCACATGCTTCATACGCAGTCACATGCCTCATGTTCATGTTGTTGGGTGAGTGCAACCGCTCCAGCTGGAGTTATTGAGAGGAAGGTGTCATCCTCCTTCTATCAATTTTCCCAGGACGGGGTTTCAGATTTGACCAAGGTTCATGATTCTGAGACAGACAGGCATGATGAGACACTCCTTTTGTACATCTGCACTTTAGATGGCCAACCCATATCCTTTGCTGCTGTTTGTCATTGTTAAGATGTACCCACATGTATAGTGCATACTAGAGTGCCATCAGATCACTATAGTGCTATACTGCCTCTACAATGCATGATAAAAAAGAGCAGCTGACACATCTGTGCTACTGTTACTTATATCTGTATGTAGCATTACATGAGCACTGTCAGGATGTTATTTGTTGGGCATAAAATGCACCAAAAACTGTCACAGACAGACCAGCAGTACATAAGGATTAGTTCCTATCATTTTTTGAAAGCTCATTTGTCTGAATCCTAAGGGTCAAACACAATTTACTGAAAACTCATTTGACTGAATCGCAATTGATAGAAACATGTAGAAATATATAGGCAGCATGTGATGGAGTCATTTGAGTCTAGAACTATACATGTAGATTGGCAATGGCCTCTGTCGTGGCACACCCCAGATCTGTAGATGTTTGTGTTTGTGTACCAGCACTGTTTCATTGTATGGAGTATTTTATTTCATTTCCCTAGGGTTGTGTGATAGCAGTTGGGGGGTCTTGCCCTTCCGTAAAAATATTTTTATGCTGTATGTGTTGCTTAGTATGTTTTCTGTTAATTGTGATTTCATTGAAATTAATTTTCAGTCATTAATTGTCAGTGTTTTGGGATTCATTCAAATGAGCTTTCTGTCAAGTGCCGTGAATCCATATGGACACATGCATTGTGTATCTGATTATGTGCTTCCCAGTGGACTAGCTATTCCTTTCTTTGTTTATGTTACATGTATTGTTACTCATCCTTCTGCATGTACCTATATGTTCTGCATTTCATACAACACTGTCAACACTGAAAAGTCATTGTTAGATTATATTCACAAAAGGAAGTTGTAGGATAAAAATTAAATAATATAACCTGGCTTTAGTTCACACATAAAATAACATTATTGCCACATAGTATTATTAGGGAAGGGTAGGGCATTTGAGCTGGTGGACAGTTGTGTACATCGGCAGGTAGGAATGGCTGATATCTGTGTGATGCACATTTCCTTAAGGCACATACAGACTGGTGTGCATGCATTCTGACTATACCCTTGCACATCATACACTTATAGGTTTATACTCTGTCTCATTGTTAGCATTCAGATTATTCTGAGAAAGAATAGGCCAACCACATCTGTAAAATCAGTGCAAATGTGATCACTGTGGTGCAGGAAAAGCTGAACCACAGTGTGAAGTCTCAATGCTGCCACCTTGCCAACTGTGAAAGATTTGCTTTGACTAGCATATTTATTCTGGAACAACCACTAGTGATTGTAGTTGGATGGATGGGGTATAGTATGCTATAAGGGCCAAATTGTTGGGTGGATTTTGCCATCTATAGAAACATTCTTTCAATACATAGTATTTTGCCCAGTGATACAGCATTTACACAACCTACCACTTATATTGTGGTGAGGCCATTTTTTTCAGATCACTCATAACATCCCTATCCTCTGTAGTAAATGTTTAGTTAGATTTGGGCAGCAGCTGCTGGAATCATCTGTCAGAGATACAGGCAGTGACTGATTCCATGATACCCAGCTTGCCTTCCATGCATCCCTGCTACTGGCCGTGGACACACAGTAAGGTGCTAAAATAGGAAGCTCCAAGGGCATGTTTTATACTGGCCAGATTTGTACTTTTTATTTTTTATAATTGTTTATAGACTGATTAGTTATTTTGTTTTATGCCGTAATGAGTTTTGGGTTTTAAAAATATCTCCATTTTTCATACTTACTTCGAACTATGTTCAAGTGTGTCTGACATTTTTTCACAATTCTGAACTCAAATGAGAGGTATGTCAGACATATGTTTTTTTTTCCCCTGCTGCCTGTTGGCAATCAGCTGACTGTGATCTATTGGAATGTTTCATCCTCTCAGGCTAAGAAGTGGTCCTGAACCATTTATTCCCTTGAAGTGATAGCCAATCATGGTGTGACCATTATGGCAGCCATAACCCTGTCCCCTCGTAGCTGACAAGAGAACCCACATCACTGTAGAAGGTGCAGTGTGTGTGTGTGTGTGTGTGTGTGTGTGCGTGTGTGTGTGTGTGTGTGTGTGTGTGTGTGTGTGTGTGTGTGTGTGTGTGTGTGTGTGTGTGTGTGCGTGTGTGTGTGTTTGTGTGTGTGTGTGCGTGCATGTGTGTGCGTGTGTGTGCGTGTGTGTGTGTGTGTGTGTGTGTGTGTGTGTGTGTGTTCACACAAGCATACTGTAGAGGGTTACCATCATTATATCTTGTATAACAGTGTATATTATATCTACCTTACTTTAAAAGAACTTTTTATATAAGACAGTATAAAATACAGCAAATATATATGAACACTATATCACATGTGCGTAAAGTGCGATATACAACGATGTATTTTAAAACATTTCATCTTGTTGAGTAGGAGTGTCCTTATTTATCATGCAAAATCAGTATATTTCTTTGCTCTAATTAAATGACTGTGCCTAGAATATAGGCATAGTCTTAGACAAGCTTGTGATAAAGAATTGCTCTGCTGAATTGACTTCTCAGACACAAAAACATTGTCTACAATGTCAGGTAATCACTATTTCAGGGCTGAATTCTGAGTTCTGCTAGCCATGTCTGATGCCACAGACTTTTCCTGTTTCTTCTGTTAATTTGCTTATCATGGCTTACTGTCAGATATAGCATTTGCTGCTCATTCTGACAAATAGCAAAACCTGGTATGTCGAGATTGTCCCACATTCTGTAAATTGTACTCATTGTTCATACTTATTTTTTCACCTTTTTGCCAGCTAGAATGATTTTTGAGATGATCTGTCTTAGTAAAACTTCTTTGTTGGCTCTGATGTTCTTGCAACAATGTTATTGTTCTACTCTTACTGTCATTATCAGCAATGACTATGTGGTGAGTAGCTTTGATTTCAGGCATCGAGTCTTCAACACTGCTGGTGTTAATAAGCATACAGAGTGTAGTTGTGTGCTACAGTACTCGAATTGCCAAGTAACAGTCCAAGTTCTTTGAAGCATCAGATTTTAATAAGTTACTTTACTGTTATTCTTGTTCATTACTTTGCCAATATCTTGGGTTCCCAACTATTTTGTATAACTGTTTATAGACTGATTGGTTATTTTGTTTTATGCCGTTATGAGTTTTGGGTTTTAAAAATATCTCCATTTTTCATACTTACTTAGAACTATGTTCAAGTGTGTCTGACATTCATTCACAATTCTGAACTCAAATTTACAGAACTGATGGCTCTTAAATTGTAAAGCATTTTGTGGTATCACTTCATTAGGAACACCATGTTGTAAGAAAATAGACATTTGTATTAAAACAACACTGTGACTTATGATGTCACATAACTGCACAATTTCTGGAAACTTAGAGTAGTAATCCACATGTATATGATATTTTTCATATTTTTACCAAAACAAATCAGTTGCAATTTTCATCAATTAAAATTTGAAATAGCATACAGTATCATTTTTCTTCCTTCTGATTTTGATTCCTGAGTATATTATACCCATAGACCGAAAAACAAAATGAAAAAAAAGGGATGACATGGGGTTAAAAACAAAACAGAAATAATCCTTTATTAATTACAAGCCAGGAGCTTGGCATACAAAGCGAGGCATGATTACTTTCATCCTCTTCACTTTCATGGACTTATTCAGATGCATTTTGTAAACAATATTAAAGACCTGTCATTAACTTATTAAAAAAAACAGTTCTAGTGCTAAGGAGGAGGTTTGAATTGATTGTCATTCCCCTAGAATATTAGGAAACCAGTTTGATTCAGTTATGATTTAAAATTTCAAAGGGAACTAAACCAGTTAAGGAAACAAATTCCTCAAAACCCTGTGTATGGTAAACCCAGAACTCAACCAGCACTTACTTGGAGGGCAGTGCAGGGGTCATCCTCTGTGAAGTGTATGGCAGCCATGAGAAATTGTCACCATTGTTACAGATTACTTATTAATAAGTCAAAACGGACTGGCAAGTCTGATAGTAGGCTTAGATTAGTTCATAAAGTGAAGGTCCATCCAGCCATCCAGTCTAGTGGTAGTATTTATAAACTTAATATTTCACAGAAAAAAAAACACTTTTGTATCACCATGATACTTTACCAGATTCAAGGCCCTGACAAAATTGTGACGAGGTCCTTACCAGTGAGTAGTTAATGGGACTGCTTTAGATATCTGCCGTCTGATGAAAAGGGGCCTACAGTGAAGTCAAAGACACCCTTTTTATGTTTCATTATGCAGACCCCTTCTACTCTCATTTGCAGTATTTTGATTGGATGAAAGGCCATGGTGGAACTTGTGAATGCCGTCTAGTGGAGTTCCTTGCTAAATGGGTGGCAACTATAAGCTATTCTCCTGTCCTTATAATGGCAGTTTAGTGTCTTGGTCTAGACCAGCACAAAGAGGGAGGTTGTGAAGTAGTCAGTTGCTGATTTGTCAGCCTGACTGTGTTATGATATGAGAGCACATATATAGAAAATGAATTTGTTCTTTAGCACTGAAAACTACATGCACTTGAAAGATCATCAGTACAGATCTATGGTCATTTTGGTTGCTAATTCGGGATAAAGGTACAGTTATGAAATGGTAACATGACCAGTGGAATGGGGACTTTTGTGATAGTCACCTTATCAGGATGAGGTGTCACAAGTCATCTATAAATCATTGAAGTGCATAGCTAAAAAAGTGGTTCAGGTTCAAAGGTCAATATTTCCATGCATTCCTTAGTACTAGTTTCACCACCTTTCACTTCAAATCAAAAACTACAAAGGATGTTTTTTTCCTCTTGCATTCACATTACTAATACAGCAGTCAATACAGTCCAATAAGGATTTAAGTATTTAATAAGTGTTCAGGACAGTTTACTTTATAATCAGCATTCCCTTCTATGTAGGATTTGAAGGCTGTGATGTAAATTTGTCAGCATTACAGTATGATACCACCAAAACTTTGTGTTGGTTCAACATATAGTATTACTCTTCTACACAGGAATTCTAACTGCTTCCTTATTCCACCCCTGGCAACATTCTTGGTGTGGGGTCTCCTCCTGTAAAGAGCAGGCAATTGTTAATTGTATTCAGTCATGACCCATTTCTAGCTTTTTACAGGAGACCTTGAGAAGGCCACTTGCCATCATGCCAGGAGAATCATTTTATGTGTTATGGGACCATCATGCCAGGAGAATCATTTTGTGTGTTATGGGACCATCATGCCAGGAGAATCATTTTATGTGTTATGGGACCATCATGCAGGAGAATCATTTTGTGTGTTATGGGACCATCATGCCAGGAGAATCATTTTATGTGTTATGGGACCATCATGCAGGAGAATCATTTTGTGTGTTATGGGACCATCATGCCAGGAGAATCATTTTGTGTGTTATGGGACCATCATGCCAGGAGAATCATTTTATGTGTTATGGGACCATCATGCCAGGAGAATCATTTTGTGTGTTATGGGACCATCATGCCAGGAGAATCATTTTGTGTGTTATGGGACCATCATGCAGGAGAATCATTTTGTGTGTTATGGGACCATCATGCCAGGAGAATCATTTTGTGTGTTATGGGACCATCATGCCAGGAGAATCATTTTGTGTGTTATGGGACCATCATGCAGGAGAATCATTTTGTGTGTTATGGGACCATCATGCCAGGAGAATCATTTTGTGTGTTATGGGACCATCATGCCAGGAGAATCATTTTGTGTGTTATGGGACCATCATGCCAGGAGAATCATTTTGTGTGTTATGGGACCATCATGCCAGGAGAATCATTTTGTGTGTTATGGGACCATCATGCCAGGAGAATCATTTTGTGTGTTATGGGAGGCATCTTTTTCAGGAGTGGTGTGCTACCTTCTTCAGGATGATCTCCAGATGCAAGCCCAGTTTGATATTCTACTTTACAAAACCCTTTCGTGGTCAAGCACTAAGAGGATAAACTGCCCATTGGAACCTTTTCCACCATCTCTGCATGAGCATACTTCAGGTACTCTATCCACCTTGCAGTTGAAGTTTGGAATTAACTAGATAATTGAAGCCTTTCCCATCAACAGCTACAGTAAACCCCATCTTAGCGCAGGAAGCTTTGCACCTTCCATCATCCCCCAGCGCAAACTTTCCAGTCAATTAAGATGCTTACAAAATACACCCAGACATTATGGCTGGATGATACTGCAACACAGGTCCTCCTTGCCATGGAGTTTGGTGTTATCTTCCCTTATCAGACTTCAAATGAGAGAGCAGATCCAGGGACATGATTTCAAGCTTACTTCTGTATGTGCCCAAGGTCCCTGCCTGAGATAACCTCTCTTAACGCATAGTGCCACTCAAGCAGTGAGCCCTCGTTTATGAATGTTATTTCACCCAGCAGTAAGAAGTAACCATCATTCATTCCCAGTTTAGTCTTGAATCTGGCCCATCAGGCTCCTCCTTAAGCTAGGTCATCCCTCCTGTTTGCTTTCCCCTTCAATTCTATTTTTACTGGTCCATGATGTTCATCGTGTTTCACTGTTGCAGTCATGACTGTAGGGTTCTCCCCTGCTGGCAGGCAGCCCTCGGTCGGCCAGAATCCCAAAGTCTGGATCCGGCATCGGCTGTTCAACCATGCTCCCTGATGTCAGAGCGCCAGGACTATAAAGCTGACAGCCGACGCCATCTTCTCCAGTCTTTCTTGCCGCGCGGTGATAGCAGTTTGCAAGTGCCGGTCAGCTGACTCCTGACAAATTTTACTGATATACTTCGGTCCGAAGACTTTCTCTCCACTCAAAACTAAGTACCCCGTTGGGGAAACTTTTTTCTTGCTCCACTCCGATGTCAGAAAAAGTTAATAATTGTATTTCATGTGGAAGCAAATACCTCATAAGGATTTTCATTCTTACTGTATTCCTTGCTTGGGCCCTGACCACGACGTAGCTAGTTGTAGGTTTTGTGCTAGATTCAATCAACGTACAATTAAGCGAAGGTACGATTTTGCTTTTCATTACTTCAGTAGGCGCTTTAATTACAAAATGTCGTCGGATACGGTTCCGGCTACCGGAGTTCACAAACGTCACAAGGATAAAGACAGGCCTCCGAGGTCCAAATCTTATGATAGCGCACAACCGGAGCCTGCTTCAGGTTCGGCCGTCGTCAGTGAGGTGCTTTTGCAGCCCCTGTCGTCGGCCATTTCACAACCGACAGCCGAAACGGACTCTCATGAGGAGCCAACCAGGCCTTTACATATTCCTGTTGCAGGACCTTCGGACAATGCTCCTTCGGATGGGTCCGGAGCCGCTGTGCAGGTACCGGCTTCCGAAGGGATTTTCAGGCCTACTCAGCTACTCATAAAGGCAAAGCCAAAGACAAAGGCAAAGACTCCTTCAAAATCAAAGATTTCTACACAGGCCTCTTCTGAACCGGCTCCCAATTCACAGAAACAGTTACTCAAGTTGGCGGAGGATTTACTTACTATGATTAGGGGTTCTCATCCCCCTCCAGACAAAAGGCCAAGGCAGGATGTTTCTTATGATTCCTCTGATCAGGCTTCTATTTCCTCAGTTTCTTCTTCCGATCAGGAATATTCTTTCCCTCCTTATGAGGATTTTGATGCTGAAGAATCCATTCCTTCAGCTTCTCCCCCTGAGGATTTTTCTTTTGGGGAAACTTTGCATGAAATGAGGGAACATTTCCACTGGGAAGGACAGGAGTATTCGGAATCCAAGAAAAGACTGAGGGAATTTCTTCTTCTTCCCCAACATAGACCCCTGGCTATTCCTCCTGTTTTGGATATTGTGGATGATGCCTTTTCGGAGGCTAACTTAACCCCTGACTCTTTTCCTCCTGCTCCTGTTAAGCCTGATAGATATTACAGGGTTCCTGATTCCCATCAGTTTTTATACAAGAACCCTTCTGCTGACCCTGAAACCATTTCTCAGGGTCCTAAGGGAGTTAAGGCCGTTTCTGCCAAAAATCCTATTCCTACTGAAAAGGATTCTCGATCCTTAGAAAGATGGGGCAAAAAGGTGTACACTTCTGCTACTTTGTCCATTAGGGCTTTAAACTGTCAGTTTCATATGTTTAAATACCAGCATTTTCTACTGTCTGTCTTAAAACAAAAGATTACTTCCATTTCTGCCTGTGCAGATGATAAGGAATTACATGACTTATTGCATGCCACTGAACAGGTTGGGAAGCATGGTTTACACTGTGGATTTGATGCCTTGGAGGCTTCTTGTAAGGCTGCGGCCTTGGGCACAGTCATTAGAAGGCATGCATGGCTAAAGGAGCAAAATTTACCTGAACAAGTAAAGGCTAAATTATTGGATGCTCCTATTCAGCATAATGTTTTGTTTGGATCAAAAGCTGAAGAGGTGATTAAAAAGATGGAGGATAAGGCGAAATCCATGCAATCAGTTAAAGATTTCTTACAAGTACAGCCTCCTAGATTTAGCAGGAATTGGCCTTCTAAAAATTGGTCCTTTCCCACTTCAGACAGGCCTCAGAGGGGTAGATATAGACGTTCCAGAGGGAGGCCTCAAACACAAGCTGCTTATAGACCAAGACAGTGGACTGCTTCCACCCCTAGGGGAGGAGAGGACAGGTCACAATCTCAAAGGAAACAAACTCAATGACTCCCTCTGTTGGGCTACAGGAACTTCTTGCCTGGAAGTCCCTCTCAGAGGAAAACTCTCTCTTTTTTATCAAAATTGGACTCAAATAACCCAAGACAAATGGGTTTTGGATGTGGTTTTAAGAGGTTACAAATTCCATTTTCACACCTTGCTAAGGCCAAGCGGATGGCCAGACCTTCCAAAACATCAATGGACAGAGGCCTTAAACCAGGTGGAAGCTCTTTTGGCCATGAATGCCATAGAACTGGTTCATCTTTCAGAGATGGGAAAAGGTTTTTATTCAAGGCTCTTTCTAGTCCCAAGGAAGCAAAACTCAGGGAGACCCATTCTGGATCTGTCGGTCTTGAACACCTTTCTAGAGATTCCAAAATTCAAGATGCTTACTCTACAGCAGCTACTTCCAATGCTGTCCAAAAATGCTTGGATGGTAACTTTGGATTTAAAGGAGGCATATTTACACATTCCCATCAGGCAGGATCGCAGAAAATACCTCAGGTTCAAGGCCGGATCGAGGCACTTTCAATTCTCTGCGCTGCCCTTTGGATTGTTTACTGCGCCCAGGGTCTTCACCAAATGCCTGGCTCCAGTAGTAGCTTACTGCAGACTCAAGGGAATTCAAATTTACCCATATCTGGACGATTGTCTAATTCAGGCAGACAGCAAGGATGTCTTACTCCAGCATCTAGAATTTGTACAGAACCTCCTCAAGTTCCTGGGATTCTCTGTAAACATAAAAAAGTCAAATTTGACACCATCACAACAGATAACTTTTCTGGGTGCACTTCTAAACACCACAACCCAGATGACATTTCTGACATCCGAAAAACAGTTACAGCTGGCTTCAACTTTCAGAACCTTGGCAACTTTAACTCATCTAACTGCAAGGAAATTCCTGCAGGCTTTGGGTTACATGGCCTCCTGCATCCTTCTCGTACCATATGCAAGACTACACATGAGGAAAATACAGAGGTACCTAAAAAGTGTATGGTCTCAGCATTGCCACAGTTTGGACATACTGATCTCCATCCTGCCTTGTCTTCAAAAGGAATTCCTTTGGTGGTCCAGGGCATGTGCTCTAAACAAAGGGAAGCCCTTCCGTCTGCCTCCTGCCTCTCATATTCTAACTACGGCCGCCTCGGATTATGCTTGGGGAGCCCATTTTCGGGGCAATTGTTTGCAGGGCCTTTGGCCAAAGGATCAGAAGCACCTGCATATCAATTTAAAGGAAATGTTAGCTGTTCAGAAAGCTCTATTGGCCTTCAGGAATCTTTTACAACCAGGACAACTGTTAATACGGACAGACAACACCACAGTTATGTGGTACATAAACAAGCAAGGGGGATCTCATTCCTACCCCCTTTGCAGACTAGCCATGGATCTATGGAACACAGCTCTAGCTTGCAATCTGGATCTTCAAGCTCAGTTTCTACCAGGGAAACAAAACTTCCTGGCAGACAGTCTGAGCAGTAATCTTTCGGATCCACACGAGTGGATGCTGGACACCAAAATATTCAGGATGATAACAGCAGTCTGGGGATGTCCTCACATAGACCTCTTTGCATCCCATCTCAATCATCAACTACAGACGTTTTGCACCAGGACTTTCCACAGAGAGGCTTGGAAAGTGGACGCCCTGTCATTCAGTTGGAGGAACCTCTCGGGATATGCCTTTCCGCCTCTTCCTCTTCTTCCACGGGTTTTATTGAAGATAAAACAGGACAAGCCCAAGATGATTATCTTGCTGGCTCCAAATTGGCCTTGGCAGTTTTGGTATCCAACTCTAAAAAACCTATGCCTGGACCCCCCTTGGGTTTTACCTCAGTCTCCGAACCTTCTGTCCCAACATCAGGGTCAGGTTCTACACTCTCATGTCAGAACTCTCAACCTGGCGGCCTGGTTAATCCAGGGCTTTTGATTTCTTCTTTACTGCCCAAGCAGGTTATGGATATTATTTTAGAAGCCAGACGTCCTAGTACTAGAAAATCTTATGCAGGAAAATGGAAAAGATTTTGTTCCTGGATGCAGGCTCAGGATTCTGATCCTCTCCTTCCTAACATTACTTTAATTTTACTTTACCTAACAGATCTCTTACATAAGGGTCTCTCTTTCTCTTCCATTAAGATACATGCCTCTGCTATTTCTGCTCATTATAATACAGACCCTCCCATCTTTTCCCACCAGCTCATGCGACAGTTTCTCAGAGGAGCTAAGAACTTAAGACCTCCTAGAGCTCCTCCTATTCCTGCTTGGGATCTCAACTATGTTTTGGAAAAACTAACATTGTCTCCTTTTTGAGCCTGCTGCCTCTTCTGACATCAAGTTTTTATCTTGGAAGACAGCCATCCTGTTAGCCCTAACCTCTGCCAGGAGAGTTTCAGAGTTACAAGATCTTATGGCTGTGGAACCTTATATTATTTTTCATCAAGACAGGGTATCTTTGAGGACTAATCCTACCTTCATGCCTAAGGTGGTTTCCAAAGTGGCTTTAAATTAAAGTATACACTTGCCAACCTTTTTTCCCACTCCTCAAAATAAAAGGGAAAGGATCTTACATTCCTTGGATGTACACAGACAGCTACGTTTTTACCTGAACAGAACCAAGGACATCAGAAAATCAGAACAATTGTTTATTTCTTATGCTTCAAGTTCCCAAGGTAAAGCCATTTCAAAACAGACCATTTCTAAATGGATTGCTCATGGAATCAGATTTTGTTATTCTCACCATGGAAAGCAAATTCCAGGAAGTATACGGACTCATTCCACCAGAGTTGCTGCCACTTCTGCGGCCTTCCTCAGGGGAGTTCCTACCAAGGACATTTTGGAAGCTTCAACTTGGAGTTCAGTGCATACATTTTCTAAGCACTACAATCTACCTCTCTACTCTAAGTCTAGGGCAGGCTTTGCCTCTGCAGTTTTGCAAGGCCTTTTAGCCGCCCCTTCCTCTTTATGACCACCTCCCTTTCTTTCAGCTTTGGGATTCTACCCTACAGTCATGACTGCAACAGTGAAACACGATGAACATAGTACAGTTGTGTACACCTACCATAAATGTAGATGTTCGAGTGTCTTCACTGTTGCAGTCTGGGTTTCCCTCCCTCCAGTCCCCTCTTATTTTTACATTTGTGTATTTCCTTTTTTCACCATTCTTCTGAGGTGTATTTGCAAAGGTTTTGGGACCTTTTTCATTTTGGGACTCCTGACATCTGGGGCAAGAAAAACTGGAGAAGATGGCGTCGGCTGTCAGCTTTATACTCCTGGCGCTCTGACGTCAGGGAGCATGGTTGAACAGCCGACGCTGGACCCAGACTTTGGGGTTCTGGCTGACTGAGGGCTGCCTGCCGGCAGGGGAGAACCCTACAGTCATGACTGCAACAGTGAAGACACTCGAACATCTACATTTATGGTAGGTGTACACAACTGTACTTTCACTATGGAGCCTCTGAGTTATGCATGATTCTTGAGGACCCTACCTTCTAGTTTAAGCTGGATCTGAAATGACATGAGAAACCTCATCAGCTACACCAGTCTCCATCCCACTAACCACAAATTCCTACCTATAAGGATCCACCATTACACATCCATTCTTCACATTGTCTGTAGCCCATGAACATCCACTCACTGGGCCATTCTAGCAGCATATAGAACACTGGCCAACATCTTCCTTCTGGTTAATTCTGGTTGATATCCATTGACCCAATTTTTTAATTATCTCCTAAACCAACATTGGCTTACCTTCCTGCAGGTGTCCTGACTTCTCCACATTGCCTATTTGCAGGTAACTATAATTACCCATTTTTCAAACCCATGCACAGGATGAAGCCCTGCTCTAAAATGATATTTTGCCCTCTACTGGGGAGAAACCATCACTCATTCATAACTTGGTCATGGCTGTGATCCTCCAAACTCCCCATGTGATCCAACTCCCCCCCCCCAGTTGGGTTCCTCTTAACTGTTTCATCAGTCTCGCAGGTCATTGACAGTCTCACATTTATTTTCCTCCTGTGAAGGTCATTATCATTCCAGATTCCCTAGGTTTGATGTAATGCCTGGGATCCTGAATACCCAGGATAACCCAAGATTCCACATCCAGATAGGCTGACTACCAAAAAAATCCTCATCCTACTGGCCATAGTTAATTACCTATGAATAGCTCACTAGATGACCTGAATTACCACCCATTGGGTGGGATTCAGGAACTCCTTCTGTCTAGACCTTTAAAACCAAAAGTGTGGCAGTGGCCAATAACCCTTTTCTTATCACAGTACTACTAGCTTCAGTCTTCTATTGATATCTGATCCATGGTCATTGGTCCATACTTAAGACCTTTCAAAAACATGTGGTCTTCAGTACTACAAGACAGAGTAATTCCTCATATAAGGACTCCAACTTCATAGGTCAGTGAGTTTAATTAATTCACACCAATGAAAGTCATAAGTTTGCACTGCAACTTCCAAAGGGTGGAGCCTAAGCCTTTTGACAGAATCAAATGATGTCCTCAACATTTCAAACACATGTTCATATCTCTGGAACCAGAGGAGTTATGAAAGAAGTGTAAATGGCAAAATCTTCAGTGCAAACTTGTTTTATAGTGGTAGTATTCTTTACATTCTAGATCTTAAACTGAATTTTATAAGTCACAGTAAACACAGTGACTATTACATTTGTAATATTTTGTAAATAACTTACAATATCTAAGGAACCACTCAAGTTACACACATACTGCCAGCAGCATTTTATTCATCTAGCTGAGAGCTTTCATGTGAGGCTAAGGAGTTCTGTCTGTGTTACTTGGTTATTGAGATATAATTTTCACATTTTCTAAATAGCTATATATAAATTAATAGCATAAAAACAACAGTTAATATCTATTTACCCACATTAGACAGAGATCAAATATTAATGCAGTCGAGTTTGCCATTGTGTAAACTTTAAGATGAAATATTTTAAAACCTTGTACATTGCATGGTTTTGGAATTACTTATGCAAATATGAAGAAGAAATATTTGACAAGTAGAGGCATCAGTACGAGTTAACTGCAGATGCACCTGGAGGCGTCACTCAGATGTAATGAGTTAATACATCAACAGTCTTCCACTCCACAGCCCCACAGTCTTCCACTCCACAGCCCCTATCTGTCATGGTCAAGACATACACTCAGCCTAGTGCTTACCTATGAATCTATTAACCTATAAGACCAAGACATTAAACTGCCATTCTAGAGACAGACATCAACATATAGTTTTGATGCACAAAGGAATCAACTTCCTGAAATTCTGTCACATATTCTATCAGGCCAAACCATCACTGAAAGTCCTTAGAGATGTTAATGAGATTACATGGGTTATGCTAAATTACACATACAAAAAGTGGTGTGTGGTTCCAACTTGTAAAACAAGCAAATGGAAAATAAAAAACGATATTGAAAGTGCCACAAATAAACCTGCTGAAACAATTGCTTGTTATTGCAAAATTTACAAGTGTAGCACTTTATTCTCAATATTATTTCAAATGAAGCTTCATCAAAATGTAACAAAACAGAGCCAAAACCTATAATTATGTTAAAGAATACCATATAACCATCTAAACATCTGTTAGTATGCAGGATTAAGACTTTGAACTTTTGACCATCTGCTTACTGTGGTCCATGGTTAGAGTCCCTCAACTGTCATTTGGTTACTTGTGTCACTCTGAGGAAGTCCCTTAACTTGACAGCAATCCTAGGCTGCGATTGAAAAAAAAGTCTGTGCACATCACTGCTTTACTTCTGTTTACAATTACAAACAAACAAACAAAATAAGGAAATCATCCAATGACAGGCACAAGGTTATTTTTGTGAAATACAAGAAGTAAAAACAATGGCATTCAAATCAAACTTGTGTATATATAGCTTAATATTAAAATCAAAGTGCGACAAAATTAAGCAGGATGCTCAAAAAAGTTTCACTTAATATATTTATAGGTTTTGGTTGTATTATCTTTATGTTCTTATGGATCCCCTTCAAAGGATTGAAATTGCAGAACATCAAACCTCTGATCATCGAAGACCAGAAGATCGATGGATGTTTTGAAATATTGAACCTTGTGAATGGAGATCGCTATACAGTGTGGAACAAGAACTTTACCATTCTGTTCACTGTAGTGTGATCTCAGAGTTGGTATATTTAAATGGCAGGGGCTGTGTTGGACTTGCCCCTTTGCAAAAAATATAAAATAAGAAGTTTTCACATTTTAGTTTTTTTTTTTTTTTGGGGGGGGGGTTGATATTTCAGAACTTTGATCCTCTGGTCCTCGATGATTAGAGGTTCGATGCTCTGAAATTTCAATCCTTTGAAGGGGATCTAATTCCGTAGTTCCAGTAATTTCATTTTTGGTATTAATCTTTCTTTCCTTTCTTTATTTCTTTTTTTTTTCACTTAGTGGAGCATCTCTCTGCAGATTTGTTTTTGTATTTTCTACTGTCACTTGTCAGGCAATGACATTTTTTGATCCTTGGATCTTTCTCAGATGAGTTTACATTCATGCCTGCATGAACACGTTAAAGGCGTATACATGCTTAATATGGTCTTTTGAAAAGTTAATTGAGTTCCAGCCCAACAGCTACAACCAGAGTATGGTTGTTCTTCAAAGTGGACACAAATTTACAGATATTTTTTGAGTTTTGACCAGCTTTAGAAACCCTTGTCTGAACAACAACAGCAATTCTGCAGATGAGGAACCATCTGCTCATTATACAAGAGTTTGTCTTTTATGATTATAATTTTGGAAAAGCAGATGCTCATGTACAATGTTCTCTGTCAGATAATATGCTTTTTGATGACTTCATTAGATCTAACAAGTTTCTGAGATAAGAGTTTTATAAGCATTCCCAGTGGAATTACAATAGATTCTCCATTAAAAAAAGCAGTGATTTTTTTTTTTTTTTTTATAAATGTAGCTTGGGACTTGTTAAGTATTCTTTCTAAAGGTAAGGACACCATCATAAGCTTTCCTAAGTGCAAGACTGAAGTTCTACCTAATAAAATACTTGGTGCCATTCATTTTTCTTATGTTCTATCACAATTTGTTTTTAATATCTTGGCAAACACTTTGGGGAAAGTATTCCAAAGATACAGCTTACATTTTTTCATCCTAGTGCTAAAGCAACCAGTCAGCACTCAGACTATGTAGGAGTAAATAATGGTTTGTCCAGTCAGCATCAGCATACAGATACCTCTTTACATGTTCCAAAACATCAAATGACAATTGGTCATAAGTCTCTCTGGCTGTGTATCTTAAGGCAGAATAGTTCCCAGTTAGAACTGTCATCTTCTGTTATCTTCTGCTAGGAAATCAGATGAGGACCAAAACTGTTTTTTTTTGTTTGTTTTTTTTTTTGTTTTTTGTTTTTTGTTTTAGGAAAGAAGGTTACAGTAGACTTAACAATAAAGTTCCAGCTAAGAGAAAAAGGTGTATCCATGGTTGCTGGATTAAGACAAACACCAAAAGAGTGAAAGTGAACAGACCAGATAAATCAGCTAGCTAATCAAAGCTGATTGTTATTTTAAGGCACACAGTTTAAGATCTTATACCTTTGCAACTTCATTCCTGTTTTTTTTTTTTAAATCTTTCATTTTCTGCACGTAACAATATATAGTTTAATTCATTAATTCAATTTCTTTTTAAATTGTTTACACAGATCAGAGTGATCTGCTCTTGCAGGGCTTGAAAGGCTGGACACAAATGACCACAGAGAATTCTGTAGGAGACTGGGTACAGAGAGACGTCTACCACTCTGTCCAGAAACCTGAGTCTCTTGAAACTCTTGATATTTTTATTTGGGTATCTCTGACATGATTAGATAAATACCTGGCAAAAAGGGCATTTTCTGCAATAATGGATCTTAGGAAAGATGAGTTAATGGGAGATATGACTTCTGTGGATCTAGAGAAGGTAACTGTATAAATTAGATGACCCAGATGGTAGGCTTTCTGAACTGTTATGGAGACATGATGGCCAAAAGATAACGAATTGTGAAGAAGAATTGCTAGATCTCTTCTGAGAGTGACTGACTGGAGAGGTGCGTCACCTACATGGCCTGAATTGGAAATGTTTTGCTTATCTAAATGAACTATACTACATTTTCACATTTAGATTGACATCATTGTCCTTGCTGCAGTTCTTAACCTAGTATAACTCATGGAGAAGTAATTGTGAGCCAATGGAAGAACAAATGACAACATCCAGTGTACAAATGTTTGCAAACATACATAACCTTGAGTCAGGAATATTGGCTTGAGGGTTTGGAAAATATATGACAAACAAGAAAAGGTCCATCATTAAGCCCTCTGGGACATACTGGTACATTGTTTGCTTTGAGAAGTGGCACCTGTACCGCTAACCACAATGATTCTTTCAGACAAACAATTAGCTATCCGCCACACAGCCTAAGGATTTATATGCAAAATAACAAGTCTTTCAATAAATCCTGCAATAAGAATAGTGCCAAAGGCCTTGGCCAGGTCCTTATATGCTTGGGGCAGAGATAAAATGATAAGGGTTCAAAGTTAAGGGACTTGTAATGTCCAGATCAATGAGGTGTGAGATGAGTGTATTCCATAACTTTAGTATGAGACTGCTAAGACTAATGAGGCTCTTTGGGGCATATCTTATTGCTGTCTTTTACAGATTTGGTGTTTGTTTCAAAAACTCAATAAAATATGTTAATATATGTATCTATGTCAGATGATCGAGTTTTCAGAAACTCGGAAAAAAAAAGCACAAAAATCTATGTTTTTTATGCTTATGCAGTGGAGCAAACCCCCTGCAACCCCCATGTGGGGGGGAGGCTGCTCCTGTACACACCCTACAAATTATATACACTAAGTCTAAGATCACACTACAGTACCATGATCTCCATTCAAAAGCATCGAGTTTTAAAAACTTGATCATATGGTCTCAACAATATGAATTTCAAGTTTCTGAAAACTCTGTCAACTGATAGGGATCATGTATGAATATATATATATATATATATATATATATATATATATATATATATATGTATAAAAATCGGTGGAATAGTGCACATGTGCCTGGCTGCATCTTCTGTAATTTTCGTGCAATAAGTGAATGCCAGTAATAACTTAGAGTACCTCTGCAGGTAAAAGTAATGTCTTTTGGCTTTTCCTGGTTAGGGGTCGCCACAGCGGAACTCCGGTCCGCTAATGATTTGCAGTGGATCTTTATAGTGCTGAGGTGCCAGCTCGACGCCCATCCTTCAAAGAAAGCACACCCATTCACGCTTGCACCTACCTGCATATCTTTAACATTACTCAACCACGGGGATGACATGCAGACTCCACACAGAAGATGGTCCAGACAAGAATCGAATGGGAGAATCTCTTGCTGTGAGGCAACAACGCTAACCGCTGCACCACAGCGTCCCTAAAAATGTGTGTGGTGAGAGCTCTAACACAAATGTTGAGAATCTAACACTTTTAATGGCTGGTCTTCATCCTTTAGAGAATCCATGTAAATTTTTTTAAGGGATCAGAAATAACATGATACTTTTATAAAACATTTTTTGCTCATTGTCAAACCTATACACCAGAGCAGTCAATACATTTGTCCAGCAACTGAAAAGAATTAAAATAAGTATAAGTTCTTTTAGGAAAAAAAACTTTCTGTATTGCTAAAAAGAATGCCTTTTTACTGTTGTGAGACATAACATAAACTTAGAGAAAAAGGTGTCATTGAGTAAATCCTACTATAGAAATCAAGGAAGTACATTTGCAAAAGTTATTTCAGTTATAAGCTGAACAAATTTGCTCATATTGTTAAATCTCAAGACTTCTCAAAATTGTCTGATGGATAAAGAGTAATATATATTGCTCTCTGGTAGTACTATATGTAGATGTTTGAGAAAATGACACATGAACTTCTAAATTTATGATACTTAAAGTTCTTAGGAGGGCAGATACACAGAGTATTGCATTAACCTTAATAAATGCATTTGTATATGATTATCAGATCCCAAAAATTGAAGCATAAATTAGTTGCTGTGTTTCATAATCATATTCAGGAATGGAACAAAAGAAGCCAATGACTAAAATAAGCCAGGCAGTTTTATGGGGTACACTGCAATGCGCATTAAGTGATAGGCCTGTGATTAGGAAAACAGCAATGCACTGTGGAAGAATTGCTTTTTCATAATTTTATCCTGTATTAAAATCATGGGACGTAGGATCAAATGATCATAGAATATTCCAGGGAAGTTTGACCTTAGGCTATGCATGTCTCACCAGTACCCACCCTTTGGCTCAACCAGCTTTTGTAAGAAGAGTGACACCTGTAAGTCCATGGGAAAATGTAAGGACAACCATCCATGTGCCCAAGTTATGTTTAAAGGATAACAAGGAATCACACTGTTTGACATGCAGGGGTGTCTGGTTCACTGACGCTTTATAATGAATCTCTTAACACCTATTATTTTTTCTTCCTTGATGAATGTTGAGATCTTTGGTTTTGTTACTGGTTGCACAATTTAATCTGTCAAGATGAAGATGGGATACTCAAGCAGGACTTGATCCCTAAGGTTAAGTTAATCTAGTCAGAAGTCTCTCCTCGGGAACCTGAATACAAATAGAAGGACTCCAGTCTGTCCTGATAGCTAAGGTTTTTGAGACCATAAATCCTTTTTGTTGGGTATCTCTTCTGTATTTTTTTCATTGTGCTTGTATAGACATATTCCAAAGGGTGCGTTATATTCTATACAGGGACTTACAGGAGCAGAATATAGGGGAACAACTTCCTTGGTTTTAGAATTGCCTTTAGCAATTAGTTATGAAATGTAGAAATGTTTCCTAACTACAGTTGACATGTGATGGTCAAAGGAGATGTAGCTATCAGCCCACGTGTTCAGATCTCTGATAATGATTTCTGTGGTAATGGGATGTTTTCAATGTAGTAGGATGCTGAGTGTATATATATATATATATATATATATATATATATATATATATATATATATATATATCTATACAAAGAGAATTTGATAACCAGAGTCACCTTGCAGTCATCAGCAAACATTGTTAACCAGAGATCAATATTATTAGTTTAGAAGTCTACAAAATAGATGCCAAATAGGAGATGGTCAAGTACAGATCCTTTAGGGCAACAGTGGTCACATTTTCTCTGTATGAGAAGGTGTCACCCACTTGGATGATATGCATTCCATCTTTAAGCTATTTGGCTATTCAACTTACCATGCAAGGATTTATGTTAAAAGCCATCAAGCTACAGATAAATTTCATTATGTGCTATGGTATGAAATGCCTTGGCCAGATTGAGGTCAGCAACATTGGCGTTGTAACTACTGTCAACCACCTGAGCAACATTCTCAAAGAAGCTGATATGGTTCAGCAGGCAGGACCTAAAAGCCATATTGCAGGGGGTGAGGATTCATCAGATTATTGATGTTCTGATTTATGAGATCAGGAATGATGTTCTCCATGGCTTTATAGATAAATCTCATAAGGCTGGTGGGTCTTTAGTTCCTAGGGTCTGGGACGTGGAGGGGTATTACTACAGTAGTGTGCCAAGATTCAGGGACATATCCTGTAGCAAGGCCTATATTAAACATTTTGAGTTAGGATAAGCTAGCACATGTTTAACACTGTTTATTAGTCAGCATGTTATATTATATGGGCTCATAAAGGAAGTGTTCTAGGTCTTTGGGAGTACTTTAAGAACATGTTCCTTAGTGATAGCAGTGAGGGGAGGGAGGAGTGACTTGGAGATTGTTTGAGAGTGGATGATAGTTTTAGGATTGAAATTTGCTGTTAACTGGCAAACCAGTATGAGGGAAATTCATAAAGGTTATCATAAAGGTACAGAATGTGTACAGGTAAAGGTTATTGTTGTTGTTGTCTTTCGGCTTTTCTCAGTTAGGGGTCGCCACAGTGGAACTCCGGTCCACTAATGATTAGCAGTAGATTTTCACGAACGCCAAGGTGCCAGCTTGATGTTCAACCTTGAATGAAGGCATGCCCATTTACGCATGTCTTTCAAACGTCCACCCAACCGCAGGGAGGACATGCAGACTCCACACAGAAGGCACTCCCCACACTCCAGCTGAGAATCGAACAAGAGAACCTCATGCTGTGAGGTAACAACGCTACCACTGCATCACCGCGGAAGTCACAGGTTAAGGTAACCTTTACAAATTCATAGCCAGCCTACCATGCCGCATTTGCAAAAAGACATGCAGCTCCATGTTGGGCTGTCTCTGTGGCCATGCCAGCTGTTAATAAGGCATTCTAACTGAAAGGCACATGCTGATTAGCCATGTACTGTCTCCCTTAGAACTGCCTCCAAGAAGGTATCCACATGCTGATCAAATCATAGAATTGCTCACCCATATAAGTTAACATGGCCCGTCCTTGCACCTTGTGGAAGTGAACATAATGAAAAGACAGGGTTCATCCATCATGATGGAGGTAAATATTGAGGAATTTAGTGGTCAGAAAGTCTTAGGAGATGTACCTGTGAGGGGCTGCATGGACATATGTAAGTGTATATGTGAGTGTGTGTTTGGCTGGAAGGTAGCAGTAGGAGGGTAGTGAGGGGTTATATTAGGGGTTTGTGTGTGTGTGTGTGTGTGTGTGTGTGTGTGTGTGTGTGTGTCTGTGTGTGTGCGTGTGTGTTTATTTGTGTGTGTCTGTGTGTACACCATTCAGTGAGGATGTGGTCTATTTCAGGAGTTTGTGTGTGTGTGTGTGTGTGTGTGTGTGTGTGTGTGTGTGTGTGTGTGTGTGTGTGTGTATGTGTGAGTGTGCCCATGTGTGCCCATGTGTGTGTTTGAGTATGTATAATGTGTGTGGGAGAGTGAATGGGGAAGTGCTTATAGTTGCCTGTAGCTTCTTAGTGAGTTGTTAATACAGTTTGGATGCTGTGGGATTCTGGCCTTAAAAAGCAGTTTAAGTAGTTTCTTCTTTCTGTTATACAGTTTATTTATATCAGCAGACAACCACCAGAGAAGGTTATGTATTTTCATTTATTTAAAGTATGAGGACCAATTCAACATATCTAGATATTCATATTGTGTTCAGAACAGAGAATTATTATTTTCATCTTTATTTAATGATGAACATGTAAAAATGTATGCATGATCTTATTTGGGTTGCAGTCTGATAGACTGCTATTCATCAGATATATTTCAGATTAATACCTATGTGCTTGGAATATTCTCTGTAGAATGTTTTAGATGATACAGTACAGTTGCCAGTATCAGACTGCAGTTCTGGCTAATAGCATTAGGTATGATGCTTTTGTTCATAGGTTTAGAAGTCCAGGCTAGCTGCCCTTGAGGAGCATTTTAAGCTTAACCAGTTTTCCTTTTTGTGCTCAACTTAACCTATCCCATTTGGTTAAACATTGGCCTTACCCATCTCGTGGTCGATAATTGCATATTACCTCTAATGAGAATTACTGGGATCATACCATGGATAATTTGAGGGACCTGTGCATGGGATAAAGCATTTATGAGTTTCTGCTGTCCATTAGTAGTACATGGGGCAGTCCTGTAGTAACTTTTCTGTTTCCCCATCAATAGATCTATTTTGCTTTTGAATATGAACAGCAATGACCTTTGTTTTATGGGAATGTGGAGTCTGTTCCATAGCAGTGTTATCCTCTGCGAGATACACCTGTCCCTTCAAACTTTTTGGTTCATAGGTTCATAGGTAGGTACTAGGCCATCAGCCCAAGGGCCCATGTAAGCCTAGCCAGCAAGGTTCCATGGCTTACGCCACCCAAGAAAGTTATTTTCCTGTGCCACTGTCGAGCAGCGACACAGAAGTGATCCCTGGGGTGTATTTCCTATTTCCCATCCACTCATCAAGATTTTTCTTGAAGAGTGCTAATGAAGACCTTTGCTTGACATAGGTGAGTAGCTTGTTCCAGAGTATAGGAAGTCTCTGGGACAGGAATCTATCCCTCCAGCGTGTCCTGTTTATTGTAGTGACAAGGTTTAGGTCCCTAGAACATGTAGCTCGGAGGGATTGGGATTTCTTTAGGTGTAGCATGTCCAACAGCTCTGGGTTTGACATAGCTTTATATGTTAGGCAGAGATCACCTCGGAGTAGGCGATATGCTACAGAGTAAAGCTGGAGTTTTTTTAGGTGGTCAGTGTAGGGCATTTATTTGAGGCCAGTAATCCTCTTTGTGAGATACTTCTGTGGCATTTCCAGCTGCTGCAGATGTCTTGTGAGGTACATTCCAAAAGGGGCATTGTACTCTATAATGGGTCTAATGAGTGCTGAGTAGAGTGGAACAATGACCTCTTTTTTCCTGGATGAGAACCCTTTTATGATGAGGTGTGCCATGTAGAAGGACTTCCTGACTACTGTGGTGTAGTGACTATCAAAGGAGAGACTACTGTCCACCTGGGTCCCAAGGTCTCTTATCACGCATTCAGTGTTAAGTAAAATGCTGCCTGTGTTGTAGTTCATGGGTACAGAGTTTTTACCAAAGGGGATGACTTTTTGACATTGAGCTTGAGGCCATGGCTCTGACACCAGGCATCTGTCTCAGTGAGGCCCTTCTGTAGGATGTCCACATCATTTGGGGACTTGACTATGGCTCCTAGTTTGCAGTCATCTGCGAACTTTGTTAGCCAGAGGCCTTCTGTGTTAGCCTGTACTTCAGAGACGTAGATACCAAACAGGAGAAGTCCCAGGACGGAACCCTGTGGTACTCCACGTATCACTGCTTTCAGGTCAGATTTAGAGTCTGCAACTTTTACAGTGTGGGTTCTGTCAGTGCGCCAGTTGGCGACCCATCTTGTGATGTAGGGATTTATACCTAGTTTAGTGAGTTTAGCTATAATTCCAGAATGCCGGATGGTGTCGAAAGCCTTGGTGAGGTCAAGATAGGCAGTGTGAACCACCTTACCCTCATCCACGGCTTTGGTGACTGCCTCAAAGAAGTCGATCAGGTTCAGGAGGCATGATCTGCCTTTCACAAACCCAACTGGGTGGGATCCAGAGTTTGGAAGTTACCAATGTCTTTGTTTATGAGTTCCATGATGGTACGTTCCATGGCCTTGCAGACCAGGCTCTTCAGGCTAATAGGTCGATAGTTCCTGGGATCAGTGGTGTTGATGTTGGAAAAGTAGCTTAGATCCCTAGAACAAGTATTTTTTATGCCATCTGACTTGCTGATGTGCATTAAATCCATCAGTACTGGGTTGGAGGATGTCTTGCATGCCAGACAAAGGTCACCTCTTAGCAGTCTGTAAGATACAGAGTGTAGTGATAAGGTTTTGAGTCCATGTAGGACATGTTGTTTAGGCCTTGTATCAGTTTAATAAGGTATTTTTATGAGCATTTCAGTTGTTGCAAATGTCTGGACAGATACATGCCTAAGGGGGTATTATATTCAATGACTGGCCTAATGAGGGCTAGGTAAAGGGGCACAATGACATCCTTAGATCTAGACACAACCTCTTTGTTTATAAGCTGCGCAATATAGAAGGACATTCTTACAACAATGGACACTTGTTGGTCAAATGTTAGGTCACTGTCCATATAAGTTGCCAAACCATGAATAACTGTGTCATCTCATCAATGTGATAGTTTCCTGGGGTAGATTGTTGGTCAGAACTTAAGGCACTATCCACTTAAGTTCCCAAATACTGAACAACTTGGTAAACTCTTAGGGACGTCTTATCAATGTGGTAGTTCCCTGGGGTAGATGTCTTCCCAAAAGATACATGTATTTTTTCTCATTGAGCTTCAGCCCATAATTTTCTCACAAGTTATCTAGTTGGAAGATGTCAAACAGGAGAGGTCCCAGCACAGAACCCTGGGGGACTCCACAGGTGACCGAACTCTTTGTGGAGTCAGCTTCCTCTATTTTGATTTCTTGTGTCCTATCTGTGAGGGAGTTAGCAATCGAGTGGGTGACATAGTAGTTTATTCCCAGTTTATTTAGCCTTTCTTCTAAGTTGTGGAAAGGCTAGCCACTCAGTGGTATGAACCTTGAATCTAAATGGTTGTCACTGTTGAAGTGACACACTGATCCCATGCTCAAAAATGGGAAGAAAAGAAGAAAAGCGGTTGTGGATCGATGGATGGATGGATGGATGGTTGGATGGATGGATGGATGGATGGATGGATGGATGGATGGATGGATGGATGGATTCTTACAATAATAGGGCATGTTGGACAAAACTTAGGTCACTGTCCGCATAGGTTGCCAAATCCTAAACAGCTGGGTCAACTGTTAGGGACATATTATCAGTGCATTAGTTCCCTGGGTTAGATGACTTCCCAAAAGATGCAATAATCTATTTTTGGCATTTATATTCAGTTTATAATTTTGGCACCAGTTATTTGTTTGGAACAATCCTTCCTGCAGGATGGTAAAGTCATTTGGGGATTCAGTGATTGTTCCTAGCTTGCAGTCATCTGCAAACATAGCCAGAGATGTTTGGTATTGACTTTTAATTTGGAAATGTAGATGTCAAACAGGAGAGGTCCCAGCACAGAACCCTGAGGACTCCACTGGTGACTCGTCTCTTTGTGGAGGTAAATTCCCCTTTTTTGATTTCCTGTGCCCTATCTGTGAGCCAGTTGACAATCCAGAGGATGACAGAGGAGTTTATTCCCAGTTTATTTAGCCTTTCTACTACATCTGAGTGGAGAATTTTGTCAAAGGTTGTGACTATCAGCTATGAGTTTTGTTTTATCAATTTTACATCAGGACTCCAGAAGCATATTTTAAGATTGATTAAGTGCTTCTATATGCTTTCTGAGTTTTTTATTATTGGTTAGAGAGGTAGAAAGTCATTCTTCCAGGGGTAAAAAGTTATTAGGATTATGTCTGGGGATATAATTGAACAATTATTAATGTATATAATTATGGAATGTTACTGCTGACATTTAATTACAGATAGAAATCAAGGCAGCCAAGCTCAAGTCAGTTGTGCAACAATATAAGTACATGTTGGCCTTTCTTTCACTT
This sequence comes from Protopterus annectens, assembly GCF_019279795.1. Lineage (NCBI taxonomy): Eukaryota > Metazoa > Chordata > Ceratodontiformes > Protopteridae > Protopterus > Protopterus annectens. The sequence continues at coordinate 243,443,107 of NC_056725.1, read as the reverse complement.
TTAGTATCATATTAGAACTTTTCATTATAATATTGACAATATTATAAATTTCAGTCATACTCTGCAATTGTGGTACACATTAAACTTCAATCTTGAAATCTTAGTGGTATTAAAATAATTATGAAAAGAAACCATGTCTGGCATATACTTTATAATACATGCTTTGATAACAATGGTGACAGAAGGTCTGAAAAATTCTGTAAAGTATAGATAAGCCATATATTTGGTGTGTATAACGATGACATTTGTAAAGGGGCTGCCACTAAATCAGAAATTCACTCAATGTGCAAGTCAAGAAACTAATATGTGACAATAAGGGGGTTTACATTTACTGAATGCTTATTTCCTCCTTTATCCAAACCACTAGCAGTTGCCTTAACATACACACCATGTCATGGTAGGCTACATTTCTTGAACCAAGTAAATAAATTACTAGAGCAATTTAAAGATAACTTATATTTTTCTATTTTTATGCCATTTACGCCAGTTGCCTAATATCAGCCATTTCTTTTCTGAAGCCAACACACAGGCAGGCATCAGAGGGCTTGTGAGAAAGCCCATAATGTGGTGGATGACATAAGTACCAGAAGCACTGTGAGAAGGTCAGTATCTTTTCTTGGTGTCTGCATTCTCTCACACGCATGCCTACCAGGCTACCATTACTCGATTCTAACATTGTTATTATGTAGAACTGCACTTGGTCAGAAAGGATTTTTTCAACAGGGGATACCACTTCCATCCCTTCAGGTTGGGAAAGCCATTTGGAGCCTTTCACCCTCCCCTGCAGGGCTGTTCCAGTACCCAACCCAAGAGTTGAACTCAAGTCATCTGGGTCACAGGTTATTATGCTACAGATCTGAATATCAGTCACATATCACTACAACACATGCTCCAGAAATTATGCCTTCCTGATTTCAAAAAATCTTTGGCAGTCTGTAGAAGGAGCTAAAAGTGATCCAAGAGTCTTTTGTACAGATTCTCTATCTAGTTGTAAATTAGACTAGGTGAGAAGACTTACCCAAGGTGCAGATATCAAGCTAATACCAATGTGCTGCCCGAAGAAAGGCTTATCTCCAGTGTAGGAAAACACATACTTTTTTCCTAGCTGAAAGAGCCTTATTCATATCCAATCTTGAGTTGCTCTGAAATCAAGAAGAAGAAGTGAGTTGTTAAGTAACACTTCTATTTTTAACAAGGAAATGTTAAAACATGACTATTGAGTCCAGTATTTAAATTCTTAATTTAGAAATTCAGTATAAACTGGAGCATCTAAGACAGACTTCATAAAAGAATTACAATCTAAATTTATTAGTGCACTCCACTCATTTTCTTATTTCAAAATCAGGGTGTATACTAGATTAACAGAATGTGGATGAATTCCATGTAAACTGTTACCTAATATGCTTAACTTTTTAGGCTGAAGAATCATGTTCATTGTATTACTGAAAACAGCTGGAACCTTAATGATATTGATGTTACTGTAGATTTATTTATAGATACTTAAAAAATATTTACTCAAATAGGAGTCCCCTGTCTAAAGCTCTGAGCTGTTAAGGAGTTGTGTTCTGCATATCATGGAACAAAGTTTCACTCCTTACACCATCATTTGCATACTCTGTGACTCAGATCGCAATATTAAAAAGTACAGCTACTGATACATTTCACTTATAAACATTAATTTTAAAATGCTGACTGATTGTTGCACAGTGCTTCAGACTCAGATGTTACATTTTAATCTCCACTTTCCAATAAGAAACTTTGCAGTGTGGATCTCCAATTAATCTCCACTTTCCAGTCTAACTTTATGGGGAACTGGTACCACACATAACAGTAATATTATGTTGGAGTTAATATCATACCACAGCCTGAAGAACTGCAACAAGGAGGCAATGTTGGTGGATGACTGAAAGGCATTTGATCTGTTCTTTTTATCATCTGACAACTTGGAGTAGTTGACAACATCTGTAATGGAATTTTTAAAGTACTTCTTCAGTAAAATCAGTTTCCTATCCCCATCTGTACCAAGACTACCATGTACTGAATTGCATCTAGAGGCTGTACTAATTTTGTCTCTGTCAAAATACAGATTATCATCTGGTGGCAAAATTGTTGAATTGTGTATAGAACACCTTATCCATGGCTGCATTATTTAACTATGCACAGCAAGACCATGTTACTTACTACTGACTAGTGCATGAAATGATATTCGCAAATATGAAATTAAGTGAAATATTCCCCTTGCTTATATCTGGCTATTACTTCTCATTACCGTGTGTCAGAGAATAGTGCTTGTCAAACAGTTTAGGTTATGTTGCTGTTAACTGCTTCCTCATGATCGCCTTATTTTTGTAAAAGTGGTTAGACCTGATAAAACTAATACAACCTCTGGATGGTGCATAATACAAGTATTGGGTATGCCAGAACAGCAGTTGTCAAACATTTAAGATAATATTGCAGCATGGTGTTTCTCCAAAATCATATTTTTGCAACATATTAGCAGAACAAAGTTAATGTAGCATCTGCAACCACATCTTACTGATTCTGCAATATCTGTAATTATGTAAAATAAAGCAAAATAATTGTATTAGCTGTTTTTGGCTATTAGTCCTTACCACTGGCTGTATGTCAAAAACAGATACAAAATGTTGCCTGTTTTCTATGTTTTTTTTCATATTTTTACAACTGCATCTGTATAACAGAATAAGTATATCCTTCAGATGCTAAGGTTTTCCATGATGAAATTGCATGCACATGCTAGCAGTGCACCAAATGATATCAGTAATCATGTAAAATAAAATGAAATGTTCACTCATCTGCGCTTCACAACTGTGTCTCATTTTGAGGAAACAGTAGTGCATCTCAGTGAATCACCATTAGAATGTTTTATGTTGCATCCAATTGATTGTTTTTGTTCATAAGTAAAACTGAAATGGCAGAATTAGTTCAGCTGCTGATACAAAGATGAGGTGGGCATGACTGATTTAATAGAATCTGTTAATGCTAAGTTGTTCCTACCCAAAGTAAACATAGGACATCATCCAAAAACAAGCTCCCTGGTGGAAACCAAGTATAAATAAGGTGTATAACAAAAGAAAGAAAATGTATAAAACACACAGGGCATTTGCCGACAAGGTAAAACCTCCCTTATCGATCTGAACAAGCAACTCAGAGGACTAATCAAGTTCACCAAAGCCAAATTTGAGATAAAAATAGCCTCCCAAGTGAAGGGCAACCATATGGCTTTCTTCATTTGTGTCCACATCCTTAAAGACAACAACCAATAATGTGCTGAATGAGTGATGAGTGGAACTACCTATACTGAGCCAGAGTATATAGCAAATCTTCTGGCCAATAAATGTATCTCCATTTCACCCTACCCATCTCCATCATAGTCACCCTCAAGAAAATACCACTAAGCTATCTAAGGCAATGAACACTGCTACAGTGGGCCAAGATAATATCCTAAGATGCCTCCTGAATTGCATGGTATATGACTTGTCATACTTGCTAAAATCTCTGTTTAACAATATCCTCCAGACAGACTTCATACCAAATGAATGGGGGACAGCAATAGTTATTCCTATACTCAAATGGGGAGGCTTGTACAGAATTGGGGAACTACAGTCTCATATGTATGACCATGCAAAGTATTATCATGCGTCTGATAAACAGTGACTTTGAAAACCTACAGACACTGGTTATTACCCAGTCCAGGTTTGTCAAAGGCAGATCATGTCTTCTTAACCTGGTGGATTACTTCAAGAAGGTCACTAAAGCTATGGGAAAGGTCAAAATTATGCATAATACCTACATCAACCTAATCAAGGCATTCAACATGATACCTCAGTCAGGCATTGCAAATAAACTTTCAAAATTAGGCATGTGTCCCTTGATAGATAACCAGCTTGTTCATTGATAGGACACAAGAAATTATGAATGAGGAATCCAACTCTAAAAAGAAGTCTGATACAAGTGGAGTCACACAGAGATTATAATCGGGCCTCTTCTTTTTGGCATCTACATTTATGAAGTCAAGACAAAGATAAAGGGCCTAAGGCTGACCATATCTAACGATGACTTCAAATTAAGAGTGGTAGCCATGATCATTGAATACCCTAAAGAGAGTGATACCTTTCGAGAGGGCCAGACAGAGACAGACAACAGGTGCCAGAGACATCGAGTAAAACTCAATGTTAAAAAATGTTTAACAGTACCCTTTGGAAAGACAACCTGCCCAGGAAATTACTACATCTGTACTATACCTTAACAGTAGGTCCAGTGTCAGGGATCTTGGAATACATGTTGATATTAACCTGACCTTTGACCACCATGTCTACTGTGGTGAGCAATTCATTCTACATTCGACAACTTATAGGTAGGGACAATAAATCCAGGACCCAAGAGGTAATTTTCCCCCTGTACTCAGCTCTCATCAGACTGTATCCAGCCATGAAGGATATTATTTTAAATTTATGGTTATGTGGAACATTAAAAAAGGCTTTAGGGGAGGTGACATAATAAATAACACTGAGTATGAAGAAACCAGGTGGATTGTGGAGCTTACGGCACACAGGTACCCTGGACTCAATAATGTCATCCCATTGAAACCCGCCCTTAAAAAATGGTGGGTTCAGCATTGAAAAGTGATTGGCTGTCATTTCATTTTAAATTGAGTGCATTGAAATTAGGAACTTTATCTGTGAAGGGCAATGCCTGAAAGCATTCATCTTTTGCTGGCATATTTTTGCTGATATTTTATTGTTTTATCATTGTGTCATTAAACGGTCACTTTTTAGTGGTGGTCTGCTGCAGTTTCTTCTTTTTACCAGTTATCATATGCAATGCACCCTTTGGCATATACCTGACCATGAACTTGTAATAGCATCATCCCACCTCTGGGCCAGTAATCAAGGAGCCTCAATCCTCACCACTCGCAGCAGTGGGAGACGTTCACTGGAAGGATAACATGTATACACAGAATCTCCAGATGCAGCTCTCTGCATCAAGCACAATCAAGCACAATTTCCTTTAAGAGCACATGGGGAACACAGTCATTCTGGGGCTGGTTTCTCCTTGTTTCTCCAGACCCCAAATAAAACTCCCCACTGGCACAGTTATAGAGTAGAGATCTCAGCTGAGTGTCCAAACCAAGACCTCCAGCACATTCTCTGTTTAACCAATGCTTCCTGTTCCTGCCCAAGTAGCTCACACACACACACACACACACACACGCACACACACACACACACACACACACACACACACACACACACACACACACACACACACACCTGGGAAAGGCTGGCACAGGTTTACCAGCTATACCCCCTTCAGCCCAGACTATAATGTAGTTATGACTGCCACCACACACTCCTGCTAGCTACTTTTAGGTTCTTCCAAGATACCCAATATACTGAGTGAAATTAATATTAATGCAAATGGTAGTTTTGCCAAGAGCAAGGCTATTAAGAGTGGCCTACACAATGTCACCAAATAAATATGCAAACACTGTCAAAACTTAAATATCTCTACAAAGATCAGCCACAATGAAAGGTTTAAATACATTTAATAATTAATAAAGGAACAAGAAAATACTAAGTATACATTCACAGTGACATCAGAGTTTAAAACCACAGGAAATATTGAAAATAAGATTGAAGTATAGGTTCAGACAAATAAAAAAAAGCAATATCTAAACTAAGCATCACTATATTCCTGACTGAATCTAAGAAAATTATTATTCCCTACTTACTAACAGAGCAAGGCAGATGTGGTGAATGGTCCTTCTTGTTGTCAGGCCCAAGACAGAATACAGAATGCTCAGTCTCACTAAGAGACTTCTCAAAATAATATCTAAAATATCACTTCTGGGACAGCTTGCAAAATGATGTCACTTCTTGTCATCTGACTTCTAGTTCCCATGCAGACCCCCATTGCTGGAAGCTGGCAGAATTTAACACCTACTGTAAAAATACACACACAAGGTCTTTTGTTCATATCTGTGGTTGGTGCTGGAAGTCATAAAGCAATTTCATACCAGAGTAGTAATTTGTTCACCCTAAAGACAATACTGAAAGCTGCCTAGTACATTATTTGTTTCCCTGGCTCCATTCAAACCTCTGAGATAGCATCTGTATGGCCTAGCCCATAAAGTGATTTAATTTTGGATATATTTTGAAGTTTGCTGGACTGATGTTAATCTTCCAGTTTTCTCTATTAAAAAATATACATTTAAACAGTTACAACAGTGCATGTTCATTTCTGTTCACTCCAGTAGGGCACACTGTGCATACATTTCAAACAGAAGCACTTTACAAATACCTTTTCAGCACAAGCATCTGCACAAATCAGTTTGATATACACATGACATACAGTTCTAATACATTTGTAAAACAAGCATCTTATATAAATTAGGTTGATGTTCACAAATGGCATATAATTATTTGCAAAATTCCTGCTAGCTGTGCTGGTAGCACCTCCTATCTTCACCCCCCCCCCTTTGAAAACTCAAGCTAGTTTTTCAAGTACCCCTTGAGAAATGTTGCTTGAGAGGAATGAACCTATCTCAGAATACATTATCCCATACCCTTTCTTGAGGGCCCATCTGCATTGGCATTGCTAACTCCAATGCAGTGCTGTACTGTCATATCATATGCCTGCAACAGTATGCCCCACCATAGTAACATGGGATTTTGCTGGCAAGCTCCCTATAGGCATAGATCCCCCTCAGACTCTTCCTGCCTCCTACTGCAAATACTCAGCACAAGGGCCTCCCTGTCATGTTAATGTTTCATCCTGTTGACATGGTACAGTTTGTGCCCCTGCCTCCTGCCCAGCAGTTCTTCCATGTAGTTAACATCACCGACCTTCCTTACCACCTTGAAGGGTCCCTCCAAAGCTGCCTGCAGCATATTGTGTCTCACAGGAATGAGAATCATAACCTGCTGCCCCACAGCATACTCTCTGGCTCAAGAATTCCTGTCATACCAGACGTTTTTCTGTGGTTGGGCTTCTGCCAGGTTCCCCTGGGCCAAGCCCATGAATTCCCTGAGCCTTGTCCTGATGTTTAGGACATATGCCACAACAGACTCCTTGTGGGATTCATACTCACCCTCCCATTCATCTGGAATCTAATCTAGAGATCCTCTCACCCAATGCCCACACAGCAACTCAAAGGGTGAATATTCTGTGGATTCCAGGGGCACCTCTCTGTATGCAAACAGCAGAAGGGGCAAATAGTTGTCCCACTCTCTCTTAAACTGGTCTGCAGATGCATGTTCTTTAGTGTAGAATTTAACCTCTCCATAAGACCATTAGTCTGGGGATGGTAGGGGGTGGTCTTTAGGTGCTTCACCACACACTGCTTCCACAGACAAAGCCAGCAGGTCTGACATGAAATTGGCACCTCTGTCAGTCAGTATTTCACTTGGGAAACTTACCCTGCTGATAATCTCTAACAAAGCATTTGCCAACTTTTCTGCCTCAATGGAAGACAGGGCTACTGCCTCAGGGTATCTGGTAGCATAATCTACTACCACTAGGATATAATTTTTCCCTGTGGAATTAGGGGTACTCAGAGCCAACACAATATCCATAGCTACCCTCTGAAATGGCTCCTCAATCACAGGCAAAGACACCAAAGGAGCTTTTGGCAGTGCTTACAGGTCCTGCAGTACCCTGTTACATTCCTTGCAATCCCAGGCCAAGAAAAGTTCTGCATAATATGCATCTTGATATGCTTTATGCCCATATTACCTGCAAAGAGAATGTCATGGGCTATGGCTAGAAGTTCCAGATGGTAGGCTGTGTGCACTACGAACCGCTGTATTTTCTCACCTTCTAGCCCTCCCTCAGGGATCCATTCTGTATATAGTAATCCATTGTTACAGTATATGGAATCCCCTTTTCCTTGAGAATCAGGCACCTCCCTAGCTGCCTCCCTCAAGCCTTGTAATGTAGGATCTGAGAGCTGAGTCTGTCTCAACTCTCTCTTTGTAACCCTTCCCAGCTTCCCTTCGACAGGAAGTCTGGTATCCTCTGACAACAGTGCCTCACTGTCAGCCGTGATACTACTACTCACCTCTGCCCTTGCCATCACTCTGTCCAAGGGAGCATCAGTACCCCACCAACAGCTGTGGCTCACCTTTAGTCTCACTACTACATGGTAGATCCTCCCTCTAGTAGCCATCTCACTAGTTCTTCCTTCAAGTATGCAGTCTGTCTGGGTCCCCCCAGGCATCCAGACCCACATTCTTGTCTCCACGCCTAACTGCATGTCACGGCATGCTCATGAAGTATCGCATTATCAAAATCATTCCCTATCAGGACATCTGCAGGGATAGCCTCAAACACACCTGCTTGCTTACTTCCTTTTCTACCCTCCCAGTCCAGGTGAACCCTAGCCTAAAGCTCTGACTAGAGTAGACTGCCCACGCAAGTAGTGCTCCTCTTTAACCACTTAATGCTACACAACGGTTAGGTCAAAGGTTGTTTCTCCCTTAACAGTGGCCTGTCTCCCATCTACTAAGATAGGATATAATTTCTTTTGGTAGTTTGGTACCCTTGATGTCTCCAGACAACTCACCAATGGCATTATGTTATCCCCACTTGCTGGCTCCCCTACCTTTTGTTCCCCATGGCTCCACTCATTACATTTAAAACATTTAACCTCTGATCCCAGCCTTGAACCTGAACTTCTGGCTTCCATTGTTACTGGTAGACTCTGTAGGGGTGCCTTAGGCTGCTCACCATGGTTTCCCTTATATCCATCCATGTGCAGCACTGGGTATTCCTTTCCTGTGTAGTGATGCCCTGTTTGCTGAGTACACAGTCCTTTTTTTTCCCAGCTCATCTGTGGTGATGCATTCCCTATCTGCCAACCAGATTCTCATGTGCTCAGGCAAAGGCCTTGTTCCCTCACCAAAAGGTCTACCAGCCCTTCAAAAGTGGCCAGTTGGCACCCACTCACCCACCTATGAAATATAAGTGCTTAATTTAACAATATAATCATACACACTTTCATCTGCCTTGCGTCTATGCTTACAAATTTTTTTCTATAAGCTTCAGGTGTTAACTTAAAGCACTCTAATAAACATTTCTTTACTTTGTTATAGTCTAAACAATCAATATCAAACAATCTAGAAACAGCAGTTGCAGCTTTACATAGGACTAAGGGGTCAGGAACCATACCCAGAGCCCTTGCTCAACATTATATTGTTTACATACCCTTTCAGACATATGAATTAAACTAAAATTATCACGCTCTGTAAATTGTGAAAGAAACTTACTGACCTTTATTGCTTCTGGGGTTTGGTTATTCCCTTCCCCATTATCGCCATAACCCTGGCAAAGAGTCAGCATCTCTCTCTCATGTTGCCTCTTCCTCTCATTTTCTTCAGCCTCCAAATGCTGATTCTAACTCCATTTGTTTCTCCTGCTGCACTCTCTCTGCTGATTCTAATTCCAAATGTTTGGCCTCCAGTTCAAGTCTGTTTTACTCCATATGGATTGTTAAGTCCTCTTAGGAAAAGTTGAACTGTCCTGTTGCTGAGAGGTGTACATTTCTAATGCCTGTCTGGCTGTCTTCCTAGTTGCTGGTCTGTGATTCAGCTCTGATTAAGGCTGCAACCATGTCTACTTTAGTCAGGTTGGCATGCACCAGTCCTCTGGCTTGGGACATCTTAGCCAACTGGTTCCTTGTCAGCTTGCCATAATCCTCTGCTGACATCCTTCCCTGCTCTCTCTAACTATGCTAACAAACATAAATAAATAAAACTATTGTGATATGAAACTCTGAATGTTCACCATGTGGCTGCTTGAGAGTGCAAACACCTTCTTTATGACAACTGCTTACAGGCTACAGAAGTTCAATATCCACACCACTGTTCACCAATATGTGATGTGGTGATCCCACCACTGCCACTATGTGATGTCCCACCTCTGGGCCAGTAATCAGGGAGCCTCAATCCTTACCACTGGCACCAGTGGGGGACATTCATTGGGAGGATAACAGATATTCACACAGTATTGCCAAATGCAGCTCTCTGCATCAAGCAGAATCAAGCATAATTTCCCTTAAGAGCACAAGGGGGACCTCAATCAGTCCAGGGCTGGTTTCTGCCTCTTTCTCCAGATCCCCAGTAAGTCTCCTCATTGGCCTAGCTATAAAGGTGAGATCTCAGCTGAGTGTCCAAGACAAGACTTCCAGCACCCTCTCTGTCCAAACAGTGCTTCGTGTCCCTGCCCAAGTAGTTGACACACACACCCTTTGAGGTTTGCTTTACACACACAGACACACACACACACACACACACACACACACACACACACACACACACACACACACATACACACACACACACACACACACACACACACACACACACACACACCTGGGAAAGGCAGGCACAAGTTTACTAGGTGCTTCCCCTTCTTTCCAGACTATAAGGTAGATATAACTGCCACCAGACACTCTTCCCATCTACCTTAAGGCTCTTCCAAGGGTACCCAACATACTGAGTGAAATTAATATTAACAAAAATGGTAGTTTGACTAAGAGCAAGGCTGTTAGGAGTGGCCCACACAGTGTCACCAAATAAATATGCAAATACTCGCAAAACTTAAATATCTCTACAAAGATCAGCCACAGTGACAGGTTTAATATATTTAATAATAAATATTAAAAGAACAAGAAAATATTAAGTATATATTCACAGTGACATCAGAGTTTAAAACCATAGAAAATGTTTAAAATAACATTGAAGGACAGGCTCAGACAAATAAAGAAAATCAATATCTAAACTAAGCTTCACTATATTCCTGACTGAATCTAAGAGAATTATTATTACCTACTTACTTAGCAGAGCAAGGTAGGTGATGTGGTGAATGGTGCTTCTTGTTGTCAGGCCCACGACAGAGTACAAAATGTTCAGTCTCACTAAGAGACTTCTCAAAATAATATCTAAATATTACTTCTCGGATAGCTTGCAGTATGACATCACTTCTTGTTATCTGACTTCTAGTTACCATGCAAACCCCCATTGCTGGAATCTGGCAGGATTTAGCACCTACCTGTAAAAATACACACACAAGGGCTTTTGTTCAGATCTGTACAAATCCGTTTGATATACACATGACATACAGTTTTAATATATTTGTAGCATGAGCATCTTGTATAAATCAGTTTGATATTCACAGATGACATATAATTATTTACAAAATTCCAGCTAACTGTGCAGGCAGTACCTCCTCTCATCACAGAGACCACAGAGATTCCTTCCAAAAAGAATGTAGGGAGCATGGAGATCATTTCAAAACCTATTCCCTATACTGAGTCTCCTGCACATTGCTGTGTTGTGATCTATGTACAGTGCCCTTATGTACAGGGGCAGCCTGTGAACACTTGATGCGTACAAGTTATGCTGTGACCAAAACATTCCTTGGGACTATTGACACATGCCAGCAATATTTTGGTAAATTTGGGGTAAGTTTGGCTAGGCTTAAAATGGCTGTTGGTCAGATGGTCTAGTAACCACCTATGAACATACCTCTCAACCTCTTAGCCTAAGAAATCTAGAAAAAAACTGACATAATGGGGGTACAAAGGCCCAAAATCAGGGACAGTTTGTCTTATGAAGTTAGAAAGGTGCTAGATTAACAAGGTATATATTAACATGCATTTTTAAAGGATATGAAGTCTGAAATGCAAATGTATTACATTATTTACTAATTTCATTCCTCAGATCATCCCAGTGATTGCCAGAAAACCAAAAATTTTATGAGGAACATACCAAAATCATGAGGCAAAAATGTGGACATTCTGTGAAAATATGGCAGTTGAGAGGTATGCCTATGAATTTATGATCTATGAAAGGTGGAACTGTACATCATAGGTTCATAGGTAGATACTAGGCTATCTGCCTGAGGGCATTTATAAGCCTAGCCAGAGTGTGTCAGCTTTCGCTTCCCCATTGATTAATTAACTGAGCCTCTGTCAAGAAGAGCCAGTGAAGTGATCCCAGGGGTGTATTTTCTGTTACCCATCCACTCATCAGGGTTTCTCTTAAAGAGTGTTAGTGAGGGGCTCTGCCTAATGTAGTTAGGAATTTTGTTCCAAAGCATGGGGAGTCTCTGTGACAGGAATCTATCTGTCCAGCATGTTCTATTTATTGTTGTGGTGAGGTTTAGCTCACTAGAGTGAGTGGCTCGTAGTGACTAGGATTTCTTTAGGTAGAGCATGTCCATCAAAATCTGAGTTGGACATGGCTTTGTAAGTCAGACAGAGATCACCTCTGAGTAAGCAATATGCTACTGAGTACAGCCAGAGTTTTTCCAGTCGGGCTGCATAGGACATATGTTTGAAGCCAGTAATCCTCGTGGTGAGATACTTTTGTAGTCTTTCCAGCTGTTGGATGTCTCCTGTGAAGTACATCCCAAATGGGGTATTGTACTCTATGATGGGTCTGATGAGTGATGAGTAGAGGGGCACTATAACCTCTTTATTTCTAGATGCAAACCCTTTAGTAATTAGATGGGCTACATAGAAGGATTTCCTAACTACTTTGGCAATATGATTGTCAAAGGAGAGATTACTATCTACTTGGGTCCCCAGATCTCGTATTACCTCTTCTGTATTAAGGGGGCTGCCACCTATGTGGTAATTCATGGGTGTTAAAGGGCAAACACCAGGGACACATTTTAAACATTGCTTGTATAATTTTGTAAAGTTACTGGAATTAAATGTGTTACCACCATGCATTTCACTGGCAAGTCTTGAACCCAGGACCCTATGCACTACAGTCAGAGTAACATACCACTATGCCAAATCAGCAGCTTAGAATCTTTATTAATTTAGTCTTACACATAGCACCTTACCCAAAGATGCAGAGTAAAAAATACACACAGCAGAATACTGCAACATGGTCTTTCTTGATTAACTGAAAACAATTAAGGCAATTTTGATGGATGTTGCTTCCCCTATTAACAATGAATCAAACTTTAATGGAAAGCATGTAAAATAAGGACAAATATTCATCTTGCTTTTCTCTGACTATAGTATCCCATTGTAGAGTATTAGTACTACTACTACTACTACTACTACTACTACTACTACTACTACTAATAATAATAATAATGCTTTTTTATAGCCAGTCAGGCATTTTTTTGGTCTGGAATTATATCTGTAGCTGATATTGCTGTAGTTGAATTACCTTACTTGTTTGCTGTGGAGATTTGGCATTATCTGATACACATGTAATAAATGGGTTTTCTATCAAATTCTAAAAATGGTCAAGAGTGACATCAATAAAAAAATATGTCTTACACTTGCAAACAATTCAACTCAGTAGATTGCCACTGACTAAATGTTTTGTTGACTGGATTTGACCTATGCAATCATCATCCAGAACCTGTCCAAACACATTTTCATATTAACATTCAAGACACACTTTTTGTGTCTTGTGCACCTAATCAGCTGGGTATTAGTTTTATTGTTCATATTACTGAATTTATTGCTCACAGAGGAGCAAGGTTTTCAGTAATTACATGTAAGCCAAACATAACTGGATCTTACAAACTGTGCTGATTGATCACTTAAAGGTCACACAAAGGCTGAAGATTAATAAAAATATAAGGTGCTTGAACAAAACATTTATTAGTATCATTAAGATTATGCTTCATTCAAGTGAAATTGTAACCAGCAGTACATTCTTATGCATTGTATGTGTGTGTTATCTCATTGTTACAAAGTAGGGTAGGGGATATCCCCTAGTCCCTAGTATTTCTCACTGATACTTACTTCGTGTCACATGAATGCATCTGATTACTGTAAATATTAATTTAGATAGGTTACTTAATGAAAGGAAATTGTAGACTAAAGAGTGCATCTTAACAAGGAAGGCTGGAAATGTTCTCTAAAATCTGTATAAACACATGGTGATAATACATCTGTTTTTCGGAACTTGATGCCATTTTGTCATATTATTTTTATTCAGTTTTCTGATGATGTCATCATGGGGGAGCAATGAACATCCATCCATCCACCCATTTGTCCATCTGTCCATCCACCTGTCCATTCACCCATCCATCCATCCATTCATCCATCCATCCATCAATCCATCCATCCATCCATCCATCCATCCATCCATCCATCCATCCATCCACCTGTTCACAATCTTTTTTCCCATGTCTGCACATAAGATGAGGATGTCACATCAATGGTGACCATCATCTAGAGAAAATGTTCACGTTACCTAAAGGTTATGATTTCAGCAAACTCAGTTTTTGCTGAGCTGCCCTGCTCTGTGTAAACTGTATAACAACAATAGTTAATTTTATATTATACAAAGATATAAAAGAAATAAACATCAGCAGGTGCTTTAAAATGCCAAAGTAACTGGGTATCAACCCATACGCTTTTCTCTCAGCTGTTTCATGTAATTTATTTTTATGTGGCATGCTACTAAATACTTGATACATTTAACTATAAAACATTTATTTAAGAAGAATATGTCTAGTTATCATGTGTTTATTTGCATTTTATGACCCAGGTTTCCCAACTGAGCATTGCAAACTCTAAATGGAATCCTGGGTAAAACCCTCATGAGTAACTGTTACATGGACTTATTTTGTTATACATTTGTTAACTAGGTAAGCCTATTGATCACAAGTGTCCCTTATCAGGTGCTGTCCTGAAGCATCGTCTAGTTAAGTGACTTGCTCACATTAGGCAAGTAGAGGTGGAAGAGGTAAAGTCCTGTTCATCTATACAATATACATAAAACACATTTATTAATCAGCTAATGAACATAATTGAAAACACTACATCCCTCAGCTAGCTATGGGCGCCAACAATACAACTCAAGACACTGACTTTCTTGAACCCACCGGCACTGCCCCCTCTACCTGTGCAGCTAATCATAGGTCTTTTGGGGGGGGGGGGTGCTGAAGCAGGATGATGTAAGCACATGCCTGAGGCATGCAAGCACATCTTGGTTATCTGTTTAGGATGTATGTGTTGTCATTTCCCTTCAAGGGAAATAAAAAAAAGAAATATTTGACTTAAAACATTTTTTTTTTATTATTTTATGTCTGCAAGTTGCACCCTGGACATGACTTTACCCAGAGCAGTTTCTCCATTCTTCCCGCCCTAGCTATGATACTGCCTGAGATGGGTGGTAGGATGCACACTTTCAGACAGATGAAGAAATGACAGCATCAGAGCAGAAGCCAAAATAACTCCAACTGAAAACAAGAAAAAAATGGCCAAGGCTAATGGTACAGAAACACGGGTCTATATCAGAACTTCGAAGTTTTAAAACTTCGAATGTTTTAATATCAACCCATTTTGAGCGAACGCTCAAAATAGCAAAGCCGCAGAACACCAAATTCTTTCCTAGGGAAATAATTCGGTTGGCTGTTCTGTGGCTTTGCTATTTTCAGCGCTGTGGTGGAAATTTATGGGTTGGGTTCAGGTAAGTGTGCAATTGTGTCATCGTTAGGATTAGGGCATGGGTTAGGTGAGTTAGGGTTAGGGCGCGGGTTAGGTGAATTAGGGTTAGGGGTGGGTTAAGTGAGTCAGGTCCGGTCACATGAAGCAGTCAATGAAGGTAGCCACTTACAGTAGTATACCAAGTAATACGACAAGATCCACAGGTAGGAAATTAGTAAAGTTCTTTATTGCACAAAAACACACCGATTTAGCGCTTTCTTTTTCCAAACAGGAAACTTTATCAGAATCTATTACATCATAACCCTACTTGTTTAAATAGCTAGCCTCTGTTTTTCATTGGATGACTTAAAAATGCTTTAAGTTTAAAATTCCATATACATATTCCTTATACACAATGTAATATTTGATAAAATTCCTATATAAAACCACTTAAAAATACTGTATTGCTTGAACATATCTATTATTTACACTTAAATATCAAAAAATGTATGCATAAATATTTAAATATATAAATAAATTACACTTTTATTTAATGAAAAATATATACTGCCTCCTATCTGTCTCCTTCATATTGCAACATTGTTTATACAAAACTGGTACTTATTGCAACATAGTTGTGCAAAACTACATATTGTTATAAAAATAATGTATATCACAGGAACACTTCTTAATGGATTTTAAAAGGCATTTTGACAAAAAACATGTTTCTATCCCAGTTTAAAATGTTAACAAATAGCTTTTAATTTTAATGCTGATGTTATATTAACATGGTCATTTAGACCAGGAAAAACACATGCATCAAGCCTCAACTGCCACATCAATTCCTTGTATTCAAGCCTATTCTGCCAATCACCCCCTCTTTCTGTGATTTGAACCTTCTCCAGTATCTGCAATTTAAAATCAGCATTTACACAATTTAGGGCATGTCTATACAAAGCATTATTTTCCTTTTTCTTGCTAATTTCATACATATGCTCATAAATACGTTGTTTTAAACTACGTTCCATCTTGCCTATATAGAATCCCAACATGTTGAACAGTATGCTATATATACTACCCCTTTAGTCCAACAGCTGTATAATTCATTCACACGGCATCTGTATTGCGGCACTGGTATATCTAATTCCTCTTTATTGGTTATAAAAATACATTGATTACAATGCCCACATTTAAATGTACCTTTCATACCTACAACTTCTCTCCTAACTTCTTTCTCAAATAATTCTTTTAAGTTGTCATTTTTCTTGTAACCAGATTTTAATGTCTGGTTAAATACTTCCAGCTTGTTAGGCATTCTCCTATAAAGATCCCAATATTTTATCAAAATGTTTCATTGAATGTTAAAACCATATATATTATGTTTTCATCTTTCCTTACTAAGGTGGTATTGTTTAATAAATCTTCTCCACTCTGAAAAAGTGTTTTAAATTTTGTCCCCCATCCTAATAAAATCTCATTCTTGATACTATTAACCATTTCCATGGGATAACCCCTATCATAGAACAACCCACCAATAAATTCCAGTTCATTCTCCTAGTCCACTCTTATAGATGTCATACAAGCTGCTATAACCATCTGCCCTTTTAGAATATTTTTCTTTTGTATCTTGGGATGACTGCTTTCATAATGAAGGTAAGTATTGGAAAAACATTTTTTCCTATAAATACCTGACGTATATCTCAAATTTGGTAAATCTTGTTTAATATTAACATCCAGATAATGTACATCCTGATCGTCCAATTCAGAAGTAAAAGAAAGAAAGTTGGTAGAAGAATTAATATACTCCATAAATTCCATTATAATGTCTGTTGGACCATGCCACACAACAAAAATATCATCCAGGTATCTGTAATACATTTTTATATATGTCATGATTTTGCTTTTGAAGACAAAACAAGTTTCCCAATATAGCATTATTATATTGGCATCAATAGGGGCACAAACAGCCCCCATTGCCACTTCATCTACCTGTTGATAATATTCTCCTTGATAATATATATAATTGTTATAATATACTTAATTGTTGGTAAGCACTAACTCCATATTTTCCAACACTATATGAAAATCATTAGCATTCAGTAAATTAAATTCCACTAACATTTCTTCAAACCAAGTTAAACCTAACTCTTGTGGAATCACTGAAAATAAGTCCTTGACATCTATTGTCACAAATTTGTATTCATCATTAAAGTCCAACAAACTCATCTTGGTCAAAAAGTCCCAAGAGTCTATCAAAAAATATTAATACTGTGCATATATAGGTTTCAGTTTTTTATCCACAAAATAACCTAAAGGTTGTGTCTTGGAACCTTTGGAACTGACCACTGGTCTCAAGGGGGGAATCATTCACTTATTTATGGATTTTTGGTATTCCAAATATACCGGCTATATATGGCTTGTCGACTTTAAAGAAATTATATAATTGTTCATTAATTATACCCTGCATAGGGTTGTCCTCTAAAATCAAATCTATCCTTTGGTATACTATAATAACCTCTTCATGTGATACTTGTAAATATGTCAAAATGCCTTTTAAAATCCATTAAGAAGTGTTCCTGTGATATACATTATCTTTAGAACAATATGTAGTTTTGCACAACTATGTTGCAATAAGTAGCAGTTTTGTATAAACAACGTTGCAATATGAAGGAGACAGATGGGAGGCAGTATATATTTTTCATTAAATAAAAGTGTAATTTATTTATATATTTAAATATTCATGCATACATTTTTTGATATTTAAGTGTAAATAATAGATATGTTCAAGCAACACGGTATTTTTTTAAGTGGTTTTATATAGGAATTTTATCAAATATTACATTGTGTATAAGGAATATGTATATGGAATTTTAAACTTAAAGCATTTGGAAGTCATCCAATGAAAAACAGAGGCTAACTATTTAAACAAGTAATGATGTAATGTAATAGATTCTGATGACGTTTCCTGTTTGGGAAAAGAAAGCGCTAAATCGGTGTGTTTTTGTGCAATAAAGAACTTTACTAATTTCCTACTTGTGGATCTTGTCGTATTACTTGGTATACTACTGTGAGTGGCTACCTTCATTGACTGCTTCGTGTGACTGGACCTGGTGTTTTCATTGAGTTATTTGGTTCTGCAGACATCCCGTGGGTTACAAGTTAAGTGAGTTAGGGCTAGGGCGTGGGTTAGGTGAGTGTGCGATAGTGACAGACCTTAGGGTTAGGGATTGGGTTAAGATAAGTGGATAGATAGTAGTGTATGTACAGTTTAGGTTAGGGTTAGTTGTAGGATTATAAGTGTGTGTGTGTGGATTGATGGTTTTTAGGTGTGCTTGTGTTGTGTGTATGTGTTTCGGAATAGCACATTTTTTCCTAAGGAAAGAATTTGCTGTTCTGAATGTTTGATATTATGTGGTTTAGATAGTTTATGTTTGATAAAATAGCATTTGCTATTTTCATCTTTCGATATGGTGATATAAACGCCAGAAACACACTTAGTCTTGGCCGTTTTTCTTTTCTTGTTCACAGTTTGTATTTATTTTTCGTATTTTTAACTCCAATTGAAGAAAAAGTCCAAGAGACTAGACTATGATAGTTCAGGCACACATGCAGAAAATCAAAAGACAATCTGTTGAAGAAGATTTGGGACACACAAGAAGAAGGCAAGAGGAAAACAGGTGGATGGATTGTTGAGAGAAGACCTGCAACATTCAAATTAAAGTGTTGAGGAAGGTAGGCAAACAGCATTGAATAGAGAGCTAACAATTGACATGACATCCCACCCCCATGTAGAAAATGGGAAAAGGGGATTGATGATGATTACAGATACAGAAGAGAAATAGGTAATAAATATATTGACAATCGGAAAGAAGGAATAATATCATAACAAAGTACCCATCTGATTTGTCTATTATAATTAAATAAATGCAAGTATTGTAACAAGATTAACTTTAAACCAAGTATGTGTTCGGAGATTAACTTTAACACTTCTATTTATAATTTTTGGACCATCACTCCTTGCACTGGACATTCTAGGACCATCAGAGGCTGTTGGTAACATAATGAGCCTTATGATTGTTTGTGTACAATATGCTGAGTTTTGATCAACTGTTGCCTGATGTATTGCAGTGTTCCCTTACAACAGGCATCTCCACTTAGAGGATTTTCATGCAAATCTGCCATAACATATCTGAATATTGTGGAGCTACTGTTTTACTGAGTTCCCCAATCTGTTTTAGAAAATGTTTGCCATTATGTAAGGAGAAGTCTCCTCCAGAGCTTGCCAACATAGATTTAGAATCATGAGTTACAAAATCTATTCTTAGATTTGGCCATGGGTATGAGAAACTCATGAGATGACGAAATGTTGTCTTTGTTTGTGCAATTCTAGTTTATGAACATGCGAGGAGCAATTGGGGTGGTTTAGTAGTTTATGGGTGAATTTTAGCTAAATTGCTAATTGAATTCAATCCAATGCAAATTGTGAATTGAGGAACAATAGTACAATCTAAGATGTTGACTTGTTTAAAATCTAACAGTCTTCTCATAAGATTAATCTAGTTTATAAAGGGGTGGTGACTGAGTCAGTTACATGGTACAGAGGGATGAAATCCTGACTTTGACACACATGACCATGGATCAAGAAGTGACCTTGAAATGGAGGAACCAATGAGGGAATATGAGAGTATTTGGCTGATAGTGGCTCACCCACTCGTGGTGGTGAAGCATGGTATTTAAACACATTGTTGTACCAACACCCAGTGGCATTTGGTGTGTGCCAGGGACATGCATACTAGCAGCTACCAGTATAGCCAAAGTCAGGCATGAACTGAGGTTAAGACATACAAAAGAAGACTTTTCTGGCTGCTTGGATAATAGCCTCCCATGATTGTCTGGCTCCCTTTAAGGAAACACGTGGGCTGATCAGGTTATTGTTAGGCTGTTGCTTGGCAGGAAGTAGAGAGAAAAAGAATTTAAAAATGTACACACTCTAGGCTAGTGAATATATCCACAGAATACAGATGGATGTAAGGATATACATTCATGCTTTGCAGAACAAATATATGCACATAATACAGACAGATGTAAGGATATACATTTATGCATTGCAGAACCAGTGTATGCACAGAATACAAACAGATGTAAGGGACTACAAATGCATTGCAGAACTAAAAACTGGGGGCAAGAAGGACCACAATCTTATAGTCATTTGAGTTTTTGATTTTTTTGAACCACAGTAGTTATTTGCATATAAAACACAAATAGTAATGTATACAAGCCTTATACTACTGAAGGCTATTTATGATTTCTGCACATTTTCCACACTAGAAGGAATTGCCCATCCAAATAACACATCAAGTATGGATCCTAGAAGGAAAAAAGAAAGAAGGAAAAAAAAACAACACTAAACTACATTTATTAAAAGAAATAAAAGATACAAAGCATACTATGTAATAATCCCATTCATCTTGTCACACAAACGCTTACACTTATGTCATAAATATGATCACTAGAAAGCAAACCAATGAAATATCTCCCTAAAGAATAAAATGACACCAACCTGTTGCATCAAACAACCCTTTTAAAGAATGTCCCAGATAGCCCACTAGAAGTTTTTTTTTTTTCCTTCACTTAAACTGTCCTTTTGATCTGACAAAGACAACAAAATACATAATTAGAACACAAAGAAAAAAAATTTAATTCTAAGCCATATATCTCTAATAATTAAATTCAACATACACCAACAACTCAAACCCATACTCAGTCTAATCAATAAGCTTTGAAAATAAAGGATCAAATAAAGAAAAGCAAACTGCCCATTAAAAATTTTAAAAGAGAAACATATCTGAATTACTCACTCTCAAACACTCTGTGAAACATCACATGAAAGAAAAGTGAAAAACATGCCATCTAACACCAAGGCTGTCTGTGATAATAAATATAAAGAATGAAAGGGGTACAACAGAAATACAGAAAACACAAATCATATCAGATAGTTAATTCAAAATGGAAATAATTAAACACGCAGTACTCAGAAGTAGAAAAGACATCCCTTAAATGCCTTAATATCCAAGTACTGTGAAATTCAATTCCAGTCCATTCATTTACTTACTGGCAAGTCACAAAGAAAAATACCTGTTTAAGTGGCAGCAAGGAAAATTGTAAAAACATTAACTATCAAATACAAGCCACAATCAAAATGTTTCTTTACAAATGTAACACCAGATGTAGAAAAAGATACAAATTTAAATACAGTGATATGTCTTCCTTCTCATAAAATGTAGCACAGTCCAAATGCCACACGTAGATCTTTTTCTTTTTTTTTTTGCCAACAACTGAAAATGCAAATATACTGAAGATGGATCTTGACCTGTGTTCCAGTAAACTTCATACAACATACTCATACTTAATTCTCTTTTATGGAGACAATCGACTATAAATACAAAACACAGTGTTAAACATTACACTACATTGTTAATTAAGCATGTCAAAATAGTGTGATACAGAGACTTCAGCATTCCGATGCAACATTAGCTATAACGAGAGCAGAATAATTAATATGACAGAAACGGTGAATTGTCAGGCAGAAGTCTTTAACGCTTTGAAGACATAGTAATGGTATGCTAATCTCTGAAATATCTGATCACAGAAGATTGCCAGTATGCCCTTCAAATGAAAAATAAATAAGGTCAGTCATGCAGCATATAGGATGGTGCAGCTGTTAAATGTTGTTGCCTCACAGTAAGAGGTTTTCTGGTTTGATTCTCAGACTGTGTGCCTTTGGTGTGGAGTTTGCATGTCCTCCCTGTCTTTGTGTGGACTTTGTCTGGGTGCTCTGGTTTCCTCCCATGTTACAAAGACATGCATCTGGAACATTTCACCTCGGGCCTCCACTGAAAATCGACTCATTCCAAATCAGACTTTCCCAGTAAAGAAATTATATATATGTATATATATATATATATATATATATATATATATATATATATATATATATATGTGTGTGTGTGTCAGAATCAACCCATTCATTTGGTTCCTGATTTAAGTCCAACATATGACAGTCCATGTTCTCTCAAAAGTATATCTTTAGGTTTACTTTTGTAGGTAAAACTTTGCAAGAAATGATCAACAGCCTATGACTGTACATTATCAAAATCAGTTTGCAGATTTTCCAATATATTTTTTTTAATTATGAGTTAGCAGACAGAAGACAAAAAGAAAAATATCATCAGCTTAACCAGTGTTTGCCAATATATTTTGACAGGTTCAGAATGACCAAAAAGCAGAGTGACCAGGCACAGATACTTGAGACATTTCCTGTATGAACAATGCCAAAACACAAGTAAACTAAATCATTTTTATTGCAATACTACCCTTTTGACAGATAAGACTGGCACCTATAAAGAACATCTATTCCCAGATATAATCCTGAGAGACAATGAGTAATATAATTGCTCTCTGTCTCTCATTTGATTTCTTTTGTTACTTATTGCTGCATCTGGGAAGCTATAAAGTACTAACTAAACAGAGACTGTTCTGGATCCATATCTTGTCAATTAATTTTAATCATAAGTTTGCTGCGTGTCTACTGCTGGGAGCATTTATATTTAGGATGAAATGCGAAATGTGCACTGAGAATGCCTGTTATTGAATTTACATATAGATCAGATCTTCAAAAGTTCTGCACTTATTCTTTTTGTTTAAAGATTTTTCAGATTACAAGCATGCTTGTTTTTTTTTTGCCAACTTTTGACTTTCCTCAGAGCTTTTATTTTCTCTCTGCTGACAGTGTTTTTATTTTCTGCTGCTGCAGCCCAATTAGCTATTTGGTTTTACTGTAGCTGTCTTCAGTTCTTTCTGTTTGGTTTCTGCATGACAAGTCAGAAGGGAATAAAGGAGGGGCTGGTCTAATGGTCAAGGTGTTTATCTCATCAACATAAGGTACAGGGTTTGATTCTCACCCTTGGAAGGAAAATTGGTTAGACTTAAAATGGTCTGTAGAGGCAGCTAGCCTAATAATTATCTATGAACCTATAATAATAATATAGTTATTAGGACTGTATATACTATACTATGTTCTTGTTGCTACACTTGGCATCAATAAGAAGCTGCTGGCTGGATACAATCAGACATGTCCTTATAAGGCATCTGGTTGCAAGTCAGCTAGAGACCTTGCCTACTTCTGGACTTTGGCTTTTGGTCAAGTTGATAGTCCTTCATTTACTCCCATTGCTCTATAGCTGTGAAGCTGAATTTTGTATTATTAACAGCCATTAGTGGCCTTGCTGTAGTACTTTGGATCTGCTGCTTTTGTTGAGGGCAGTTGCTTTTCTTGCATCAGGTTTCCTAGCAGACCAGTGTTATTGTCATGTTTGGCATTATCCACCATATCTTTTTTTTTTTTTTTAACTTCTGGGTGCTGTTTGGGATGTAACCTGATCCATAAGATTTGTGACTACTACTTGGAGAACTTTTGAACTGCTATATTCACTTTGATAACTTATTTTATTTTTTCAAAGCAAAATCAGCAAATCACACCACGGGCAAACGTTAAACCGCTGACAAAAATAATGAATAAAAACAGCAGAAAAAAACAGTAGAATGAAGCACGGCATAAACTTATATATAAAACACTTTTAATCAGGTAGGCACTTTCACCACTGAAACTGGTGACTTCATCAGACCTATGTTTTATACTAGCAATGTGGACAAGGTTATGATGGCATTTAAGAAAGACAGGCCTTTGTTTTTTATAGACGAAGGAATTAGGAAGGTGGTGGGTGATACACCACACTTTCATTTTAATAATCATAAATCCTTAAAAAGGATGCTTTGTTATCCTGAGAAGGGAAATAGTATATATGATGGGTACTTTTCCTTGTAGTCATTGCAATTTTTGCAAGTTTATTATATCTGATAGTATGTTTACACATCCGTGAACAGGTAGGGTTTATAGGTTTAGAGGCTAGAGCTGATTGTGCCACTAGGAATTTGGTGTACTTGGCACAATGTGATTGCTGTCAACATTTCTATATAGGGAAAACTAACCAGACTCTTAGAGAGCATGTTAGGGACCACTTGTATTGTATAAGAACACATAATACCACAAGTGCACTTTCTAGATATGTACTGAATAGTGATGTTCAGCATGAATTTAAGTTTAGGGTGGTTGAGGTTATTAATGAAAATGTAAGATTAGGTGATTTGGAGAATAGGACAGAGACTAGTGAGCTATGTTGGATTTTGAGGCTTAGGGCTGATAAAGGGTTTGGGCTGAATGAGGTAGTGTCAGTAAAGCCTGTGTTAAAAGCTAAAGGACTACCCAAGTGATTTATATGCCCGTTATAGCCCAGTTATTGGAGCATTAGTACTGTAGGTGTTTTATTTTTATGGTATGATAGGAGTTTATGCATTTCTGTAATGTTTTTATATTTTTTACTTTTTGCTGCTTGGCTGCTATTTTGCTATGACCACTCTGTAGGGTCAGAAAAAAGGGTTATGAATCTTTAAGGGTTGTATTTGACTCCGTTGATGTATTTACATCACTAGCATCTAGTACATTCAGTAGTATGTGTTTTCTTATGGATAAGAGATTTTAAAATGTGAGCATGATCTATTATTGGCTGTTATTTCTGATTAATTGGATATTTAAATTGTTTTTCTCTTTGTATTTTTTACTTGTTATGGTCTAATGAAGCCACTAGTTTCAGTGGTGAAAGCACTTACCTGATTAAAAGTGTTTTTTATATATGCTTATGCCATGTTTCATTCTACCGCTTTTTTCTGCTGTTTTATTCATTATTTTATTTTATTTTGTTTATGTAATCTACTCATTTTTCTTTCCCTTCATGACTTGATAATTACTTTGTTATCTTTTGGACAATCCTACCTGTAGCTAGACTTTACAATTTAATTTTACATGTTATTTGTTTTCTTCTCCCAGTGGGACTTGGAGTTTTTAACTTGTTGCTTGCTAAGATGATCATTCTTGAATCTGGGCATTACATTTATTTTTATTTATTTTTACAGATTATTTATTTTACATTCGAACTTGCAGTCTTTACATCACCATTTCATTTATAACATGTTTATTTCCTCCAGCAAGGTATATGACATCTGGTGCTCCTGTAATGTCTCTGTAATAATAAAATACATAAACAGGGATTCAATAAGCCTTACATGGTCATTTTTTAGCACAAATGGTAGCAATGAAATTTAGATTCAATAAGCACTGCATAGAGGCCTAAACCCCTTCGCAAACAAGGTAAACACTGCGGTATGCTAATTACAGCATAAGCAGCCAAACTGCATGCTAATCAACCAATCCAATATGGTAGAGCTATTCAACAAGCTATAAAACAAGTGCATAGACTCTGTGCTGGAAATCCCTGCAAATTCCAAACCCTATTGGGATACGACTACAGAAAGGCGTCTGCACAGAAACAATGTTAGGGGCTGCTGTTTCTTTAATTCATTTGTATGTGCAACAGGCTAAAGTCTATGCTGCTGCCAATAGACCACGGCCAAGAAGGGGAAGAGTGTTCAGGCCCCATTTAACTTTTCACAACCTACATGATGTGGAAATTGTAGAGCTCTACAGGGTGGATAGGGACACACTTCAGGAGCTCTGCAACCTTGCGTCCTCAACTCAGAGCCACAGCCAACTGAGGGGAACCCATCCCAGTGGAGACAAAGATATGTGTAGCCCTTACAATCTTAGTTACAGGTACCTTTCAGAGACCAACAGGGGACATGCAGGGGTGTCACAGGCATCAGCATCCAGGATCCTCCCATCAATTCTGGAGCACTATGCTCCAACATGCCAGTGACAACATATATTTTTCCCATAGTTTTGAGGAGATGGACAGAAATATGCAGGAGTTCTATCATGTAGCACACTACCCTGGAGTACTAGGTGACATAGATTGCACACATACAAAAATGAAGGCACCAACCAGGGAACAGGTTAGGCTCTACATGAACAGAAAGGGCTGTCACTCTGTTAAATACCAAGTTGTGTGTAATGCCAAGGGAATCATCTTGAACGTGTGTGTTGGCAACCCTGCCAGTTACCACGACTCACATACATATCTCAACTGTACCAAATTACTAATTTTTTACTGGGTTTTGGGGTACAAATAATGGTGTGCCACGATTCCTGAGTGGCACCCCTTAATTTCTGAATTTTCCAGCATATTTTAATTTTTTGGCATTTGAGCTGATGTCATCACGTGTGCGATTTGAGCTCAAGGGCTCATATACGTGCATTTCCAGCTGCTCTAGCCAAGCTATGAGGGAATGGAATAATGATCTTGATTCCCCAAATGGAAACAGGACTGCAGAGGATTTGTGTGTGTAAAAGGCCCCAGGTGAATATACCTGGTAGCTAGAGATACTCAGGCTCAAACCCTGTATCTTGGGTTCAGGTAACAAGAGCCTAAAGTCCCTACCTACAACCACCTGTGATAACATTCCACATTTATGCCTCATATTTTTGTTCTGTTCCTCATAAAATCTGTGGGTTTTTTTGGATTTTTCTGGTAAATCAGTGAAGGATTGAAGTCACTAAATAATATCAAGCATTTGAATTTCAGACTTCATACTGTTCAGAAAATAAATGGTAACACAAAACCTTTTATTCTACCAATTTTCTAAGTTTATAAGCTCAGTATTTGAAATTTGTCCCTATTTTTAGGGCTGTATTCCCCCATTATTGGCTTTGTCCATGTTTTTTGTACTAAGACATTCAGAGCTATGGTGAGAAGTGAGAACCAAATTCTGTATTCCCCAATTATTGGCTTTGTCTAGGTTATCTGTGCTAAGAGGTTGACAGCTATGGTGAGAAGTGAGAACTGAATTCACTAAATGATAGCTATTTAAGTTTCAGTATTCCAACCTTTCAGGAGCTGCTGATTTGGCATCATGCTATGTTACATTACTGTAATGCATAGGGTCCTGGCTTCAACACTTGGCAGTGAAATGCATGGTGATAGCACAACATTTTATTCTAGCAACTTTCAGAAATTATACAAGCAATGTTTAAAATGTGCCTCTTGTGTTTGGGCTTTTGTTCCTCCCCAGTAAATTTTGGCTTTTTCCAGATTTCGTGTGCTGCAAAGTTGAGAGATACAGTTGAGTGTTGAGTGGATATTACAAGGAGCTGAGAGCTACAGGGAAAGAGTTTAGTGTTGCTAATGCTAGCTTGCATGTGCTGTTAATAGCATAACAGGTTAAATGTTTGCTCTTGATGCATAAGTTTGTGGGTTCTACTCCCACAGTATGCAAATGCCTTATTGTACTGTGTTGTTATACTTTTAAAGGGAGTGGGTGTAACAAGTCAAGGGTGTAGCTACAGATACAACAGAAGTGAGAAAATGCCATGCACAAGGGCATTTGTACCTCAGTGGAAAGATCAACAAATATCATTAACCCACATTCAGGAACAGAAAATCAGAGTTATTATGTTCTCTGCTGCATTATAAGAAAAATATTTTTAAACAAGTACAGTACATTTTCCAACATTTGAGATCAAACACTCACAAGAGTGGCCAGTTAACAGCACCTGGATTACAATGATAGTTTTGATACTTCAGGATGAATGTAGGAGAGGGTCTGTCAATACTTGGACTAAAAATTGGAAGTCTTAAAACATGCAGTTTGCTTAATTTATTTTGTTCTGCATTTACAGCTATTGAATTGGTCTGATAACACAAATCAGAGTAAGGCAAGCAAAAATCTGAAATTTGAGAAGCTGTGTAAGATGCCCATGGCTTACACTACTGTCATTCTATATATATATATATATATATATATATATATATATATATATATATAGCGAGAGAGAGAGAGAGAGAGAGAGATATCCATGGCTTATACTACTGTCATTACAGTGGATATAAAAAGTTTACACATCCCTGGTAAAATACCAGGGTTTTGTGATATAAAAAAAAAATGAGACCACAATAAATCATTTCAAAACTTTCCCACCTTTAATGTGACCTATAACCTGTACAATTCAACTGAAAAACAAACAAATCTGTTAGGGGAAAAATATAAAAAATAAAAAAAAAACATACAGTAAGCTGGGTGCATAAGTGTGCACACCCTTAAACTAATACTTTGTTGAAGTACCATTTGATTTAATTATAGCATTCAGTCTTCTTGGGTAGGAGTCTATCAACATGGCACATCTTGACTTGACAATATTTGCCCACCCTTCCTTGCAGATGCACTCCAAATCTGTCAGATTCTGAGGGCATCTCTTGTTCACAACCCTCTTCAGGTCACCCCACGGACGTTCTATTAGATTTAGGTCTAGGCTCTGGCTGGACCATTCCAAAACTTTAATTTTCTTCTGGTGAGGCCATTTTTCTGTTGATTTGGGTGTATACTTGGGGTCATTGTCATGTTGAAAGGTGAAATTCCTCTTCATCTTCATCTTTTAGAAGACGCCTAAAGGTTTTGGGCCAAAAGTGAATGGAATTCGGAGCTGTTCATAAGTTCCTCCACCTTGATTAAAGTCCCAGTTTCAGCTGATGAAAAGCAACCCCAAAGCATGATACTGCCACCACCTTGCTTCATCGTGGAGATGGTGTTCTTTTGGTGATGCGAAGTGTTGTTTTTATGCCAAAGTACCTTTTTGGAATTCTGGCCATAAAATTCAACCTTGGTCTCATCAGACAATAACACATTTTCCCATATACTTTTGGGAGACTTGATGTATTGTTTTGCAAAATTTAGCTGGGCCTGGATGTATTTCTAAGTAAGAAAAGGCTTCTGTCTTGCAACCCTACCCCATAGTCCAGACATATGGAGAATATGCAAAACTGTTGTCATATGTAGTACACAACTAGTACTTGCAAGAAATTCCTGCAGCTCCTTCAGTGTTGCTGTAAGTCTCTTGGCAGCCTGCCTGACCAGTTTTCATCTTGTCTTTTGATCAGTTTTGGAGGGATGTCCAATTCTTTGCAACGTCACTGTTGTCCCAAATTTTCTCCACTTTTTGATGACTGTCTTCACTGTGTTCCATGCTATAACCGATGATGTGGAAATTTTTTTGTACTTTCCTCCTGACTGATACCTTTCAACAATGAAATCCCTTTTATGCTTTGTAAGCTCTCTGTGAATCATGGCATTTGCTGTAGCAGGCAACTGAGTAAATGACAGGAAAATCATACTAGGACAGCTGAACTTTATTTGGGGTTAATCGGAATCTCTTTAATTGATGGCAGGTGTGTACCCAATAAGACTGAATTCTGTAATTAAATGACAAAGTGCTTCAACAAAGTATTAGTTTAAGGGTGTGCACACAACCAGCTTATTGTACGTTTTTTTTATTTTTTATACTTTTTGTCGTATCGGATTTATTTGTTTTTCAATTGAATTGTAGAGGTTATAGGGCACATTAAAGGTGGGAACATTTTTGAAATAATTTATCGTGGTCTAATTTTTTTTTTATTTCACAAAAACCTGGCATTTTAACAGGGATGTGTGCACTTTTTATATCCATTGTGTGTGTGTATATATATATATATATATATATATATATATATATATATATATGTGTGTGTGTGTGTGTGTGTTTGTGTGTGTGTAACTAGACTTTTATGATGGAAATGTTCTGAATTGAGCAGTTTTGTCATTATTGGTTCATGCATTTTGTTTCATTGCCTAGTGGAAACATGTTCAAACAATAAATTTACAGTGGATGTAAAAAGTGTACACACACATGTTAAAATGCCAGATTTCTGTGATATAAAAAATGCGACCACAATAAATCATTTCAAAACTTTTCCCACCTTTAATATGACCTATAACCCGTACAATTCAAGTGAAAAAAAATAAATCCGATAGGGGAAAAAATATAAAAAAAATAAAATCGTACAATAAGCTGGTTGCATAAGTCTGCATACCTTTAAACTAATACTTTGTTGAAGCACCTTTTGATTTAATTGCAGCATTCAGTCTTCTTGGGTAAGAGTCTACCAACATGACACATCTTGACTTGGCAATTTTTGCCCACTCTTCCTTGCAAAAGCACTCCAAATCTGTCAGATTGCAAGGGCATCTCTTATGTACAGCTCTGTTCAGGGCACCCCACAGATTTTCTATTGGATTTAGGTCTGGGTTGTGGCTGGGTCAATCTAGTACTTTAATTTTCTTCTGGTGAAGCCATTCTTTTGTTGATTTGGATGTATGCTTGGGGTCATTGTCATGTTGAAAGGTGAAATTCCTCTTCATCTTTAGCTTTCTAGCAGATGCCTGAAGGTTTTGGGCCAAAAGTGACTGATATTTGGAACTGTTCATAATTCCCTACACCTTGATTAAAGCCCCAGTTCCAGTTGAAGAAAAGCAAGCCTACAGCATGATACTGCCACCACCATGCTTCACCTTGGGGCTGGTGTTCTTTTGGTGATGTGAAGTGTTGTTTTTGCACCAAATGTACCTTTTGCAATTGTGGCCAAAAAGTTCAACATTGGTCTCATCAGACCATAACACATTTTCCCACATACTTTTGGGAGTTTTAATGTATTGTTTTGCAAATTGTAGCAGGGTCTGGATGATTTTCTGTGTAAGAAAAGGCTTCTGTCTTGCAACCCTACCTCATAGTCCAGACATATGGAGAATACGGGAGAATGTTTTCACATGTAGTACACAACCAGTACTTGCCAGAAATTCCTGCAGCTCCTTTAGTGTTGCTATAGGTGTTTTGGCAGCCCCCTTGACCAGTTTTCATCTTGTCTTTTCATCAGTTTTGAAGGGATATCCAGTTCTTTGCAACATCACTGTTGTCCCATATTTTCTCCACATTTGGATGACTATCTGCACTGTGTTCCATGGCATATCCAACGCTGTGGAAATTTTTTAGTACCCTTCTCCTGACTGATAACTTTTAACAATGAGATCCCTTTGATGATTTGTAAGCTCTCTGCGCACTATGGCTTTTGCTGTAGCAGACAACTGAATAAATGTCAGGAAACTCATACTAGGACAGCTGAACTTTATTTGGGGTTAATCAGAGTCTATTTAAATGATGGCAGGTGTGTACCCAAGAAGACTGAATACTGTAATTAAATCAAAAGGTGCTTCAGTATTAGTTTAAGGGTGTGCACACTTATGCAACCAGCTTATTGTACGTTTTTTTATTCTTATATTTTGTTCACTAACACATTTTTTTGTTTTTCAATTGAATTGTACAGGTTATAGGTCACATTAAAGGTGGGAAATTTTTGAAATGATTTACTGTGGTCTCATTTTTTATATCACAAAAACCTGGCATTTTAACAGGGGTGTGTACACTTTTTATATCCACTGTAAAATGTGCTCTAAGTCTGACAAGTGTACTGTATTGTACAAGGAATATAATTTAATAAAGTCAGGAAGTTGTATCAAAGAACACATGTATGTTTCTTGTTTTGTGTGCAAGGGGCCTATGATTTGAAAACAGCCCAAAGGTAATCTTTATCCACCACTGGCTAGATGCATTTTCTTTGGATGTGGTGTAGGTTTCAATGCTGGTTCAATGAATGTGAGTTTCAAGTGCAGAGAAGTTTTAATGCTAAGTCTGTTTTCATGGTGAGACAGCATTCCTTTGTTTAGCATATGTCTATGAGTGTTTGTGCATTGTCATTGTGCTATAAAATGTAACAATAAAATCCAAATAATCATTGTAGATGTAAAGCAGTATGCACATTAGTGTTTAGGGTAAATGGGGAGAAATAGCCAGGTAATGGGACATTGTATTGGCTGCAGGGGGACTTTGGTGCCATATTTTGGTTGTCTGTTCTTCAGTTTGCATTTGAAAGTTGGTATCTCACAATTCCATTGGAGTGGGTGGGATTATGTAATTATGCATACAAATATTGTTAATCAGTGTACAGATTTGTACCTATTTTTCATAGGTCTTGTCCAGATTTTTGATGTTTCCAGGTTGTGAGGTATGCTCACATATCTTTCACACCTCCCAATTTTACCAGATGTTTACTGAGGGATATCCTAAGGGGTCATTTACTAGTGGAGGTAGGTTATGCACTGGAGCCGTGGTTGATGACATCTATCAGAAATGCATACACACCCATGGAAGAATGCCATAATGAGGCACACGCTCAAATCAGAAATATCATAGACCATGTGTTTAGGCTGCTGAAGTCACTGTTCTGGTGCCTAGATACAGTACATCTGGGGGAGCCCTACAGTATAATCCAGAGTCATTTACAGAATATTCACTGTATGTGCCATGCCACACAACATCATCCTGAGGAAACAGCTTCAAAAGGATCAGCAAGGGGAAGGGGCAAACACCACAGCACCAATGCCAAGGTCAGCACAGCTACAGGCAGATGAGGAGTCAGAGGGGGATTCACCAGCTACTGTGGGTATAGGCAGACGTAGGCATACTCAGTATTCCCTTGCATTGGCTAAGAGAGAGCACACAGCACACTCACTCACCACCAAGGGGCCTAAAATTTTCTTCCTACTCACATACATATGGTAAGATTGATACCAGGCAACTCACACAGCATTTACCTCCCCATGTATTGGCTATGTACTCCTTGCATCAGACAGAGTAAGCCCTGAACTAAAACTGTGTCAACTGCTGCATTTACAAGGTAAGCCCTGACCCTGGAGTGTATTGTTTAATAGCATGAATGTGTGGCATATCCTAGTATTTCATTACTTGGTTCAGTAAGCAAGTAAACGGTGGGAGATTTGTACAAAAATTACCTTACCATGTGACAGCAGAGACTTATTTGGCTTATATGTTTTCATTACTAAGTAGTAGGTCTCAGGCATCAAAGATTCACACACAGTCATACCTCTCAAAAGTACTGATGACCACTGCATGCCCTCAGTTTAGCCCTGTACATTTATACTAGAAAGTCTTTAAAGAGAGAAGTTAGAAAGTAATGATACATATTGCAGTTTTAGACTTCACAGTCTTCACAAGCTCTTTCACTATAAAGTTGTGAAATTTTGATGCTATCAACTGTCTGAGTTCCCAAGGTCAATATAAGTCAAAGCTACAATTACCAGTTCAACACCACAAAAGCAGATATACTAAGCACTAAGTTAGCTATGCATCCTGAGCATCAAGCACAAAGCTTATATATCCCTGAATCCATAGGATGGAAAACAGGGGTATGGCACAGTATCATCAGTTGCACAGGTTTTTTTTTTTTGGGGGGGGGACTAGGCTGACACAAATGATCGGTGAGAGTGTGTGTGAGTAAGAAAGAGAAGCAGGCAGACATTTGGACAAACCAATAAATGGCCAGTGAGACAAAATGAGTAACTGTTGTATATGTGTGTCTGTAGGGGTCCTCCAGGTGAAATTAGTGTGTGAATGTTTGCATGTACACAGCCAAACTCTGTGTTGGCTCTATGTCATGGTATGCCAGATAGGTGTGTGCTGTGCATGATAACAGTGGCAGTTCACTTTTGTCATCCCGACCATGAGAACTGGCTCTTCCAGGAGATGCACTGGCATGTCCACACCCACAGTCAGATACAATCTCCCTTCATGGGGACACCCAAGACCATGACCCCATAGCCTGCAATGTCTGAGTGTGGTCAGCACACTCACTGATAGAGCACTGAAAGTGCTGCCACAATGGGACCATGATTGGTCATGGCCACATTGGCTGATGTGGCTGACCTTCACACACGAGGATGCTGTTCCACTCCCAGAAGACATTCCATCACAGACAACACTTGTTCCATAACAGACACCCCTCAGTCCATCACAGACACCGCTTGTTCCAGTGTGTTATTTATCCAATCTATTGAATTGGCAACATGGTGTAGGCAGTCATGCATGTCAGACTGTGTCACATGTACAACCCTGAGTATTTGTCTGGAGCACCTATGGAATGTGCATGTGCCTCCATGACAGCCCTAAACATACATTGAGTGGCATGTGAAGGAGGGACAGCAGGCCCTCTCCAAGCCCCATTAACCCTCCTGCATGGTACCTCACCCATTCATTGGTTACGGCCAGAGTCAACAGGCACTGAAGCAACTGTAGCCACATTTTCCTGATCAAAGGTCTCATTCTCCACCTGTCCAGTGTCTGAGGGCTCACTGGAATGGGTAGGCATAAGCATACTGGCTGTGTTCGACAGAATTGCATGGGATGGATGTATGTAAACCTCTGTGCCAGATTCAACCACTGCAACCCCCAACTTTGCCTTAGTTTGGCCACCGTCTTCATCAGAGTCTGCTGATACACAGATGGTAGAAGGCCCACAGTCCCACTGTCATGATCGGCTGTGATAAAAAGTAACAAACTCAGGAAAAAATTAATACCTACACTACTATAGTCTAATTTATTTATTTATTTATTGACATTTTTGACTGGGAAGGTCCACTGGGTCAGAAACCCATTTTCAGTGGAGGCTCGGGGAGAAAAGCTCCACAAAGTATTACAAAGTAAACAAGTTTAACATAGGTGTAATCAAATATTACACATATAAAAGGCAAACATAATACAATTGAATACAGCACAGAGATTACATTATTAAGCTTTAGGAGTCACTGAGTATGGATAGGAAAAGTTACATTTGTAGAACAGTATAGATGTGCAAACAGTACCATCTGTAGTGTGAGTAAAGGAAAATATTGCATAGCTAGGCATAAAAACTGAAGTTATAGAACTGGTTTTTGTACACTGCACAATACAAAAATTAGTTAAATGACTGTCGTAAGGTGGTTTGTTTGTATGGCAGGAGCAGGAAGGATTATTTAGGTTGTATGATTTTGGTGCTGACTTAAAGGTTTTTATGCAGTCTATTTGAGTGATTTGGGAGGGTAAGTTGTTCCATAGTTTGGCGATGCTATGGAAGTACAGACATTGTCCAGCTTTTTTGTTGGGTTTTATTATGTTTAGCAGCTGTTTGCACGAGG
Organism: Protopterus annectens; assembly: GCF_019279795.1. NCBI lineage: Eukaryota > Metazoa > Chordata > Ceratodontiformes > Protopteridae > Protopterus > Protopterus annectens. The sequence goes on along the minus strand of NC_056725.1, from coordinate 243,407,778 downwards.
ATCTTAGTGTTTGAGTAGAAGTATATGTTTGTAGGATTGAGAGAGTACTGGGCAGTCGTTGGGTCTGAAGATTAGTTTGTGGGGGAAAGTTAGTTGGGAAAACTCTAGCCAACTCAGTTGTGTAATAGTTTGGCAATGATGTGAGCGGTAAGGCTTTCTGGAGGCAGATTTGGCTGTTTAATAATAGCAGGATTGAAGTTTATTACTAAGGGTTGAGTGAAGGTTAGTAAAGATGGCACTACCATATAGAAGGGAGGGGATGAGTAAGGTACTGGCAAGTTTTGTTTTGGTGTGGTTGTCCAGGCAAAGTTTGTGGCAGTATAGTTTGCCTAATTTAAAGTGTGTTTTTTTTTTATTACATTGATATTATGTGGCTCAAAAGTGAGTTTGTCATCTATTGTTATGCCTAGCAGTTTAGCTGTTTTCACTATTTCAATTTCTGTACCAGCCTTAGCAAAGATTTTGAAGTCTACATCTGGTGATTTTGTAGATAAAAGTAAAAGTTTAGTTTTTTGGGGGGTTTAACATGAGTTGTGCACTATTTAGCCAATATCTGATTGATGGAAAAGCCTTTTGTGTAACTGTAAGGAGGTCTGAGAAACCGTTGGAAGTGGATATCAGCATGGAATCGTTGACATATTGGATGAGATTTTGTATTTGGGAGGCTTTGTGAAGATCATTGAAAGGTATTAAACAGTATTGGCCCTAAAATGGATCCTTGTGGGACTCCTATGTTGTTTGCTTAATAATCAGATTGTACATTATGCCATCTTACTGATTGTTCCCTGTTGTTTAGGTAGGAGGTAAACCATTTAAGAGATTTAGGGAGCATACTAATTTTGATAGTTGGCTTAATAGCTTAGTATGTGATACTGTGTTAAAAGCTTTAGCTAGATCCAGTAAGATTACTGAAGTAAGGTGACCAGCATCTATGGCTTTGTTAACAGTATCAGAGAATGAGAGCAGAGAAGTGATAGTGTTGGGTGGGGGCTAGACGAGTATTGTCAGGGAGGTATTTAAGTAGTTGTGTGTGAACGTATTTTTCTAAGATTTTTGGTAACGGAGAAGGTATAGAGATAGGGTGATAGTTAGAGAGGTCATGGGAGTTTACACCTTTGTGCAATGGAGTAATCATGGTTTTCCACTAATGGGGGACAGAGGATTCAGAGACAGAGCGATTTATAAGAATACTAATTGGATATGCAATTGTGTTTGCTGCTAGTTGTAGATATTCTGAAGGAAAATTATCTGCAGAAAGTGAGCAAGGTTTGAGTTTGTTTAGGTGCTTGAAAATTAGAGAGGCGGGTACTGGCTGAATAGCACAGGAATAAGCTGATGGAGAACTAGTGGCATTGTCTACAAAGGGAGATTTCTTATTGTCAAGTAGGAGCTAGTGGTATAATGCGAGTTTGTGTTTGGGTCTGGTGAAGAGTCTTTGAGTAGCTTTTAAATGGTGGAAAAGAAATGAGTATTGAAGTAATGGAAATTTTGTTGTGGAGTCTTTTCTCTTTCCGGGAATGGGTTTGTATAGTCCCAGGATTGAGTAGGGTGGAGTCAGACTTCCAGAACTTCTTTGGATTGTTGTATGAGGTAGATAGCTTAGAGGAAAAGTAATTTTTTTATCTTGTATCACTAACTTTTTGGCTTTGTTTCTGAGTCATTTGTAGTTAAGTTCATTCTGTTTTATTTTATTTTTTTAGCCATACTTTCCATGCTTTGCCTTTGTCTAAGAAAGACAGTTTGTTTGGTTTGTTTTGTTAACCAAGGAGCACAATTAATTTTTGTTCACTTCATACATATTGGAGCTAAACTAACAAAGTAACAGTGTTCCCAGTATTACAGACAGTACAGCAATACACACAAAAGGCCTGACATCAACAGCACACACTAAAATATTTCTTTAAATTACTCAGCAGTACTGACTCCTTTGCAATCCAGACGGCCCTGTAAGAAGTTAAACAAGAGGTAGGGGCAACATCATCACATTATATGTCCATTAACTATACCTTCAACAAGAAAGTGGCTGACAGCTCCAACCTGAACTAAGTGTAGCAATCTTCAACCCCCCCCCAAAAAAAGACGTATGATACAGAAGTAACTCATTGATTTCAGTTGTTTTTCTTTACAATAGTATTCAGCTGTTGAGTTACTAAACCCTACCTGGAAGCTCCTCTTAGGACATGCCTGCTGTCTCTGAATCTGTTACTTTGACATCCAGCACATGTACTGCACTCTCCTGGGAGCTGTCTGGATCCATGATATTGGCCAGGAACACTTCACTGGGTGTTAGTGGTGGTTCCCTAGCATGTCCTCCCCAGTAACCATCTGGTCATGGCCCACTTTAGCTACTATCCTCCATGCAGATGTGATCATGTTAGTGGTTCTGTGATGCACCTGCTCATATATCCTGCTGTGGCCACCCAGAGCATTCAGATCATCCACTATCTGTTGCCAAATTTGCATCGTATGCACCATATCTCCCCATCACCTTTCTATCAAAAAAAGTAACATGTTGCTCAAAGTCATCCACTATAACCTGGTTCTCAGCATTGGCGAAAGGACATTTCCAAGTATTGACATGCCTAGGTGGCATATCCTAGGTGTCCTTAAAGACAACAGAAAGATAATGCACATATGTATCCTATAACTACTAAATAATTGTTTCCAGATTAAAAAAGATAGCTATTCAGTATTACCCCCTGGAGAAACATACAGCAGTCTACAGATGTGAAATATGAACAACAAGCAGGATGGAAAACAAGGAGAGTAACCATAGCAACATATTCTTGTTTGTGCCATAACAGTGACACACCTTTGCTCACCCCAAAAGAACAGTATATCCTTGTGTGTGCCATAACAGTAACTCATCTTTGCTTCCCCAAAAGAACAATGTACCCTTGTTTGTGCCATAACAGTACCTCAGTTTTGCTCCTCCCCTTAAAGAACAGGAAAATGACACATTTTGCTAACAAACAATCTTTGAAATGTTAAATGTGCTATTGAAGGAACTGTCTCTGAAACATTTGTACATATTTATCATACAGCATTCCATTTTCTTGTATTGGCAATCATGTATACCTTTGAAATGGCTTAACAAACATGTCCATGCCATCAATACACTTCTAACTAATGTATACAGAAAAAAGTGTAAAAGCCTTTGCTTCATATTTTTCTTAAATACATTCCAGCATATGTAGCATGTAGCTGACAAAATGGAAGCATACCTTCTGAAGTTCAGTACTCCTGTGCATAGATATATCCTGAATAAATAGCTTATGTACAGTCTTCCCAACATAAACAACCCTCCTCACCATCAGTTTGCCTAACTCAATGGTTGCTTTTTTATTTGGTATAGATTCAGTGCTGCCAGGACAGTGAATATGCAAATGATGTGTGAACTCATTAGATTTGCTGAATCCCAAATACTTGGATATATGTATGAGATGTAAACATAGTGCAGACACTCCCTCCGTGTTTGGCTTTAATGAATTCCAACTGTGAATGATTAGTGGCTGGAAAAAGAAAACGCATCAGCACTGCAGGCTGCCTTACTTCTGCTGGGTGTGTCAGGTTAGATCTACAAAGTGTAAAATGTAAGGTTAGAAATGTAAGTAAGCACCACACAATTCACAGGCTGTGTTCCTTAATATCCAACCTGACCTTTGTTTGTTGGCAACTGCATATGATATTATTTCCACTTAATATCCTGACACATTTTAAGGCCAATGATATATAATGGTTTACCCACTGCATGTCTCAGATTACTGGTCAGATAAATGAAGAATGGCAACAAACACAGAAATATAAGACAGAGCAGTATATTCGGAAACAGTAATCATGATAGGTTATGTGATCACTAAGTGCGCTACATCCAAAAATCATAAATATACAAATAACACTTGTATGGTTTGATATTACTGTAGATGCTGTTGCATTTGGTTGTGTACAGATTATGTTCAGTTCTTTGCTACAAAGCTGTGTGTGTGGCAGACAGGAATAAGGCACCCATACTGTGTTCTGAAGGTACATTGTAATGAGATTTGAAATCCAGATCTAGACATACCTGATGTGAGCCATTATTTTCTTGTGTGTATGTCATACATTGATTATTTCTCATTTCAACTACTCCCCTTTTTTTCTTTTTCTACTTTTCTGTCTTTATCTAATTTTTTTTTTTTGGGGGGGGCAGCAAGGCACTTAAAGCAATCACAGGAATGGAGGAAATGAATGCTGGATTTGGCTGTGCTTATCTTGTTTTCACAAAGCATGGCAGTTGTCAAACTAGACAACTGGACCTGCCATGAGGCAGACAGGACACAAACAGCCAAAAATAGAAACCGGATACATTCAGTTAATGCTATTGACCATCGCACAAACCCACTGAGCAGTGTTGCTTGATGGGTAACAGCTTGACCTTAAGAAGAATGATTACTAAAATAGAAAATGTCATGTAACTAGTCCTGTAGCAGCAGGTGTAAGTGCAGGCATGGAGGGCAGATAGCCCTGGGTTCTAGTACAGGGTGTGCAAACTTTTTTTCACTGTAGTGACATTACAATCTATAACAATAAACTGAAAGAAAGACAAGTGTTATTTCAACTTTCTTGTGGCAGCAGGTCTAATTGGAGGACAGCAATACACATGGTCCTGGGCTTGAATAAGGGATATTCCATACATTTTTACTGTTTTTCCACTTTCCATTATAGTCACTCTCATGTATAACACTTTAGATAGTGGAGCTGAAATTAATTTATATGTATGACAGCTGGCACAGTAGTTTTGTGTCAGTTATTTCATTATTTATCTATGTATTATCACATTTATTATCAGATGTATGACTGTGGGAATACTGTGCACTATATTCCCATAAGTATAATTCTGCTGTCTGAACTGGGATGGTCTTCACATGTGCCTAACACACATACACAACTGCTTGTACATCCAGTAACCTTGGAACTGTGATTCAGTTATATAATGTCTCACTACTGCTGTCCTCTTAACATTCAGCAAACGTGTTACTCGGGGTGTGCACTGTCAAGGAACACATTTGCATGAAAGTAAACAGAGCACAACAGTTTCAAATGGTGTGCCCATTAGCAGTAAATAAGATAACTGGAATTGGTGGAAAAGCACCAGTCTCCATTGCTCTAGCTCTGTGGCAGACATAGCAGGTATTTTTGGAGAAGGTGTCAGGTGTAGGGCACAGAGGTGAGGTGTCCAGGAGTCCAAGATATTTATTGGACTCCTAGTTAAGAATCACAGTGACAGTCTTCTGCAAGGTGACTACTCTGGCTCCCAGTATAAGTCAGAGGCTTGAGATAGTTTAGCCCTGGCTGTATCCAGTGTAACCAGTATCCCGCACACTGGAGAGCAATGTAGGCATCATTATGACCTTTGGAGGGGGATACCCTCAACAGCTAGATTGAGGAATTTAGGGCTGAAAACATCCCACACCTGTGTAAGTATCATCTACAGAGAGTACTTGTAAGACTTAGAAAGCTGAATACAGGCAAGACTGGTATTCATAATAATCTTCTGTTCTGTATATTTCCACAGCTACCAATGACCATGTGTGCAATGTCTGAACCCATGGGGCTAGATTGGCGAAGATGAGGGAAGCATGTGGTATGTATGCAGCAGAAGAGTAATGTTATTGCAGCATTAAAAGTTAAAGATAGTTTTTTGGTAGTTTATAGAGTTGTATCAAATTGAGCATGCACATCACAACTGTAAAAGCAAGTATGCATGCATTAGTTTATAGCACAAACCAAGGTCACAATATTAGTCTTTAGTCAGAGGTTGTGTGTTCAAATACCACACTTCCCACACAATACTGTTAATTCTTCAATAATATTTAAATTAAAGTAAATCCTCTATACCAGTGGCACAAATGCCATGCTATAAACTACAATCTGTATAACTGGGAGACCCATATGCGCAATATATGCACATGTCAACAATTACTTGCTGCAGTCTGTAGTATAGTATGCATCTGTTAGGAGGTGGTAGTCTAAATGTAAAAGTTAAGATAATACAGTCAAATAAATAATTGTATGAATGCATTGTATTTCACATATGAATGCACTAATCTTCTCTCTTTTTCTCTCACCCCAACCCTTATCTCTCTTTTTTCTTTTTCTTTTAGTTCATTTTATTTATAATAAAATAATTTGTGTAATTTTTTAATTTAATTTTATTTTATTTTATGATTTTTTATTTTATTATGTTATTTTATTCTAAAAAATAATTTTTATTTTATTTTATTTTGTATTTCTTTTTTAATTTTTATGTGTCATCAAAATGTATCCATGTTATACAAGTGGACCACATCACTAAATGCTCCACAGCACAGTGGGGTTGGCATGTCCCACTGGATCCATGTGCCCCCCTCCACCAGTACCAGCACCAATGCCCATCACATCTGGGAGTCAACCTGGCAGTACTGCCTCTGCTGCCTCTGCACTGCTACCTGCATCTTCAGGTAGTCCTGCCCTGGAGGCTGGTCCAGTGGTACCCTCCTGGACAAGTGGCAGAAGTGGTGATTTTATTACCCATACCATATTTTCAGGGATGGTGTGTAGAGTTGTGCGCCGTACCATTGGTGCACACCTGCACCAGCTGGAGAGCTTGCTCTTTCACATTTGGCATAGTACTAGGATTGGGAGGAGATATCAAGCACTCCAGCCAATGGTGGAGTGAGGTGACAGTGATGACAGTAGAGTGGGTGAGGACTCAATTCTCACTGCCACCTAGCTTGACAATCATGGGATCAAGATATCCCCACCCTCATCCTAATCATGGTGTCCCCCAACCTTTTGTGTCAATCAGCATCCCTGTCACTTGTCTTGTTTGTCTTGTCTGTCTGCAATTGCTTCTTCACCTACAAAAATTTCCTGACCCAGACATGCCTACTTCCCTTCCCCAACATTATTCTCTATCTCTATCTCAAAATCAAAACCAGAAAAGGATACCTGTCCCACACACAGAAAAAAAAATTAACCCATACATAAGTCTCCATTTCACATACATATTTTCTTAACACACTTGATTTGGTCCAATTGGATATATGACATGATTGTGCTGTGGTCACCCCTCTCTCTGGAGGTGACAGTTAAAGTTCAGTTAATATTTTCCACATATGTTCACTTTACACTGTTAAAGAAATGGACAGCTATGGTTCTTTCCTACCTCCCTCTTGCATATTCCTGCCCTGCTTTCCCTTAGTTCTTCCACTTGCTTGCTCCACATTTCACCACTGTCCTATCTACCCCATTTCACCTCTTTAATCCATTTTTGCATAAAGGTGTGCATTGCACACCAACATGCAGGAACAATGAACAGCTGCAATGTATTTAAAAGTATTTAAAAGTATTATATAATCCTGTATTCTAACACAGTACCATTTGACCTCAACAATCAATGTATCAATGCATTAACATGTGCTGCCAAAGAGTCAGTTAAGCAGCAGGTGTTTTCATAGACTTAATACTGTGAGAGTTTAGCAATGTGGCTTGTGTTTATGCACTGCTTAGCTATGCACAAACATGTATATCATGCATGTGTATGCACTTTGGTAACCATCACACAAACCTTCTACTCACTGCACTTGGAAATCTACATATTATGATGAATTAGTGTGGTTTACTGTCCACTCCCTGTGTATGACATGAAATTACATGTGGATGCATTACAAATTGAGGGCCCTATCTAACAATATGTCACATGTTTACATTACATCAATGTGCTGCCACCCTCAAGTACTGCAACTCTGTCATCTCAGTACTTTTTCCACAAATATAGCAACCACAGTGCAAAACATAATATCAAATGTTGTGTGCTATGCAATACACGTCAATCTGGTAACATGCAAAACTACAACTATTGACCCATACGCCTAAAAAGCCTTATCTGCAAGGTTAAGAAAGGAATCAACATGGATCATATCCACAGGGACAAACACACATGACCTGACCCATTTTGTTTTTGTCAGGGGTAGATCTTGCTTATTGAACCTTGTGGACTTCTTGAATACTGACCCCAAAGACCTGGATGAGGGATAACAGGACATACCACCTATGTTTATTTATCCAAGGCCTTTGACACTATCCCCCATTCATGTCTCATAGTGAAGATCTCCCATGTGGGAATTAAGCCATAGATTAGTAGAGGGATAGGCAACTGACCTCACTGACAGAACATGCACACACTCAAAGTTGAGGGCTGCACCTCCACCACTAGCCACTTACCATTAGAATACCACAAGGATCTGTGCTGGGTTCTCAGCTGTTTGCAGACTACATCCCTGAAGTACAGACTGGTAGATCGCCTGTAGTTTACCAAGTTTGCAGATGACTGGTAACTGGATGAACTAATATAGTCACACAATGATGGTAACATATTACAGAAGGGGCTGCCACACACAAATGAGTGATGCCAAACTCACAGAATGATCCTTAAAGCATACATTGGCTTATTGTCCCCTTTGGCAATGAAGTACCCCTGCTAATTATGATATACATAGCACACCTCTAAGCTCAAACACAGTGTTATGAGACTTGGGAACATGTGGGTAGTAGTCTACACTTTCATCACTATGTTGTCCATAGTGGTGATACACACATTCTGCATTACTGACATCATGCATCTGGACATCACATCCAAGACCAGGGTGGTCATACCTCTGCTGTACTCTACCCTTATCAGACCACTAATTGAGTACAATGCTGTCTTCAGTCTGTACCTCACCAGATACCTGCAGCAACTGGAGAAAACACAGGGTTGTGCCTGGGATACTCCAGGGCCTCCAGACATGACATACATGGAAAGAGTGAAAGACCTGTCACTGTACTCAGTATCATGCAGGCTACTGAGAGGTGACCTATGCTTGCCCTACAGAGCAGTCTCAGACCTTGCCTTACTGGAAATGCTGGACATCTGCAAATCAAATGGGGCAAGAATAACTTAGCCCAGTGTTCTCAACCTAGCCTGTGACATAAACAGAACATGCTGGGGAGACAGATGTATCCGGGAAAACAAACAAAACAGCCTTTCTGAGTTGGAAAAAAATCTTTACTGGTGTGTCCGGGTACCTCGGCTTATGCCTTCAAGGGATGAATTACACACCAAAACACAGTCTTTTTATATTACATCAATCAGCACCACATTGTTAATGCATACACCTTAAAGTGATACACAACATATTTAATAAAACCTTAAAAAAGACCAAGTATTGCTTCAACTGTTTTCCATACATGTTAAATATTAAAATGTACCTCCAAATTCAAACCTGATGGATGTAACATATTGAAATTAATGATAAACCTGGTTTCCAAAGATAATCATTTGTTCTTATACATCTCTCCATGCTGATGCATGGGCTTGGCTAATACACTGAAAAACAAAGTGTAATCTGATCCCCCATGACATGTCCAAAAATGATGGGTAACTGGGCTATACAATCTACCATGTATAATGTCCCCTAAATGTTCAAGAATGTGTTTTGTGACCTGCCTTTTGGTTTGTCCAATGTACCATTTAACTGGGGAACAGCCACATCCTATGATATAAACAACTCCACTAGAACAATAGGTAAACTTATACATGGCTTTATAAACCTGGTTGTTAATCTTAGTGCCATTTAAATTCCTGACCTTTGGGCAAGCCTTGCATCTTGAACATGGGAAACAATCCACCTGACTACAAGTATTCACTCTCTTACCACTGCTATTGAGCAGTTCCTTTAAATTTGAAAATCTATTGTATGAAAAAGTTATTTTTTCCTGGAAACACCCCTTTGGTAGAGTCCCCTTGAGTTTTCATGGGCCAAAATCTCCTAACCAAACTGCTTAATATATCTCAATAAGGTGAAAACCTACTAACAAAAAAAAAATTCTCTCCACTATGCACCTGTTCATCTCTTCCCCTCCTTATGCTAGACATCCCAATGTCATGAATGCCTGATATTCTCTTCTCTGTCCTAACCAACAAATCTGCCTGACAACTCCTGGATTATAGTTTGTCTCTCACTTGGAAAATTCCTCCAAAATGATGTTCTTATCATATGTATTATTAAAAATATGTTTATATTTCCCATAGGGGAGTGACTCCAATAGGTGAGGGGGATGCATGCTTGAGGCTGGAAGAAAATTATTGGCAGCAGTTTCCTTAATGTATGGTCTGAAATGAACTGTCCCATCCTCACCAGCATTGAGTTCCAAGTCCAGAAATTGTATGACCTCCCTGTGGATCGTAAAAGTAAATGACAGTCCAAAGCTGTTCATTTCCAGATCCACCATAACTTTTTCAAAATCACCTGTTTCCCTTTGCATATAAAAATATAGTAATTTATATATTTCTTATAGATGAATACTTTGTTGGACAAAATTCACTATTATAAATGGACTAATGTTCAAAAAATTTCATAAAAATAATGGCATAGGAGGGAGCAAATGAGGCACCCATAGCAGTGTTTCCTTTTTGTAAGTATGTTTGATCTTCAAACTTAAAGCAGTTATGTGTTAAACAAAATTCTAGCAATTGTAAGATGTAATTGGTCCTTGGGCCCTCACCCAACATCCTAGCTACTGCTGCCATTCCCAATGAATGACTGATACTGGTGTACAATGCCCTGATGTCTACACACACCCAATAAAAATCTTCCTCCCAGGCCATCCACCCAACCAAATCACAAAAATCTTTACTGTTCCTAATATGTGAAAGCACCCCTGATGTATGATCTTTCAAGAGTGAATCTAAAAAAATTCCTACATTTTTTTAGGTAAGACCCTACCCCAGATACTCTAGGTCTTCCCAGGGGGATCTGTTAAACTTTTATGAATTTTGGGGATAGTGAAGGAACTAGCCCTTTTTGGATTCTTAACATGAAGTTTCTTAACATCATTGGCACTGAAAAAAAACTAACCTTTCATCCCTTTCCAATAATTCCAATAACAAGGAATTATATTCAGCAGTTGGGTCATAATCTAACTTCAAGTACACATTCCCATCATTCAATAAATCGTAAGCCATCGTATTGCACTTGTCCCAAGATAAAATAACCCAGTTGCCCCCTTTATCTACTTGTGCAAAAAACAGATTTTCATTCTCATTATGTATACTTTGTAATGTTAACCACTCTTCTTTACTCAAATTAAAAACTTTTTGGTTTTTTTATAAAAAACATTGTATTCCCGATCAATTTCTATACATAACATTGTTTCAAAAACATTTATAACAGTAGTGATTTTAGGAGGAATAAACTGGCTAACAAATGGAACAGTTGGAACCTTCAGCTTCCCATACCCAGTGACAAACAATTCACCAAAACTTTCACCTCGATCAGCACCATGTTCAAAATCATTATCATATTCTCCTTCAAGTAAAAAATCAGAACAATTATCATTAATATTAATGAAAACATGGTCATGCAAAGATAAATCCAGAAGGGAGCTATTTGAATCCACAGTGTCCACCTCATCTGATACGATAGCTCCCTCTAATCTTTCTGCATTATTTTGAACCAATTTATTGTGAAAAAACATTCTCAGATTCAGTTTTCTACAGAACCGGCCTACCTCTAAAAATAAGTCGGCCAAACAAGGAAAACTCATTGGTACAAACTTGACACCCTTTCTCAATAAACTTTCAATACCATGAATAATGTTCAAATGTGAAAGATTAATAATATTAAATTGTCCAGTTTCAACGTACCTTTCCAACACAAAGTCCCCAACATGTGAATGTGCTGTGATAATGTCCAAAAACAAACACACCTCTATTATCTCCTTCTCCTTCTGTTGTTTGCCTTGCTACCTCCATTGTTTCCCTGCCATCTCGACTGCTGTGGACTGCCATGCTGTTGCTGCTGTTGTTGAAGTGTCTCATTAGTTTCCAAGTTTAAATTTTCAAATGGGACACTTTTTTACTATTAAAAGCAGTCTCATTAAAGGAAATGGAGACATATCCATCCCCCCATGATTCACACTCCTCTGTAATAGGCTCCCTCTGCATGTGAAGCAGTGCTCCTCAGTGACCTTGTTCAAGCACAACCTTGACTATTGGTTGGGTGATTGTAAAGTCACCTCTGGGGTGGTAGCTATGTCCCTCATGGACAGGGCCATTTGGTGCTGCTCACAAAATCACTTTGGAAACAATGACTATACAACTATGCTTAATAAGGGTACCTCTGCTTTTTACACAGTTGGGCTTCTAAACACTGTAGGACAATTAGGTTAGGAGCCTCCTATAAACATATGAAGCTATGAGCCTATGCAGGCCTCCCAACATTTTGTCTCCCATATGGCCTGCTGATGTCATCTACTGTAAGTTCACCTGGACTCTTAGAAAATGCAGAGTTGTGCTGTAGTCTGTGTACTTAGGTAGGTGTGGGTTCTGTTCTCAGTACAGTCAGCTAGGCATGTGTATGTGTGTGTGTGTGTGTGTGTGTGTGTGTGTGTGTGTGTGTGTGTGTGTGTGTGTGTGTGTGTGTGTGTGTGTGTGTGCGTCTAGACACACAAGCTGAAGTGGGTATCCCACAATTACTGCTCCAGTACCAAGGACTGACAGTATTTTGATTCTTGCAGATGCCAACACATCCATTTCATGCAGCCCACCCAACTTCTTGTCCCCACATGGCCTGCTGATGTCATCTACTATAAGTTCATCTGCAGTCTTTCAAAAGTCAGACATGTGCCATGGCACTTGCATAAAGTACTGTGTTCTGTGGTCTGTGTTCTTAGATAGGTACGGTTCTGTTCCACTGCAGTCAACCGGGTGTGTGTGTGTGTGTGTGTGTGTGTGTGTGTGTGTGTGCGTGTGTGTGTGTGTGTGTCTACTTAAGGGTCAGCTGGGCATGTGTGTCTCTAGACATAAGAGCAGAAGTGTGTATCCCACAATTACTGCTCCAATACCAAGCATTTACAGTATTTTCATTCTTGCATATGCCTACATGTCCTTTTCATGCAGCCCACCCAAATTCTTGTCCCACACATGGCCTGCTGATGTCATCTACTATAAGTTCAATTGCAGTCTTGTAAAGGTTAAACTTGTGCCATGGCCCTTGCATAAATTACTATGTTCCATAGTCTGTGTAACATAGGTATGGCTTATATTCTCACTGCAGTCAAGTGTGTGTGTGTGTGTGTGTGTGTGTGTGTGTATGAGCTCTTGCTTGACTTTACAGAGAGATCTTATACCAACACTTGGGAAGCTGTTATCACCATATTCTCCTGAAAAGACACTGCTGAGGCCATCAGGTATATCAGATTTTTGGATATGCAGTACTCCCACCAGGGCAAGGTCAGACACTGGTCTGGAGGCCAGGCAGATGTCACCTTATCCTATAACACACATAATAAGCTATCAGCCAGCCAAATGTGTTATTATTTTACTGTCTCAAAGTTATGGAATAATCTCTCTCCTTCAGTCAGAACCATTAGTAATCCTGCTTCCTTTAAAAAATCCCTCAGACTACATCTCTCTGACTATGCAGCTGCACCCTAACAAATGACACCAAAACGACTTCCCTCACTGGAACCTTACTATTCTCCATTTAATTACTTGTATATCTTCTCCTTTTTTCTACCATACTAACTCCATCTGTTCTCACTATAGCATGCTTTATCCCTACTACTTAGCCCATCTCTCTCCTTCTTTTCTTACCCTTAAGTGAATAATACTCCTTACTGCTAATAATAGTATATATATATATATATATATATATATATATATATATATATATATATATATATATATATACATATATTTATGTGTTATATGAATGCATGTAAACTGAACAGGCAAAACAGACTACTGAAAAACAAAATAGAGAAGAAACCATACAGTAGCACAGAACGAAATGATAAAGCGCTTTTCGTTTATTCCAATAAACAAACTTCTTCAGATCAAGAAAAACAAAAAGTCACAGCTTAAATACTCTCTGGGCTAATACTTACAAAGTCAATTAACTACTTAAAGTGAAAGCTGTCTTGCAAGACACGCCCTATTTGCAAACACAACTAGACTAAAAACTGCTTTTAAAGTAAAAGCTAAAAATCCAAATAGTCAGACTAAAAGTACAACTAGCGTTGTCTATAAAAAATGTGTAAATCTAGCCTACTACTAAGTTAGTGAGGCAAAGAAATAATAATTACAAGTGCATAAAAACTCTGCTGGTGTTTGTAAAACTGAGTTAATACAAATACCTATGTTAGTGCACTAAACTGTGTATGTTAAAGCACATCAAGTGTGCTGAACATAATTGGTAATAAGTAAAGTATCAAGATAAAAGTACAAATTCTCAGCAAAAAATACTCAGCAAAAAATACACATAAGGTCACTGAACCAAGGTGCTCAAGAGCATTAGAATAACTGTGCCATGCTAGTGTGGAAGGTAACCTGACACAGCCTACCTATTAAGGCTCCTAAGTTTAAGAACACTACTTAAAGAACAGTTCTCATTCAGACCTGGTGAACTGTATGCGTTGAGTCTAATTTGCCAAAACAGCTGTCGCTCTTCTAACTTAAGTGGGAGAGGAGCACCCCTGAAGTCCTGTGTGATCTGGTCAATAATCAAAAATTTAAACATATGGTTGGGATAAACTGAAATGTGTTTTGCTAGTGCATTATCAAGTTTCTGCTTCCTGATCGCATAAGTATGTTCATAAATGCGGTCACTTAGGCGTCGTTCTGTTTTGCCCACGTAGAAAGCTGTACAGGTTTGGCACATAGCTAAGTAAATCACCCTTCTTGAGTTACAGTTAGCTCTTAGGTTCAACTTGTATTCGTAATTGTGAACTTTAAATCTATTGGATTCCAAGATGTATTGACAAAAATTACACGCCTGGTATTTAAACATGCCAGCTGTCACTGTTTTTTTTGATATTATGTCATTCCAGGAGGGCTTTGAGGTTTTTTGCCTTTCTATAAACAACCAATGGGTGATTACCAAGTTTTTGGTGTACTGTGTTGTCCTTTTTGAGTAAGTCCCAATTTTTACGTAGTGCCTGAACACAGTCACTACTATTGAGACTGTATGTTGTTATGAATGTGACACCAAAACATTCAGAAGGATGCCTAGTTGTGTGGACATTTACTAAGCCTGTGTTCGAGGGTTCAGTGTCATTCATAAGAACCAACTCTCTATTCAAGATTGGTTTATAAAAATGACACTGACGCTTAGACAACACTTCTATAATAGTGTCTAACATTTCATGTGGGTAACCCTGGTGTAAAAACATATTCCTTAGGTGTCCACATTCATTGGCAAAATCACTATCCAATGTGATAATGCGAGCTGCCCTCACTAGCTGACCTTTGACGATCGCCCACTTCTGATGAAAAGGATGACAACTTGTGTAGTGCAGGAATGAGTTGGAGTACGTTACTTTCCTATATATATTAGCTGTATATTTGTGAAAGCTAGTGTCTTTAGAAAGTAAAATGTCCAAGTACGGGATGGCTTCAGTATGGAAACTAGCAGTGAATTTCAAAAACTGTGTAGTTGAATTAAAATAGTCCACTAACGCTTCACTCGTGGGCAAGTCACCATCCAGGAGGATAAAAATATCATCCAAGTAATGGGTGTAAAAAATCACCTGGTCTTTAAATGGGCAGTTAGTGGACACGTAATCATGTTCCCATTGTGCCATGACTAGATTGGCAACACTGGCCCCACAAGGGGAGCCCATGGCTAATCCAGTTTTTTGCAAATAAAAGTTGTTGTCAAATGTAAAAAAATTATTAGACAAGACCAGGTCCAACAATTCGTGAACCAGAACCAACTCATTCCCACTACTACCATTAGATCTAAGCACTTGTTCTACCCAGTCCACTGCTATGTCTTGGGGAATGCAGGTGTACAAATCTTTAACATCAATAGTAAGGAAATTGTACCTTGTGTTGAAATCTAACTTGTTAATTTTACCAAGGAATGACCAAGAATCTTTGCAGATCTGTGGAAAGTTGACCAAGTATTTCTGTAAAATGTTGTCAATGATTTTAGCACATGGATAGGTAGGAGAACCATGGCCATCTACAAGTGGTCTCATGGGTGGGTTGTGGACATCCTTGTGGATTTTAGGGATACCAAACAAGCACGGGAAATGAGGGTAAGTTGTAGATAAGTAATTGTATGTATGTTGTGTTACCCTACCCTCGATGAACATTTCCTCAATGTGGTCTTTGATTGTGGTGTACGCTTTATTTATTTCAGAACGCGAGCTGGTAGAACATGAAGGACTGTCCAACAGGCTAAACATCCTATCTTGATAGTCAACTTCATACAACACAACAAGACCCCCACCCTTGTCCGGTTTACAGAATCTAATATTCTGAAATTTAATCCAGTCAAGGCATTCCATTTCTTTTTTATTATTAAAAAAAGCACTCGATGTTGAATGGAGTGATGTTTTGTTGAAGTTTTGATGAATGTCTAATTCACAAACCAGTTCAAAAATTTGTAAAAGGGGATGGAGTGGAGGGGGTTGTAGGTACTAGGAATCCTAAAATTATTGTCGTCAAGAGGGTAAGAGCCTCCAAACAGCAAGTTCAAGTTAAGCTTCCTAACGTATAATTTTAGGTCTATAATTGATTTGACCAGATCTGCTTTCTGAGCTGGTACGTAAGTGTACCCTTTGGACAATAACTCAACTAGTTCAGGTGTAATATTTACAGTAGAGAAGTTGTATACATTAAAATCACCTTGTTTGTTCATGAGTAGAACAGGAGTGTTAGCAGTACTTTCATTACAAACAGCAGACATGCTATGTGTATTTGTCTCAGTTGTTAAACAAGGGTCACATTGCCCATCTGTTTAAATTTTTGATTATTGACCAGATCACACAGGACTTCAGGGGTGCTCCTCTCCCACTTAAGTTAGAAGAGCGAGAGCTGTTTTGGCAAATTAGACTCAACGCATACAGTTCACCAGGTCTGAATGAGAACTGTTCTTTAAGTAGTGTTCTTAAACTTAGGAGCCTTAATAGGTAGGCTGTGTCAGGTTACCTTCCACACTAGCACGACACAGTTATTCTAATGCTCTTGAGCACCTTGGTTCAGTGACCTTATGTGTATTTTTGCTGAGTATTTTTTGCTGAGAATTTGTAGTTTTATCTTGATACTTTACTTATTACCAATTATGTTCAGCACACTTGATGTGCTTCAACATACACAGTTTAGTGCACTAACATAGGTATTTGTATTAACTCAGTTTTACAAACACCAGCAGAGTTTTTATGCACTTGTAATTATTATTTCTTTGCCTCACTAGCTTAGTAGTAGGCTAGATTTACACATTTTTTATAGACAACACTAGTTGTACATTTAGTCTGACTATTTGGATTTTTAGCTTTTACTTTAAAAGCAGTTTTTAGTCTAGTTGTGTTTGCGAATAGGGAGTGTCTTGTAAGTCAGCTTTCACTTTAAGTAGTTAATTGACTTTGTAAGTATTAGCCCAGAGAGTATTTAAGCTGTAACTTTTTGTTTTTCTTGATCTGAAGAAGTTTGTTTATTGAAATAAACGAAAAGCGCTTTATCATTTCGTTCTGTGCTACTGTGTGGTTTCTTCTCTATTTTGTTTTTCAGTTATATGAATGCATACTATTTTCTGTTTCTATAGTCATATCATGATTGTAAACAATTCTTCACTGTTGTTATTTTCATGTACTACAACTGTTTTATACACTCTGTATTGTGTGCAATATTTCCTTGTATGTACTTAAATGTGGAGCCTTTCTCCTCTGGCCTCCAATGAAAATGACTCATTTAGACCCAGTGGACTTTCTTGGTAAACAAATGCAATAAATAAAATAAGTAAATAAATAATACAGTGACATGGCTTTACCCTGTCCACATACACCATGGCATGGTTTATAGGCCCTGTGTTACTTTACTGAGAAAGCCCTGTGGTCTCTCCAGCTGCTGCATGTGTCTGGTGAGGTACATGCCAAAGACAGTATTATACCCTATTACTGTTCTGATGAGGTTTGACTACAGTGCTATCATAAAATCCTAAGATCTACATATGATGGCATGACATATGATGTGCAAAACACAGGCTTTCAATACCAGTGTGGACACTGGGTGGTCGAAGTTCAGACTGCTGTCTTCATATGTTCCCACTACTCGCATCACTGGGTGTCAGCATAGCAGGACTGTTGTCAATGCTGTGATTAATATGGAATTCCGCTTTTCAAACAAACAACATAAAAAAGTCACAATTCTACATTTATTTGTAGATCTTGTGCCTTTGTCCCCATTCATTTGTCTGTGTTAGCTCTTTCTGTACTATGTTATCATCATTGGTGGACTCATTGATTGCACCCGGTACACAAGAATCAGCAAACTTGGTAAGGCAAAAGCCATATACTTTAACCTGAACTCTCTAGAAATAGAATCCAAACAGTGAAGGGCCAAGCACTGATATGTGGGATGTGCCAGTGGTGACAGGTCTACTGGTACAGGTTGATTCACCAACTTTCACAATCTTTGTTCTATTGGTGAGCCAATTGCTTATTCATCTAGTGACATAAAGATTAATACCCAGCTGGCAGAGTTTATTAATGATGCCTGCATGGGGGACTGTGCCAAAACCCTAGGCCAGATCACAATAGGCAGTATGCACTGTCTTACCTTCATCCAAACCTCTCACAAAAAAGCAATGTCCTGTGACAACATCACAGATCACCTAAGGAGTTACTCTGCACATGCACCTTCCTGATATAGTTGAATAAACACTTCAACACACTCTCTATGCCAGCTACATTCCCATACAAGGGAACAACATGCATCCATCTGAGTAGAGGGGGCAGCATCTAATGCATGCATTTATACACACACACACACACACACACACACACACACACACACACACACACACACACACACACACACACACACACTCCCCGACTCTCCTCAACTGTGAGGTAGGCCAGCATGTGATCATGGGCTTCTTCTACATGTACACTAGTCATATTCTGGCTGTGTGCAACAGACCTATGTGAGTTATTAATGCTACATTATGTTTGTTACAGCCGATAGATGTCCCCAAAGAGGTCATCAAGGGCATGCATGATGACAAAATTATCATCTTGTGGAACTTGACCAGGTCAAGGCATTTGACACAAATCCACACTAAGGTATTCACTCAACACTGTAATATATGGCCAGAAACAGCTACAACACCAAATGGGTAGACCAGTGTATGACATGTGTGGCATCTAACTATGTTGAAATGTATGATGTGACCTATATCTCAGGTCCAGTGATCAGGTCCCTACATCATGGCTGTCTGCTAGGCCTTTTCCTGTCCATTAGTTACGTGATGGAAATCGCAGATGACGTACATATCCTGTGTCCACACAGCTGCCTGAAGAACTACAGAATGTGGACAAACATTGACTCCAGCTGTGACATTACTATAATACAGATAGTAGCAACACATAATAAACACCACGGTCACAGGTATGACCACACTTGCACTGACAAGACACATGGGGGATTTGTTAATTCAAGAAACAAACATACAACCAAGAATAATGTGGACATCACACCCTATAATCATACCAACAGGTATGTGACCTATGTGCTGGAGTAGAGGGTAAGTGGTACATCTACCAACATGCAGTCACAGTGCTGAATGCCCCCTTGAATGTAACACAAGTAAAGGAATCCACATCAGCAGCCTTAATATCATCATGGTTCACAACATTCATCACACCAGTAACTGTGTACACTGCAGCCTTCTTCATGTACCTCCCGCCACATCTTCTAGGGACATGTAACTGAAGTATACCACATTTGTCACAGTGGGCTGTCACACAGCTTAAAGGCCATGCTTTCTGTGGAATTTACATGACTGTCTGATGGTCAGAATATCAATCAAGTTGTTACACCCGATGCATATGTGGTCCCTGTTCTGCTTATGCACACACTACTTATGTAGATGTTTGACAACATTAATGGCATGCATATCATTCATGACAGTGTGGGTTGTGCATACACACACACACACACACACACACACACACACACACGCATACAGATATATATATATATATATATATATATATATATATATATATATATATATATGGGTCTACTGCTTTTGGTCGAATTACATTTGGTCGAAAATGATTTCAGGCAGCCCACTTCACTGAAAGCTCATTTGATTGAAAGCTCATTTGGTCAAATTCCATTTGACCGAAAATGGAATATAGCCCCTGACCCACTGCAGTGCGACCCTGAAGTGAGAATATAAAGTTAGGGGGGTAGGGGGAGTAGCCCCCACATTTTGCAACTAGTTTTTACTGATGTTATATGTTTCAATGTATTTTTAATGAATACACAAGTATATAATACGGGAAAAGGAACAGCACCACCAAGTAAAGCACTCAAATTAAATAAAATATAAGCAGAAACAAATGAGTGCACCATAGGCTGTAACATCAGCTACAATTAATCCAATAAATCCAAAAAGCTCTTCTTGTAAAATAAAATCCACGTTTATTAAAAACGAACAAACGAACTGCAGTCAGGAGTAAGCGCTTTCGCGTTATCACATAACACTTCATCAGACATAAAAGCAGTTAATAGATGCCCCCTTTTTAAATATCTTGTTAGATGACATCATCATGCTCTTAAAGAAAGAAGCACATTAAAAAGCATGTAAACGAACAAACATGAAATACATTTAAACATTAAAAACATAAGGCATGATATAATCATAATCATAATTACTATGGCATTATTGCACTAAAGCTCAATGATTCAAAGGTCTAGAGGCTAAGAATGGCTTAATTGTAAACCTGTCATTAAGCCCAAATCTATGGGCTTGTAATTTTAGGATCCATTTGCTCTCTCTTTCTTCAACTCTGTTCCTCATGTTACCCAGTCTACCATCTATAGATATCAATTCAAGAACTAGAAACTTAAAGTGATGAGTATCACCTTGGTCCCCAATGTGTTTGGCCAATGCGTTCAAAACGTTCCCTTTAGTTATGGCATATATATGCTCCCTGATACGCTCACGTAACGATCTAGTCGTCATCCCCACATAGAACATCTGACAGGATTGACAAACTGCTAGGTATACTAAGTTGGTAGACTTACAACTAGCATGATGTTTAAACGTGTAAATTCTATTGGTCTCAGGGTGTGTAAAAGTATTGGTGTTAGCTATATATTTACATTGGTTGCATGTGTGGCATGCAAACGTGCCAGATTTATGACTTTTGTGAGTCTGGACAGATGTCTTGTCATAGCAGAGCAGTCTATTAAGTGAGAGCATATTTTTATATGCTACTCTCGGTCTAGTGTCAACCAGGGAACCAATTTTCTCATCTAACAAAAGGATGTTCCAATGTTTATTCAAGATGTTCATGACGTGACTGTTTCTATTGGTGTAGGGTATAACAATCCTATTAATATTCGATATATTCCTGATATTGGAAGGAGTGGGATTAGTGTGATGTCTGTTGATCAATGGAGCTCCTTGTTTGTTTCTATAGGAATCACCTTCAGAGATAGCATTGTTTACAAATTCTGCATCATAACCCCTAGATACAAAATCACTGGCTAAACTCTTTTTGTGATTCTGATAAGTGGACTGATTAGATGTTAACTTAGAGATCCTGGTTGTTTGATTTCTAACAATATTCTTGTAAATATGTTGGGGATGCATGCTCCCACGATGCAACAGATTGTTCTCCCAACAAGATTTCATGTGGAGTTCAGTATCAAAACCATCTATATTCTTAATGATTTTAACATCCAGAAAATCAATGTGATTTTGTATCTAGGGGTTATGATGCAGAATTTGTAAACAATGCTATCTCTGAAGGTGATTCCTATAGAAACAAACAAAGAGCTCCATTGATCAACAGACATCACACTAATCCCACTCCTTCCAATATCAGGAATATATCGAATATTAATAGGATTGTTATACCCTACACCAATAGAAACAGTCACGTCATGAACATCTTGAATAAACATTGGAACATCCTTTTGTTAGATGAGAAAATTGGTTCCCTGGATGACACTAGACCGAGAGTAGCATATAAAAATATGCTCTCACTTAATAGACTGCTCTGCTATGACAAGACATCTGTCCAGACTCACAAAAGTCATAAATCTGGCACGTTTGCATGCCACACATGCAACCGATGTAAATATATAGCTAACACCAATACTTTTACACACCCTGAGACCAATAGAATTTACACGTTTAAACATCATGCTAGTTGTAAGTCTACCAACTTAGTATACCTAGCAGTTTGTCAATCCTGTCAGATGTTCTATGTGGGGATGATGACTAGATCGTTACGTGAGCGTATCAGGGAGCATATATATGCCATAACTAAAGGGAACGTTTTGAACGCATTGGCCAAACACATTGGGGACCAAGGTGATACTCATCACTTTAAGTTTCTAGTTCTTGAATTGATATCTATAGATGGTAGATTGGGTAACATGAGGAACAGAGTTGAAGAAAGAGAGGGCAAATGGATCCTAAAATTACAAGCCCATAGATTTGGGCTTAATGACAGGTTTACAATTAAGCCATTCTTAGCCTCTAGACCTTTGAATCATTGAGCTTTAGTGCAATAATGCCATAGTAATTATGATTATGATTATATCATGCCTTATGTTTTTAATGTTTAAATGTATTTCATGTTTGTTCGTTTACATGCTTTTTAATGTGCTTCTTTCTTTAAGAGCATGATGATGTCATCTAACAAGATATTTAAAAAGGGGGCATCTATTAACTGCTTTTATGTCTGATGAAGCGTTATGTGATAACACGAAAGCACTTACTCCTGACTGCAGTTCGTTTGTTCGTTTTTAATAAACGTGGATTTTATTTTACAAGAAGAGCTTTTTGGATTTATTGGATTTATTGAAGCTGATGTTACAGCCTATGGTGCACACAAGTATATAATAGTGAATACACTGCAATTATATGCCCCCACACCCCCCTAACTTTATATTCTCACTCCAGGGTCGCACTGCAGTGGGGCAGGAGCTATATTCCATTTTTGACCAAATGGAATTCGACCAAATTTGTTTTCAGTGAAATGCATTTTCGGAGAAGTGAACTGCCTGAAAGCATTTTTGACCAAATGCAATTCGACCAAAAGCAGTAGACCCATATATATACATATATATATATATATATATATATATATATATATATATATATATATATATATATGTATGTATGTATGTATATGCATATATATATATATATATATATATATATATATATATATATATATTTATTTATTTATTTATGGGTCTATATTACATAGTCGAAGTATGACAACTTTGAACGTTGTCATACTTTGATTGGGAAAAAAAAAATAAAAAGAAGGCCAACATACCTGAGGGTTATAAGCAGGGGGGTAAGCAACCCTTCACCCCCCACACCCCCCACTCTTTAGATATACCAACTCTGAGGTCATGCTACAGTGCAGTAAAAGAATGTGGGGAGTGCAGGGGGCTTGCCCCCCTGCATATAACCTTTTATTTTTTTTCCCTTTTTTTTTTTAAATTTTTTATACATAGTTAAAGTTCTGTAACATCGGACATATGTATTTGTACATATGGTAGTCGAAGTTACAGAACTTCGACTATGCAATATAGACCCTATATACACATATATATATATATATATATATATATATATATATATATATATATATATATGTATGTATGTATACACATATATATATATATATATATATATATATATATATATATATATACATATATATATGGATATATATATATATATATATATATATATATATATACACACATATATATATAAATGTGCCATGCATGCAAGGTAACTGGTCTGTATTGGCCATGCTATTACGTAGAAGTAGAGAAGTGTCCTTCCTGACACTTCCAGCAGATATTACAGTGCCAGGGTAGTGTGAGTGGTTACCCTGATAGACTGTGGATGTATCTTAATAGTTGTTCAAGTGTGTGTGAGCAGGCTCATCTCTTATCACTGTAAATCACATATATTATGTCGGCATGGGAGTACTGGTGGTGTTATTCAGATATTGTCCATGATTGTGGCGGGTCCTTTTAATGTTTTCCATGAGCCTTTACCTGTGCCTACCTTGCTGGAGACCTCTGCTGAGAGTGCACGCATATTCAGATGTATCAGTTTGCACAGCTTTGCAATATGCACCCTACCTCATTTCTCACAATTGTTTGTCAAATCCCTGATAAATGTTCTCTGCATAATTCTTGTAAGGATGCTTATTTCACACAGACATCCTCCCCATTGTTATGTCACCTTGTGTGACAGTCACATAAACCACATTATCACTGTACAGTCCCTACTGTACCATATAAATATGTGATTGGTGTTGCTGCTACAGCCATATTTCCATTGACATGCCTTCCTGCACTGTACATTAGTTAGTTTCACTTGCTCTGTTAGGATCATAGGATTATAGGAGGTTACTAGGCTGAAGGCTCTGGGGCCCTTACAAGCTTAGCCAAAAGTTTCACCCCAAACAAGAAACCTCAGTCAACATCTGTCGCTGTGTTCATTCTTACAATTCATTGTGATTGTCCCTATTCAATACAAACTCTTTCCCTGAGTGTTCATTTAACATGGCAGTCCATTGCCTGTCATTGATCATTTACACAGCTTCAGTACACAATGCCAGGAATGGGATATCAGAATACTCTGCAGTGTAGGTACAGAGTCTTGTACTGTCCTTGGACAATGTACTTCACATCCATACCTCTCAACTGTCCAGATATTTCCAGGATGTCCGGATGTTTTCCTTATTAAATTTGTGGCTTTCTGTCTTATCACTGGGATGATCTCTGGACTAATGAAAGTCAGTATTACATACATTTGAGGTATACTTCTCAACTGTCCTGATTTGTGCAGAATGTCCATTTGTTATCTCATATTTCTGATCTTTTTCTCATAACATATTGGTTTTATGGCAAATCATTGGCATGCCATTGCAGACTGAAGTCAGAAAATGATGATAGACATTTGAATTTCAATCTTCACGCTCTTCAGATAGTTCATGATTCTGTACAACCTATTATTCCTTCAACTTTCTAAGTCTGGAAAACCAATATTAAAAATCTGCCCCTAGTTTTGGGCCTTTGTTCCCTCACTATTCATAGCTTTGTCCAGATTTCTTGCTCTAAGAGGTTGACAGAGTTTCATTCTAACACATTTCTATGTGATAGCTATGTCAAATATGTCCATATATCTGGTTATCTGTCCCCTCATTATGTTGGTGTCTGTGCAGATGTGTTGCACTAACACATTGACAGCTCTCTGTGAAGTCCTGGTGATCATTGTGGCATCGTGTGCAAATTCGCAGACTGTATCTGCTTTGCTTTACACAGAACTGATATCCACATTTGCTTACATGGTTTCCTGGCTGGCAACATTGTTGTCAGCCATGATACCTGGCTTAGATGGGCCACACATGATTAATATGCATTGCAAGCTACCGCTTGCCACGCACCACCAAGCAAACATGTAAACTCCTTGTAGACTTCATGTGGAGCCTACACTCATTTTATTGAATCCCAGGAAAAGTTTAACACTTTATGGTATAATGACAATTTTACAGTCTTAGTATGAGCTTTCTTTTTTTATCAGTTTGCACTTATCTGTGTATATATGTATGTATTTATGTAATCATTCATTTACTACTGAGTTTCTCTTCTTTCAAGTTTCTGCATATAGGTTCATAGATTCTTAGGATCCATGCATGGCATAAAGCATTTAGGGCCCGCCTTTATCCATTAGTTGTACAGTGAGCAGTCCTGGAGTAAAGTTTCTGTTACTCATGCAAAGACCCAAGTTGCACTTAAGTATGCACAGGGTTAAGCATTTTATTTTTACAAAGGTGGGAAATTGGTTGCAGATCAGTGGCATCTTCTGTCAGATATCCTTATTTCCAGGTTTTTCGTACAGGTTTTTGATGTTGCCATTAGAATTATTTCATGCCATTTTCTAAGATTTAGGAGTTTATATTAGTTTATGCTAGAGAAGAATTACTGTTCCTTCATCCCTTTTTTCCTCCTAAGTTGCTCAGGCTATTTGATTAAACTTATTTAAGTGGGTATTCTTAAGAGACAACGGTCTGCTTAATGTTACACCATATGTTGGGGAACCCAGGGTTTAGGGCCATGACTAATACCCACTTGCTATCATTCCTGCTGTAGAATGAAACATCATACACTTCATGATGTGGCTGTACTGCTTGACTTACACTGTGATCCATCATATCATCTGCGGTAGATAGGAGGAATATATTCTCCTGGAGATCTTGCTTAGAAGACTGGCATTCTGTCTGACTTGCTTCAGGATGTTGATCTGACTTTCATAACTAAGATCTGTCTTAATGAGATCTTTGGCCCCATACTTGTGGTCTTGGTGCCCCGTGGTTCTTGGCTAGTCAGCATCCAAGGTTAAATAACTTTGTTGGTGGGGCTGCTTTTATTTAACTTCAACCAGTGATTTGAAGCAGAGTAAAGATCAATGTATACATACTTTGGACTATGCCATGGGCACAGGAGCAAATCTGTAGGTGCCTAACTATCTACCAACCACCCAGAAGTATAAAAATGTTCATGCAAGCATTCAGAGATGTCATGGTCTCCTCCATGTTTGTATTGCCTAAATGGCTTGTACCATGGGTCATTAACATCAGGGTTAATGCAAAACTGGTAATTCTTATAAACTAATTCCTTTATGTCATGAAGGGATTTGGGGTTGGTCAGGTCTTTACTGCTATGATCCATAGATTTTGCCATACAGTGGACTTGTTCTTCGAAATTGGTGTAATGATGTGTAACTTGATAGTGGATCCTGATGCCTTGTGTTACCACATAATCATTCATATCTTGGTTAAATAACCCTATACTGACCCAGTGGATGCTAAATATATGCAGTGCAGGGGGCGTACTGGCTCAGTTACCCCTGAGCCTTTCTTTCCTGTTGATTGATTGATTATCTCCATAACTTTAATGACACTTAGTCTTGACAAGCTTATGGATACTTATAATCACAGTCCTATCACCTTGCATGACAATGTGGCCCCAATCTATGTACATCCTCTCCATTTACTTCCTCAAGTGCAATGGTTTGATTTTGAGCATTGAGAGATGTGGAGATCAGGATGAAGGCTGGAACAGAAGTACTGCTGTTCTGGTTAACTTGAAGACAATCTTGCTCTGGAGTCCCACTTGTCTGAATATCAGCAGAGGTCTCCTGTAAGAAATCTGAGTGTTTGTACTGGGAGATCTCTGCTGAGACAGTATGACCAGCTGCTGTTTTCTATGTGGTGGTGAGAAAGTCCAGTCCAGACTGCCCCTTCCCATGAAAAGCTCTCTGGACTGCAAATAACCTGTGCAATACTTTGCTGCCAGACCTACCCTTATCAGGGTATTGGTTCCATATTTAACCAGCTATGATGTTGTCTGCCCTCCCCAAGGTTTGTGCCTGTCTTTTGTCTGGCATGAATGTTTCATTCCTGCTATGGTGACTTTATCAACATGCCTCCTATTGTGCATGCTACTGCTACCTGCACACTGCTTCTCTGCCCTGCTAGGTTTGCTTTGCTGTCCTGGGAGACTCTAAGTCCAGTTGTGCCTGTTTTCAGCACCTGACTTGAATATGGAATATTCCTACAGTTAAAGTTGGCTATGTCTACTTTTATTTTCAAAATGTCTGGCTTAGATTCAGAGTATTTGGATAGCTATTGATCAGTCTCAGAGTCTTTAACAATACCCTTATTGTTACTGTGTTCTGATCCTGCTAAAGCTATGCTTGGCCTTTTGCTACTGTGGATCATGGTATTCTTCGTAACAAGGAAGATGGCTAAATGGTATATGTAAAGGTCAGTATGAGATGGGAGATATTCCTGCTATATAATATTATAGGGATTGAGAACTTGTTATGCATAGCTCATACCTCAAACATTCCCTCTGATTTTATATAACAGTTATATGTGTCTGTTATGACTCTGTATTTATTCACTCACACAAAACACACACAGCTCATATGCATGTTGCTGTGACACATGGGCAGATTATTTTTGTAAGTTTTTTTCTTTTATTATCTTAATAGAGAAGAATCACTTGAAAAGGTGTTTATTCAGACTGATGGCTGTCTGGAGTTGTTTTGGAGTTAATTCAAATTGGTTGTTGTCTGGAGTTGTTTTATTCATTCTTTTAATACCTTTTTTGGGTAACAAAACAGTTCAGCATTTATGATTTCCTAATCAGGCAAATGCATAAACTTTGAGAAGGTGTTACAGCTAATGGGTTAAGTATATCATATGACTATAACAACTTGGTATCTCAATGATGATTCTTCATGAATACACATCATATCGTACATCTCTGCTTTTGACTGTTTTGATTATGTGCATTCTTAATCATTTCCATATACAAACTGGATTTAGAAATACAGGAAACCAGTGTTGGAAATGATTTGTACACCAGCATTCTTGTTTTGCTTTGAAATCAGATAACTTAAGATAGATTCATGAATATTCTTCTTTTCTTCTTATGACTGTAGTTATTGTGATGCAGTCATGTGCAACAGCATGCCAACATTGCTGCTTAATATTTTCAGTAAAAATATGTAGTCACATTTGATCTCTGTTAAAGAAAATTCAGAAATCAAGTCTTTTTTTCCTCATGTTTTTCTTATGTTTTTGTACACACCTCAATTCCTTTTCCATTGCTGTGTTTTACATAATTTTAATTTCAATGACAATGCATCGCTATTTATTTTAATATCCGCTGAATGATTATTTCCTCAGCTGCATTTTTCAGATAGTCAGCTCAACTGTAGCCACCTAAATTGGCAGAAAATTGAAAATTTATAGAAACGTGGGCACTCTAGATTCAATGATTTCAGTAATATCTGAATGTTAACAGTTCATAGGTTCATAGGTTGGTACTAGGCTGTCGGCTCTAGGGCCTATACCAGCCTAGCCATAACAATTCCCTGGCTATTTCTTCCCACACTATTTACTTCCCTGGACCCCTGTCTAGCAGGGCAACTGATGTGATCCCCGGGGTGAATTTCTTTTCTCCCATCCAATCGTCAAGGTTCCTTTTGATGAGGGCCAAAGAGGCTCTCTACTTAACATGTATGGGCTGTCTATTCAAGAGTCTGGAGAGTCTCTGGGTCAGGAACCTATCCCGCCAGCATGATTTGTTTATTATGATGACAAGGTTTAGATCCCTGAAGCATGTGGCTCTGAGGGATTGGGATTTCTTTAAGTGTAGCATGTCCAACAGATCTGGGTTTGACATGGCCTTGTATGTTCAGCAGAGATCACCTCTGTGTTG
Organism: Protopterus annectens; assembly: GCF_019279795.1. Lineage (NCBI taxonomy): Eukaryota > Metazoa > Chordata > Ceratodontiformes > Protopteridae > Protopterus > Protopterus annectens. The sequence continues at coordinate 243,378,419 of NC_056725.1, read as the reverse complement.
AGGAAATAGAAACATAACAGAAAATATGGTTCATAATATTCTTTCCTATCATAAGAGAAGATGCAGTTCAGCTCATTAACACTTTTAACATTAATGAGGAAGTGAGGGGGGGGGGAGTGAGAGAGAATACTCCAGTATTGAAAGAGACATTTTAAGCTTACTGTGAGCAAATCAACTACATACCTTACATGAGGTATTTGTTTTTCATTGGAAATCAAGGAATTTGGGTCAGTTGTTGCTTATGTGTATTATAGAAACAGGGAAGATAAAGTTTGAAAATGTACACAGTTGCTAATAAGAGATAGCATTTTGTATGAAATCAGAAATAAACAAGAAATAGACAGGTCATTAAGACATGCTAACTTGTCAGCTAATAAATCACTTGATATATGCAGAGCACATATACTTTCAAGTATGCAAGATAAAAATTTAATTGAGAATTTGGAAGTCTACAAACTAAAATGTGGAAATGACAGTAACAGCAAAACAAAGTTTAAAACTGTGAAAAAGAATAAAACTAATCAAGATAGATATGAAAATGTTGGAGATTTTGTGATATCCAAGGCAATTCTTGGTAATAAGCAAGCAAATAGTAACCAAATGCAGGGTAAAAAATGTGAATACAGGCAATTAACTGAGTCTGCGGAATGTGTGGATTTCATGCTCACTTTACAGGGATCCCCATAAATAGAGAAAAGTCTCATTGTAAAGTTTGCATGCTCTATCAATAAACAAACATTAAAACAGATATGTTTGTAAATGCTGTCAATATGTATACTGTGAATGCAGTGCAAAAAGTAAACAACAGCAATAACTATTGACGGGAAAATGTAATGTGTGAAGGCATTACTATTGCATTTAAGGTTGCTGTTGATATATAATCTCATCTGATATCTGAATTTGAACTTGTATTGAAGTTATTGATCCTGTCTAATAAAGTGTTCAATTTTCTTTTCATTCTTTGGGCATATTCTGGGCATAAATTAAAGGCTGGGACATGAATGTCTGTCAACTGTGACTGTGTGTGCAAAAAGTAGAGATTATTGTCTCAAGTATTGTCTTCAGAAAAGTAGATAAAGTAGCCTCGTATTTTCAGCTGTAAAGTTTGTGAAACACTTGGTATGATTAAGATGATTCATATTGTACTACTTGTTAAATCTAAGGCAGTCAGCAGCAAGAAATAGTTATAATAGTAAACATGTTAATCTTGAAGACAGATTGTTAGAAATTGAATACTGTCTAAGGAAACTATTTCAAATGCCCCTCACACATTTGCACGGTATGTTGTATTAATGCACATTTGTAAAGGTCAATATACTTATAGCACTTTAGTGAAAGTCTAAAAACATAATTAGCAAAGTGCAGCATACATGCTTCAAGTTCAATGTAACATACTAAAGAGATGATCTAGTATATTTACCATGATATGTTGTCTGAAAGGAGAATGCAGTATTTCCCCAGAGGCTTTACAAGTATTACATCCTGAAAGGCAAACTATAATTATGTTCAGAGATAAAACTGAGAAATAGGTTGTGTATGAAAGCAATAGGAGTTATTGTCAAGCAAACAGAACTGACTGTGCATAAATAATATTAACATTCATGAAGCATTACCTAAGAATGTGTATATATCCTCAAGATTTAAGTAAGTACATCTAAAGAGAACATATTGTCTGCTTAAACAATTGGAGAAGAAATTGTGACTTAGCCTGATGCTAATTTTTTTCTCCAGAACTGATGTGAACCTAGGATCAGACAAGATGAAACTAGCTGAGAACGATGTACTTCTAATCCTTCTTTGATTAGGCACAACTTTCTGAGATCACTATCTGACATCTCATCAACCATAACAATACTTTGATTAGCAGTACTAGAGATGACTGAAGGTGTGAAAGGTGTTGTCAATTTAATTGAATAATTTCTGGTATGTGGACCTACCAAACAAGAGTGTGATTTTCACTGTTGTAATCTGCTAGAGAAATTAAGGCTGAAAGGCTTAAAGCTGAGCAAAGTTAAGTGTCATAGTGATGTATTTATATATTAAATCTTAGCTGTCAACTTCTGCTGGATTTAAACTTGATTGTGATGAAGTTTGAGCAGTTATGGATATGATAAAAACACACTGATAAGTCATTCTTATGTGTTTCCTCAGAATATTACAGTATCATTCCAAGTTCAATCAAATTACTCTTCTATCACTGACTTCTTGGCATGACATTGCTTGATATTGGTTAAAATAAAACTTTTAATTGCTTAAAACAGTTACAGAAGCTCATGCACTAAATTTCGGTGATGTGCCACATTCTGTTACTATGAAAGTGGATGCTGTTTTACAAAGGAGTGGTAGAGGTCAACTGCAAGTAGGCAGACCAGTAGTATGTGGGTCAAGAACTTCCTCAGATGTTGCGAAACTCTGTGCAGGGATTGAAAAAGAAATGTTAGCCATATGTTTTGGTTGTCAGAAATGTTTGACTATTTCCATGGTAAAAGAGTAACTGTGGAATCTGATCAGATGAGGCTTTAAAGTTTATTCAAGAAATCACTTCAAAAATGCAAGGTGGAGTTCAACAAATGGGGTTTTATTTGTAAAAATATTATTAGCAAAATGAATATAAACCATGTAATTTAAATCATATAGCTGACACCTTTTGTAGAACATACTTGCAAGAAATTAAGGAAGACCCAATAGTGAAAAATGTAGTAGTACGTTGGCTTGTATCCTACTAGTTCTGTCTATTGAGAAGCTGGAAAAGCTGAGAGACAGTTACATAGGAAGACATTGAATTGTAATTGCTATGTGACATACGAAAAAAATGCCTGACCATTTAGTACTGCATCCTAACATTCAAATATCAGTTGTACATTCTGTACAGAGATGTAGGTTCCTGCATACATGGTGCATTATTCAAAGCTGATAAAGTCATCATTCCACTTTAATTTTATGATTCTGTGCTGATTACAATTCTTGAGCCACATCTATGACTCACTGCATAAAGAGAGGGCTTTCAATATACTTTATTTGCCTAAGAACTAGAAACAGAGTTAATGGTAAAAATGTGTAATATTTTTGACAAGTTCAGGAACTAAGCTCAAAAAGCAGAAATGATACCACACAAACTTCCAAATGTTCTTTCTGTTCTAAATTTCTACAACGGCGCAGATAACAAGATGCAGAAATACTATCAGATAATGATATATACTTTATGAATCAAGTTTCATAATTTTGTGAAACAGTGCTAATAGAAACACATTGTGTTGAATATTATATCTACAGAGCAATAGGCAGGGACGGGAATGCATCTTGTTAATATGTGTAATACGTCAGATAATGTGGACAATCATATGTCAGTACTAGAGTACAGAAAAAGTACTGCTACATTCTTCTGGACTTCCACCAACTCCATTATTGATGAGCAAACATTTAAATTCTAAACTCTGTACCTCATTCGCTCTACTAGTACCTGATAGTAAAAATAATGTAGGGGAATTGTTCCAGGAATATCAATGGAAGCAAAAGTTATAGTAGGGCAGTTCACACAAAAATTTTTATATCATGTGAAAAGATGAAAGTTAAGGATAAATGCTGAGCAAATTCATAGCATTTTGGTCATTTTCAGACAATTGTTAATAGACTTTGTAATTTGTAAAGCAGAGATTTCAAGCCCACTTCTGATACAAGGTCTTGATATTTTAGTTTACAGGAGAAACAGGAAACAGCTGTTCAAGTAGTCCTTTTTAAATTATATATAAATGTACAGGAATTCAGATATGGTTGCCGTATCCCAGAGTTTGGAGATGCAAGAACAGTTACCGTCTTCTTGGAATATGAATGCTAATGACATAGAAAGATCCATTCAGTGTGAAAAATTCTTATCACAAGACCTGTTTGCCTGATTTTCAATAACTCAAGACATGCAATTCAAGACACAGACCATTCTAAAGGCTGCAATAAACTTACTTATTTAGGAACTGGAAATACTTATTGAAGATGTGTGCATTTAATAAAAAAATCAATTAGATATTCTAAGTGCACATAAAATATGATTACTGAAAATGTATGATTCAAAAGAAATATATAATGCAGGTGTGTAGGTGAGTACAGTAGACTCCCTGTTATCTGGCCTCTCTTTAAATGGCCTCCTTTTTAACTGGCGTCAAATATCTGCTGTAGACTTAGCAAAAGGCAACAGAGATGAATTACAATTCTGGTTCCTCTGGGCTAAATAATGACAGACATTTGAATTTTAGACTTCATATTCATTAAAAAATACACACTAACACAAATCCTGTTCTTGTAGCTGATTTATAACCTATAAATGCCATTTTGTATGGATGGCACAGTGGTGCAGCAGTAGTGGTGTCACTTCACAGCAAGAGGTTCATTGGTTAGATCGTTGGCTGGGGTCTCTTCTGTGGGGAGTCGGTAAGCCCTCCCTGCAGTTGTGTGGGTTTTCTCTGGTTTCCTCCCACATTACAAAGGCATGTATCTGGAGTGTTTCTCCCTGGGCCTCTGCTGAAAATTTGTCTTTGTTCCAAGTTGGACTTTCCCGGTAAACAAATGTTAAATAAATACATTTTCTGATTAACCAGCCATTTTTTTATCCAGCCTAAGGCCCAGTCCCAGTGAGACCAATGTATGGGTGTAGGGCACTGTATGTATATATATATATATATATATATATATATATATATATATATATATATATACATACACACACACACACACACACACACACACACACACACACACACACACACACACACACACACACACATATTTTTCATTTATTCTTTGTAGCGTTGTTATTTAGCATAGTTTGGAGCTTATCTCTCTGGGCCTCTACTGAAAATGGACATGTATCCAGTTAGACCAGCCCGGTCAACAATTTATTTATTTATTTATTTTCAGTTTGATTACCTGGCAAGTCCACTGGGCCAAGAAGTGCCCATTTTCAGTGGAGGCCCGGGGAGAAAAGCTCCATAGCCAGTACAAACAAGGTTACACAATACTAGAGGTAAATACAAGAGAAATATACAAACAGTCAGGAATGTATAATAAACATCGAAGACAGTGCAATACATTTTTTTTTTGAGGCAATTAGATATTTACAATATTTACATACTTAGAGTCAATTGAAAGTCAGCTAAATCTATTTTGGAGGAATAGAAATGAAATATGAGAGTAGATAGGTGCAGGAGTATAGAGAGTTTAGTGGAGAAATCCGTAGAATTTATATAGGGTGAAAGCAAGAACATTTCCATTTGGATGACAGGTGTAAGAAAAGTTGGGTCTTGAAGGATTCCGTGTGAGGTATAATCCTAAGTGATGGAGGGAGAGAGTTCCATTTTTTACCTAGAGAGAAGGAGAGTAGAAGCTTGCCAGCGCGATGTTTGGGTTTGTGAATGGAGATTAGGTTTTGGTGTTCAGATCTCAGAGATCTGTTTGGGATGTATGGGGGAAGGATGTTAGTTAAGGCTGGGCATTTATCTGGGTAGAATATTAATTTGTGAGCGGTGGTTAGTTGAAGATAGTCTAGGTGGTTAGGGAGTTCTAACCAGTTCAGAGATTGTAGGGTAAGGCAGTGGTGAGTAGAGGTTTTGGATTTAGTGGCAAATTTAGAGATCTTATTATAGCAAACGTCAAGTTTTGAGGTGTTGGAAGGTGACAGATTAGTTAGAAGAGGGGCTCCATATAGTAGAGAGGGTAGGAGGTAGGTGATTGCCAAGGTGTGCCTAGAGGGGTTTGAAAGAAATTGATTATTCCTGTAGAGCATACCTAACATTTGGTGGGTTTTCTTTATGTTTTGTTGTATGTGGAGATCGAATTTGAGGCATTCATCTATGGTAATACCAAGGAGTTTTGCAGAAGGGACCACTTCTATAGCAGTGTTGGTTTGGTTTAGGACATTGAAAGCATTTTTGTCAAATGAAGAAGCTTTGGTTGGGAGGAAAATTAGTATTTTAGATTTATTGGAGTTGAGGGAAAGATGGTATTGGTGCACCCAGTTCTCTGTAGTGGAAAAAGCTATTTGTGTTTTAGTCAGTAGTTCAGAAATGTTGGAGGTGGCACAAACTAAGGTAGAGTCATCAGCATATTGGATGACTGTAGTGTCAGGGATGACAGTGTGAAGGTTATTTATAAAGATGTTGAAAAGCATGGGACCGAGAATGGACCCCTGAGGTACGCTGGTAGGTGTAGGCAAGAAGGTAGAGGTAGAGTCCTTTCATCTGACAGCCTGAGATCTGTTAGAAAGGTAACTGGAGAACTAGGATAGAGTATTAGGGGGGAGAGATTAAGGTTGGCGAGATGAAAGAGAAGGTGTGTATGGGAGATGGTGTCAAAGGCTTTAGAAAGATCAAGCAGTACTGTGGATACAAGAAGTCCAGAATCTTCAGCTTGATTAACAGTTTCTAGGAAGGACAGTAGAGCAGTTATGGTGCTGTGACCTGGACACACGGGAATGTAAAAATAAAAATAAAATAATATATATATATATATATATATATATATATATATATATATACATATATATATATATATATATATATATATATATATATATATATATATATATATATATGTGTGTGTGTGTGTGTGTGTGTGAGTGTGTGTGTATATATATATATATACATATATATGTATATATATATATATATATATATATATATATATATATATATATATATATATACATATTGATAAATATAGATACATACTATATATTCAACATGCTTTATGTAAAAGCTCTACTTCTTTTAAAGTAAGAGAGTGATGTCACATATATAGTCATATATGAAACTAGTTACTGTAACTTTAATTGTTACATGGGTATATACATGATGTGACTCTACTCATTTAGCAGTTTAGTAAACACTGTTGATGAATGCACATCATGGCTTGAATTTCTTTCCTCATCTACCTTAACTTGATGTGTGCATAATTCTGTGCATGTACAACAGTAAACATATACATTATTCTGCTTATCAAACACTCAGATTTTTATTGCTGTTTTGCACCTACTATATATATGAATGTGTCTCTTTCTCTCTCACAGACTCACACACACACACACACACACACACACACACACACACACACACACACACACACACACACACACCATGCACACACCATGCACACACACATGCACACACACACACACACACACACACACACACACACACACACACACACACACACACACACACACACACACACACACACACACACACACACACACACACACACACACACACACACACACACACACCACAAGTCACAGACAACTTCCAAAGTGATCTGTTGGAAAACAACCACTATCCATATGGTTTACAAGGCAAATGGGAAAAAGAAGGTGGTTGCCAGTTTTTTCTTCCATATCACGCAAGCATGCACTCACACCTATTTAGATCACACACGGAGTGCTACAGTGCTCAGGTTTGTCTGCAAATGTATTACCAGCTTTTAAAGGCCTGTATGGCATTAAAGAGAGATTGGGTTCAGCTGATCTTCCACCTCCCCCAACACTTTCTGCCTGGGAGAGTTGCGCCTCTCTTCCCAAACAACTGCACTACTGACGTACTACATCTTCATCACAGAAAAATGTAGGTACCTTACCATTATCTTTACAGATTGAGTCTGCTACCAGCACCAGAGTCCCAGGAACCCAAAGACCAAGTCTCACAGCCAGCAACTTGGTTGCCTTGTAGGTTGCACAGTCATCACCCACTTTTGAACCCAAATACATGTTCAGTAGCAGTACAGCAGCCAGGTAGAGAGAGATGAGTTACTGCACCTTGTTTGAAGACAGTAACAGAGTTTGAGCAAGCTAAATGAGGTAGCTGCAGGAAGGGGGTGGGAGGCAGTGGGTGTACAGATGAGGGTTTCAGGTAGGGGTGGGATTTAAGTTTAGGGATAGGTGGGACTTTATGGTATGGAGCAGCAGGAGAGTTTATGGTTAGGGAGTGATTAGGGTACTTTGGGTATGAGGACCAAAAAGGGAGTTTTAGGTTTAGGGAGCAGGAGGAGCATTTAGGATTAGAGAGCAATCGGGGATTTTAGATTTACAGAGCAAGAAGGGAGCTTTAGGTTTAAGGATAGAGAGGGGAATTTTAGGTTTAGGGAGTGGGAGGGATGATAAGTGTTAGAGAGTAGGAGTGGAGTTTTAGGGTTAGGAAGCAATCAGAGACATTACGTTAGTGGACTGTGGAGTGGAGCTTTAGGTTTAGGGAGTGATTGAGGATATTGGGATTAGGGAGTAGAGAAAGTACTATTAATATGGTTAGGGGACTAGGTGGGAGTTTTAGGGTTAGAGTTAGGGTTCCATTACAGCTCAGGGTCAGGTAATAAACTAGGGTTGGGCTTGTGAAAGTTAGGGTAATTGCTATTAGAGCAAGTAGCAGAGAGCAAATGTGACTTGAGCTACTGATATGTGAGCAATTGTATTAGACCCTTAGAGCACATACAAACTGCAGCATATCTGCCAGTCAGAGTAAAAAGTATAAATGCTGTATTACTATTTATCCATCAAAAATATTTGGAATTATGTTACTAATATCGTTCTACTGTTGGCCCTGCAAGAACATAACCTGTCTGTCCCTCAGTTCTGCTTGTTTGCTTTTTCCAAACGTGGAACAAACACATATTCTGTTGTTTTCTCTGCTTGCACATATATTCATTGCTGTCATAGGTACAGTATGAATTCTTTCAGTATTTTACTTCAGCCATTATGTTAACATGCATCTGATTGATTTTTTTTTTTTTTTGTTTTGTTTTCCGTAGTATTATGTAAATCATTCCTTAAGTTTAACTAAAAACACATTCTCTTTACAGTTCAAAGATTACATTGGAAGAACTCTTATCCTGGGCTCAGAACTTTGACAAAATGATGAAAAGTCCAGCAGGAAGAAATACTTTTAGAGAGTTTCTACGAACTGAGTACAGTGAAGAAAACCTTCTTTTCTGGCTGGCGTGTGAAGAGTTCAAACATGAACAAAACAAGAAAGCTATAGAAGAGAAGGCTAGAGTAATATATGAAGATTACATTTCTATCCTTTCACCAAAAGAGGTAAAGTGCAAACCTATACAGTTAAAAAGCAATCCAGTGCACTGGTTTTCTTAATGTGAAAATGATATGCTAAGAGTTAACCTCAAATGGTACAAATGCATTTGTAAGTATATCAGTCACAAATGTGTTTGTTCAGTCAGTTTAAAAAAATGATTTAACCTGCATGGTAGCTCTGCTTAACAAGAGCAGGAGCTAACACTTTTTCATTTTCTTATCAGCAAATAAATGTTATTATTAGTGTATGGCTTACAGTAGAATGTTGTGCTTCCCAACTAATGCAAAAAGTAGTAACAATAAAACCTTCTGCTAGGGCTTATTTTTCCCTTCTCTAAATCACAGTGACTGCATCCATGGAGTACAATAAATTGCCACCAGCTAAGTAGATGTCCTTTCCTAAGTCTTCCAAATCAGCAGTTCCAGTCACTCAGACTTAACTACAGTAACCACCGCTGATCAGAACTTGATGTGCATAAACTCTGAACTGCTGATGGTGTCGCTCTGAGTAGCAATAATGGATGTAATAGATTCACAGCAGGTCTGAGAAATCTCACTATAAAGCAAATAGTTTATTGGGTAAAACTGTTAACAATTAGATCTTTTATAAGCTGCATGACATTGGATAACATTAATAACTAGGATTCCAGTTGTCTGCAGTCTGAAGTTGAATTTATGTATATCCCCAGATTATTACACATACACACACACACACACACACACACACACATATATGTATATATATATGTATATATATATATATATATATATATATATATATATATATATATATGTGTGTATGTGTGTGTGTGTGTGTGTGTGTGTAATACCTCACAAAACTTCCAAACAAACAAATCTAAATAGTCGTAAAAAATCAAAATAATAAGAAATGAATTGCTAAAAATGCAAAATGACTTTATTTCATAAAACTCCAACTGGTAAGCGATTTCAGTCCCTTATTGGAACTTTTTCAGACCAAGATGTATATTGAATAAACTTATTTAAATACTTAATAACAATAACATGTCACACAAAGCACTTAATGCCTTAGCCCTTTCCTTCTAATAACAACTTTAAAGTTTCCCATATCATTTAAACCAGGGTATACACATGCATTCAGCCTGATTGCCATTAATATTCTCTCCAATCCAGTTCATCTTCTGCATCAACCCTATGATCAAAACCATTGACTTTTTCAATTATTACAAATTTGAAGCATGCCTTGTTTTTTTTAACAAAATGTTTTTGCTTAACATGTTTTGCCAAGGCTTTGCTTACATCAGTCATGTCTACTGCTCTTATATGTTCATTCACTCGCATGTAGAATTCTCTAATGGTTCCTCCTATATAAAATGCTGGACATAATTCACACAGAGCCATGGATACCACATATTTGGACCTGCAATTATATAATTTATTCAACCTAATTTCAAAGCTTTTTGCTGTCACTACAAAATTCTTAACTTCTTTCATATATTGACATAACTTAACAACTGTTACATTTTTTCATCCCCACTTCCAAAACATCAGGCATACTTGAGCCTAAATTCCTTTTCTTAAAAAAAGTCTTTTGAACTCTTTCTGCTTTTAGGGACAAAGAGAGTCTCCCACAATAACATTTTAATTTCTTGAAAATTCATTAAGAATCTCCAATTATTCTTGATTATTCCTTCGATTTTACTTTCATCTGCTGAATTATCTAAAACGCATGCTAAGGAAAACCCTTTTCATTTTTTTTTACTTGCTATTTACATTTACTACCTTATGTTCCCTTACATTTTTTACTTCCATCCAGGAATTGTTAATGATGTCCTTGGGGTACTCTCTTTCTTAAAATTTCCTTTTGAGTTCTACACATTCTTTTTCAGAAAATACTGCCTCATCTGTTAACCTGCTTATTCCAGTGAATTGCCCCTTCACTATATTTTTTTTTCAGGCTAAATTTATGCATGCTATTATAGTGGAAATAGTTGTTACCTTACACTAACTTTTTATAAATCTTAACTTTTAAAACACCGCTAGATCTGTACACATTCAGGTCCAAAAAATTAATGTTGTCCTTCCTATAATTAAATGTCAACTGAAGGTAACGCATGGATTCATTCACATATTTAATAAAATCCAAGAGTTCTTTTTCGGAACCCTGCCAAATAAAAACCAAATCATCAATAAAACATCTGTACATGATGATATGTTTTGCAAAAACTGATTTTAAAATAACTTATTTTTCCCAGTTCATCAAGACTATATTTACATAACTGGGGGCCATAGCAGACCCCATAGATACACCATTTTCTGTCTGTATATTTCATCATTATACTCAAAAAAATTATATGATAAAATAACATCCAACATTTCTCTGAACAATCTCACTTGTCTAGTATTAAGTAATCCTGACATACGAAGCTCCCTATTCACCATTTCCAACCCTTCTACATTTGGTATATAGTGCATAGGTTCATAGATTAGTACTAGGCTAACTGCCCTTGTGAGCCATTTTAAGCCTAGTCAATTAACCCTTATGAGACTCAAACCCTGCACCTTGTGTTTGTAAGGCAAACACCTTAACCATTAGGCCACCCTCCCAACCTAATATAATGAAGCAATATCTGCTATAACCAACCACATGGAATCATCTATTTTTACATTCTTCACTAAAGTTTTAAATTCAAAGGAATCTTTAATATAACATTTACTTTGTACGACCAACTTCTGTAAATATTTATCTATGAAGATGGCTAGAGGTTCCATATTGCTGCCTTGATTGGCTACTATCAGTCTAAAATCAAGGCAATTCAGGTTGTTATGGATTTTAGGAAGTCAAAAAAAAATCTTCCCAGTTTGGGTTTTTCTACTGTAAAAACCCCATTGTTTCTTTGTCAATCAAATTATCTAAAAGCCGTTCTTCTGTACAAGCATCAACAACTCCATATGCTTTTCTAACAGATGCCCATGTTGTTATTTGGTAAAACTTGTCATCATTTAGCATCACGGTCATTTTGTTCTACATAAAATGTTGTATTAAGCACCACAACTGCACTGCCTTTATCTGCTTTTGTAATATACAGCTTAGTATCATTTTTTTAACTCAAACAATGCATTTGTCTTCTTTGTTTAAATTATAAAATACAGGTTCACTTTTGTCATACAATAATTTTCTCACATCATACTCACGTTACCAAAAAAAGATTACAATTCTGGCCTAAGAATTGGATTAAACATGCTAGGCTTTCTAAATAATGCTTTTTCCTGAACTTTATTAGAGTTGCTACAGTCTTTAAATAAACATTTTAAATTTAATTTTCTGACAAACTCTCTAAGTACATTTATGGTATTTATCAAGTCAGCCCTAGCAGAAGGCACAACAGTCAATCCCCTGCTTAATACCATAATACGGTGTTTGTTTTAACACCACATTAGACAAATTAATAATTTTAAATGAGTCAGTCACGGTACCTTGGTTCAATGATTGTAAATGTTGTTCCACTTCTTTCCTTTGTATTTCTTTTTGCCCTGAAACCCCTCTTGCCATCTCCTTTTTGCAGAAGAAATTAAATATATGGACAAAAATAAATAAAAGTTTCAGACCCTTGAACTCATGATCTGGTAGTTATGGTTCCATCCCCTGTAACTGCTAGGACTAAGGCCACCGGCATGAGGATTTCATGGCGTTTGAAATGTTCCAAGGCTACTGAGCACGGTCCCATTGTATAACATGCAGCAGTCCCTGTCAAGATCTTCTTTGCCATGAAAAGTAGCATGTTGACTTTCCTAATGGCCTCAGGCTAGCAGCTATAAATGTAGAGATTCTAGGGTTATAAGTGTTTTTTTTCCTTGCATAATGTTGCTTAAATAGATGGTTAGATTACCAAGAATGTAACCTGTTAGGAAATTTCATTTTCTTTTTGGGCCTAGACCAATAGAATCACTTCAGCCTTTTCTGTCTCAAAAAAAAAAAGTTGTTATTCACTTTTTTAGATGTGAAATCATTATTCTTTATAATATCTCTGGTTACTGCATTCACTTTTCTGAATGTTTATGTACTTTCACTTTTCTGAATGTTTATGTACTATCTTGATTATTTGTTGAATATTGGCTTTCCCTTGCCTAGGAAGACTATTGTATTGCTAGTTGTTGTGCAGTCTGCTGTAAGATCTTGGTTGGAAAATGTTTCTTGTCTTTTGTATTATTTTAGATGTTTTGAACTCTAGCCCATCTTAAAAGCTGCCATAGAGCATGTATATCACTGTTACAACTGTGGAGAAAAATTCCAAAAGGACAGGCACAATAGGTGTCTGTTGTGGTTGTACTGTGACACTCCTACTTCCTGAAAGTCAACATTCCAAAAGGATAAAAAAAAAATGCCTAAAATGCAAAGGAATGAAAAACTCCCTTTTCTTTGCTTTTTTCCGGGGGCAAGCATCCTGCACTCCCTAAACGTATATATTCCACCTTTTCAGTTGCACCATTTTGAACAAGAGAGAAATCTCATTAAAGAAGTGAATAATTACTGATGCACAATTAGAAATAACATTGGCAATGATTTCCTATGGGAGAAAACATTTGACTTTATGCCGTTCTTTTTTTTTTGTTTGTTTGTTTTTGCGGGCTACTGACATTCAAGCATTTTCACCTCGAGCATGTGTAGGGAAGCCATCTGTTTTGCTTAGGATAAGGCATTGTCCCTGCAAGGTGTAAAATCTGCTTGAATGTCTTCTCAACTTTAATACATACGTCAAAAAACTAGCTACATTTACATGCTCAGAATTATCAGTGGATTATCTTTCAGCTTCAGTGTCCAGGTTTACTCTGCTATCTTCAGGTCATAAATCTTTGGCTTCAAACCCTTTCTCTGCAAAACACTAGGATTCAAAGTTTTCAGTATCAAAGCTATCTCTATCAAAGAAATCAGAATTCACATCAGTGACTAACCATCCATCAAAAAATGTGCAATTGCAGTTAATAGATAAAGCTTTTCTCAGCGTACTGAAAACTGGTTCCAGCTGTCATAACTGATGCCTCCTAAACTACATATTCCTTGGAGTTCTTCTTATAGTAGAATCCACAAAGCCAGGGCCAGTGGTGCCAAGTTATACCCACCCTGGTAGTTTTCAGTGCTGACTACCAAAAGCTTGGAGATACTGTTTTTGTAGTGCAAAACACATTTGCTGGGCAGTATGTCACACCAGTGTACTTGTTTGGGATGAGATTTCCCTTTGCTGCCATACCCTTTTTAGTCCACTGTGACATATCCTTCCTTTGTAAGCATCTATTATTCAAGCTGACAACTCCTACTAGACCAACGTTGAATGGTTCCATGCCACCTTTGTTGCAGTCACTTTTGTTGGTCCCCAGTCACTCAGTGCCTTTTTCTTTGTCTCTGACATTATGACTGACAATGGCTTTTTTGATTGGACTTTGTTATTGATTACTCCTGTGATGACTATGTCAGTTGCAACCAAAGCCCTTGAGTTCTATACCAGCACTTATCTTTTTAGATCTAATTTTATTGCTGGCATTTTAATTTTTGGGTTTGGATTGGTTCTGATGACACTTTTCGGTCCAACATTGATACCAAGCCAACCCAGTTATATGGTTTGGCATTACACTTCCTGATAATAGTCTACATGGCAGTCCTTTTAGCACTTCAAGCTTCAAGCTTTCCTGGACTTCCAACTTCCAGCAAGCTGGAAGGACTTCTGACCATACAGATGGACCATATTGCAGCAATATGTTACATCAGCAAGTGCTGGATATCTTGAGTCTGCTCTTTCCATCAAGAAGCAATGAGCCATGCTTTCCAAACACTGCAGTTCATATTTTTGAGGAGTTCAGTTCTGTGGTGGATAAATTGAACAGATGTTTGTTTACAACCCACAAGTAACACCTCAGCTTCTCAATAGAGAAAAAGCTCATTGGGAATCCCTGTTGCATACTTGTATCCCTGACCAACATCAAGCATGACAGTTTCTCCTTCTCTTCCTAATCTAATCTAATCTAATCTAATCTAATCTAATCTAATCTAATCTAATCAGCAAGAGACCAAAAAGGATGCTTTCTCTCAAAGTTGGACAACTAACCTGTTCTCTGCTTTACTGCCATTTTTCTAGGTTCATAGATTCATAGATGTTTATTAGGTTAATGACCACAATGGTCTTTTTAAGCCTAGCCATGCATCCCAAATCTCTGACAAGTTCTGATACCCTTGATAAGTGTAAACAAGAGTTTGGTAGATGAATAATTTACAGGTTACCTGTGTCCATTAGAGACATAGGCACCAAACTGTGGATGAATTTCCAGTTTCCCATCCAATTGCGCAAGTTGCACTTGAATTGCATTAGGGAGGTACTCTGCTTCACATGGATTGGGAACCTGTTCCATAGAAGTGGTAGTGTCTGAGATACATGCCTATCTCTCCAGCAGGACCTATTTATATCACAGGCAAGGTTTAAGTCTACAGAATGGGTAAGTCTGGTACTGTTTGTTTTGTGGATATGCAGGAGGTCCATCAGAATGGAGTCTGACAATGCCCTATATGCCAGGCATAGATCTCCCTCAAAAGTCTGTAGGAGACAGAATACAGGGATAGGGCCTTGAGGCGGTCTGCATAGGACATTTTAGTTACGTCCTGTATTCTTTAAGTAAGGAACCTTTGTGGACGTTTTAATTGTTAGATATACCTGGTTAGGTACATACCAAAGGAGGCATTTTACTCAATGATAGGTCTGATGAATGCCAAATACCGTGGAACAATGACTTCCTGGACTTAGATGCCATACCATTGTGTATTAGTTGTGCAATATAGAATGATTTCCTCACCACTGTAGACACATGATGGTCAAAGGCTAGATTACTATCTATGTGTGCCCCTAAGTCCTTGATTACTGGGTCATCTCTAAGGGGTGTGTTGTCAATATGATAATTACCAGGGATGGATGACTTCCCAAAGGATACTATTATGCATTTATTGGCATTTAGTTTTAGTCCATGGCTCTGACACCAGTTGTTTGTCTGTGTCAGCCCCTCCTGGAGAACATTTGTGTCAGTGAGAGATTCAATAGCAGCTCTTAATTTGCAATCATCTGCAAATTTATTCAGCCAGACAACAGACATTGGCCTTGACTTCTGAAAAATAAATGCCAAAAAGGAGTGGTCCGAAGACTGATCCCTGAGGGACTCCACTTGTGACTAGCCTCTTTGTAGAGGTGGACTCCCCAATTCAACTTTCTGGGTCCTGTCTGTGAGCCAATTAGCTATCTACTGGGTGACATATGGGTTTGTGCCTAATCTCTTGAGTTTGTCAACAATGTCCAAGTGGGGTATTGTGTCAAATGCCTTGGCCAGGTCAAGGTAGGCAGTGTAACCAATTTTGCCCTCATCCATTGCTTTGGTGACCTTCTCAAAGAAGTCCACCAGGTTGAGTAGGCATGATCTGCTTTTGACAAAACCAAACTGGGTTGGGTCCAGTGTCTGGAGATTTACTGTATCTCTATTGATCATCTCCATGATAATTATTTCCATGGCTTTACATATAAGACTAGTGAGACTTATGGTCTGTAGTTTTCAGGGTCTGTAGATGGCCCATCTTTGTGCAGAGTGATAACTGTTGCCTTTCTCCATTCATGAGGATGAAACCTATTTGGAGGCTACCGTTAAATAGTAGTTCCAGAGACCCTGACTGATCATGTTTTATACTATTTAGAAGGCATCTTGGTCTTAGAGAGAGAACATTAAGGACCTGTTCCTTAGTGGTAGTAGGGAGAGTTATATTTGATGATAATTCCTGAGGGAAGGTTAAGGGGGAGAGAAGGGTAAAGTTGTAGCTAAATTTATCAGCCAGGAGGTTTGCGATGCCTT
Organism: Protopterus annectens; assembly: GCF_019279795.1. Taxonomy (NCBI): domain Eukaryota; kingdom Metazoa; phylum Chordata; order Ceratodontiformes; family Protopteridae; genus Protopterus; species Protopterus annectens. The sequence goes on along the minus strand of NC_056725.1, from coordinate 243,361,501 downwards.
TTGTCTCAGTAAACGTTGCTCCATTTACAATGACCTCTGCACACAATTGTGTATTTCCTTGGAGGTTGTGTACATAGCTAAAGAATGCTTTGTAGTTTTCCTTGGCTAGGAGGTCAAACTTACCTCAAATTTGGCTTTGGTAGACTTTATTTGTCCTCTGAGTTGTTTGTTTAGCTTGATTAGAATGCTTTTATCCTGCTGGGTGCTGCACCTCCTGTTGTTTGCCACAATATTCTTCCTCCTGTTATACAGCCTATTGATTGACTTTTACATAGAAGATGAAGCTTCTGTACCTGAAAGTCTTCTTCTTAGCTTCTTTATGGCCATTGTAGATGTGGATACCTCTTCTTCCTCCTTATCTACTGAAGAATCGTGTCTTCCTGAGATCAGTAAAGAAACTGATGTTTGATCAGTCATGCAAGCCTTACTCAAATGTTAATTTATTGCTTCTAGCCAGTTAGCTTCTCCAGTTCCAGAAGTGTACAGTAATCCAGCAACAAGATTTTTATTATTGGGTTTCTATCCTGCAAGCCCAGTACAACAAATAAAACTTATTTGTACAAAATTTATATCCTTTTGAGTTTGAGTTGAATCTAAGGGCTTATAGCTTTGTTTTTCCCCAGTTCCTGTTATACTTCATAGGTTCATAGGAGATTACTAGGCTAGCAGCCTATGAGCCCTTACAAGCCTATAACACAATTTTACCCAACATATGGCTCTTAGGGACAAGAGGATGGCATGGGTTTGTGCCTATGCCTTGAGTATCCTACAGATTGTCTCTGTCCATAAAGGAAATAGGCACCATCCCAGGTGTGAATTTATGATTTCCCATCCATTGATCCAAATTGTGTTTGAAGAAGACCAGTGAAGGACTGTGCTTAATGTGAATAGGATGCCTGTTCCAAAGAAGGAGCAATCTCTGAGAGACATATCTGTCTCCTCAGCATGTTTTGTTTGAGTCACTGACTAAGTTCAGATCACCAGATCAGTGACCCACATGCTGTATGACTTGCGGATGTGCAGCAGCTCCATCAGGCCTTGTAGGTCAGACATAGATCATCCCTTAAAAGTTGGTAGGAGACAGAGTAAAGAGATAGGGCTTTTAGTGTATATGCATAAGACATGTTATTTGCAGCCTGTATTTACTTTGCGAGGAACCTCTGAAGTCACTCCAGCTGATGTAAGTCCCTAGTCAAGTACATGCCAAATGTCACATTGTAGTCAATTACTAGTCTAATGAGGGCCGAGTACAGCGAGAATATAATTTCCTTGGACCTGGATGCCATACATTTATTTACAAGTTGTACCACATAGAAGGACTTTCTTACCACTATAGACACGTGGTAGTCAAAGCTCAGGCTACTATCTATCTGTGTACCTAGATCTCTCACCTGTATGTCTACTCTTAGACATGTGCTATTGATGCTGTAATTTGCAGGGGGTTTTGACTTCTCAAAGGGTATGATAATGCATTTTTTCACATTTAGTTTTAGGCCATGGTTCTGACAGCAATCATTTGTCTGATCTAGATCCTCTTAAAGGATAGCCATATCACTGGGGGATTCAGTGATTGCCCTCAGCTTGTAGATGTCAGCAAATTTTATCATCCAGAGGCCTTCCACATTAGCCTTGATTTCAGAGAAGTATATTCAGAACAGGAGAAGTCCCAACACTGAGCACAGTGATATACCACTAGTAACTGGGCTCTTGTTGGATCTGGATTCACCCACTTTAGCCACGTGTGTCCTGTCAGTAAGAGTGGACACACTCAGGAGTGCAGCACCCTATCCCACCTTAAAGTACACAACAGTAGCAACAATCTGTCTACATGGTGTGGGAGTAGAACCCACAGCCTTCTACCCAAAGGCAAGTATACTACCTATTGTGCTACTAACACTGCTAATCAAATCAAATGAAATCAAATCACTGTTCATAGATTTATAATAGGATAATGACCCCAAGGAGCCTTTATAAGCCCAACCATTCCTTCCAAAGGTGAGAATCAAACCCTATACATTAGGTTTATAAAGTTAAAACTAACCATCATGGCAACTTCCAAAAATTAATTCTTAAACTGGTATATTTGAATCTGGTTTCAGATATTCATATGATTATTTCAAGTTTTCATCCTGGTCGAGATGGCTTATCCTTGGCTTCCATAAACATCTTCAAAACTTTATTAAAGGTGACTTTCTTGCTCTGGCCTACTTTGCATGATGCAGCACCTCCTTGAGCCTTGTGTTTTGTTTAAAAACATTGACACAAACTTCCTTTTAGCCAGCCACTACATACCTTAAACTTTCTCTCTTGGAAAACAGTATTCTTGGTGACTATCACTTTTGGTAGGGGAATTTCAGAGCTACAGGTTTCCTTTTTTTATCATTTTTTATAAGGAGAGAGTCTCAGTCAGAATGAACACTGCTTTCATGCTAAAAGCACTGGATGAAACTAACTTAATCCAGAGTATTCATTTGCCTGTTTTCCTTCCTCATTACTGTAACCATCGGGAATACCTGTTACAATGCATGGATATCCATTAACAGTAAAGGTACTACTTAAATTAAACAAACTGCTTCAGAAAGGAGTCTCAGTTTTTGTTTCCCTTGATTTCTTGTCTATGGGACAAAACTATACAGAATTACCCTTATCAGATGGCTATCTCACTATGTTACACTTATCTATATTTTGTAAGGCTTTTTGTGTTATAACTATGGTGACACAGTCTATATCTTTCCTTAAAAATGCATGCCATGATGACATTTGTCCACTGGCTTCTTCGTCGTCATTGAATACCTTTGTGAAACTTATTAATTATATACACATAGTCAATAGATTGAGATTTTCCTTTGAAGCCACTGTCATCAAAGATATGATTGCTTAGGGCCAACCCATTAGAAAGAGTGTAACCATCTTCCATAATAATTTGACCCACTTTCCCTGCCTTGCCCATGAGGGTCATGGTGTCTTACAGGTATTTCAGACTGGGAAAATATAAAGTGCCAAGTAGACAGAATGCCTGTGGCTTTAATCTTAGCAACTAGAGAGAGAATAGCCTCACTCCACAGATCTGTTGTTATAAGTACACAACTTTCATTTACTACTGCAGGGATTCAGAGAAAAGAAAACGTCAAAAGAAGAAGGGAACTAGGCAAGGCACTTCCTTAGGAATAGATACAGACTTCAGAAATTACACTAGAGGAAGCAAAACAAAATAAAACAATGAATTTATTCAGAAGAGTATAGCAAATGGAAAGGTCATGATGGTTCTTGTAAACACACAGAGTAACATATACCAAAAGTTGATGGAAACTGGCACAATACAAGAGCACAGATGCCTGTGAATGACATGTAGGAACTATACAGAAAAAAAGTGAAAATAAAGTGTGCAACAGATTATGACAGTTGTTGGCCTTTTATTCAAACTAAGTGATGCACACAGCTGATATGCAGCTGAAACAAAAAGAATACATAGGCTTATCAATCACTCTGCTGATACCATATGTCTCAATTATAGCTATTTGATGGTATATGGGTTTGGAGACTATGGCTGGTTTATGATATTCCTGCATAAACTAATCTGATCCTATTTGTGTTTCTAAAGCTACATATATTGTTGCTTCCACACAGTTTGTATCATATTTTGAAGTTTTGAGTCATTGATGCTGTCTGACTCTCTCTCCAGGATATAATGCCTTGTTTTATGTGATGAGTATTTCAAGGCTTTTAATGATTTCGGACACTTTGTTGATTTCAGAGACTTACTAGAAAACTGAAGGAGGAGGTATTAAAAGCATGAGACAGGAACTATAGCTAGTTTGGTTCTAACTAATGTAAAATCCAGAAATATGAAGAATATTATAAAGGAACAGAAAAGTACTTGTTGTCAATGAGGCTGAGAATGAAAATGGAAGGGGAGCTATGCTTGTCAGAATGACTACAATCAAATGTGAATTCATCTGACTCCTTAGAAATGCAGTGAAAAGAATTGCATGCAACTAGTAAGCTTGTTGAAGCATCAGTTAACTCTAAAGCTAGAGAGATAATAAAGACTTGAGTTTAATTCTCAGGACAGGATGGTTACGAAGTGCATGACTGTGTTCTAAAAACTGGACTTGGTCTGTAGATACAGTTATGACAGCAAATGCTAAAAAAAATAACTATATGCTGAGTGAAATGTAATCATATTCAGAGGTTTAACAATTGAGAATTATGAATAAAAATAATTGTATATTATATGTTGTATATTATGTAGGTAATAATACAGGAATAATACAATGATGCCAATGCACATTCCAGTCCTCAGGATAATTAATTATGGAACAGTCCATATATCTGTCTAGTTTGCTCAACAGCTAATCCTACGTAGAGAATCTAACAACAAAAATAAGAGTGCATTTCTTTCCTTATTGATGATTTTGCCCAAGTCAGCATTTCATTTTAATAGTGCTCAATAGTTTTATTTCTTAGTTGGTATTAGTACTCCTCTGAAATTATATTTACTTTTCTAACTGCCAATAGCAAACTGCAGTATTACCCAAAGAAACTCCAGCTATTCTAGCAGTTATACATTTTCTTTAGTAAATACATTATATTCAGTCTACTGTATGTAGTTCTTTGCCTTATCTATTTTCACTTTCGGATTGTACTTCTATAGATTAGAAAACTTTGACTGCTATTTCAGAGTTGCCATGTCCAAAGACTTACTGAACATGTTTGTAGGAGTTTGTGGTCTGTTTATTTATATGGTTCTTTATATTTATGGAATTTCTCACATCATGCACAACTGTTTGCTCTTTTTTTTTCTCTATCTGATCATGTCATCTTTTTGTGACCCATAAATGCTCTCAACCCATACATGAATGGTCTATTGTCTACTAGGACAACAACTTTAAATTCGACTGCCGTCTTACTTAACTGGCTTATGTGCATCACGAAGCATCAGTGACTAGTTTTCTGAGCATTTCAAAACTTTGGTCATGTTCAGAGCTCCATTCTAAGTCCACTTCCTTATATAACAACTTTCAAAGTGCATATTTCAGACAAACCAAGTATAGATATTGCAAGCTACAACATTATTACTAGAAACTTGTGATCTTGGCAAATGCTTCATGACCTTAGCATCTGTACAATTGCTCATACTTTTTTTCCATAGCACGTTTTGGAACCTCTAGTCTTAAAATATAGCTAATATATTTTAGATTTGTAACCGTGATTTTACTTTGCTCCTACTTAATTTGAACTTGCCATGTCTCATTTTGTTCAGTAGCTGTATCACTGTACTGTCATGCTCTTGTATTTGACCTAACAGTAATATGTTATCCAATATGCTTACAACACAATCCAAGCCATCAATTATCTGTGCAACCACTCTTTGGAATATTTCGAGTGCTTAAAAATACCAAACAGAAGTCTAAGGAACTTCTGATGAAAATTACTAATGTTACATTAAATGTATGTACATTGGAGCCTTCTTGATCTAAACGCTATCTGCTGTCAACTGTGGTTTGCATCTAATACCAAAAGTAACAACATTTGGCATTTGTGAATCTACATCTTCATCTTTAAGCAATTGGTAATGCTGTATTTTAATCACTTTATTTCACATCAGCAGAGCAATACAAATGCACATCTTTCCTTCCCTTTCTTTACATTAACATAGTATGCATCCAGTCTGTTGTCTGTGATTGCTTCTTACTGACACCCAAGCTTTCTGTTCTGTTCTGTTTATTCCCTATTATACTTTACTTCTAAGTGCTACAAGTACACTACTGCCAGCATGTATCCACAACACAACACCAGTTTTCCTTGCCTGCAGTGTTTTGTGGCATGCTTGCTAAGCCTGTAGACAAATCATGGCTATGGTTCTGCAAATTATCTGACATGTCTCTATGACAGTGTGATTCAGATACATTTAAAACACATGCAGTCTTTGATTTTAGACTGCATGTTAATCATTCCCAGCTTCTCAGCCACACAACCCAATATATTCAAATTTACTTTGATAAATGCAACTGTTAGAAAAAGAATACTGAACCCTTCAGTGCTTTACTGCCATGCAGCAGTTTATGACCTTACAGTGTCTTTTAGTGGCCAGAATATGTTAACAATGTGCATACAGTTTTCTCTTGAATGCCAGATATAGCCAAAGAGACCCAACTATTTAAACATGTTTACTCAAATATTGCACTCTTCAGTTTTACTAACTAAATTCCACATGGTGTCAATTAATTCACAGCAAGTGTTTCCAATGGTCTGCTTTACACCCCTTCCTAAATGCTTCAAATACACTTTCACATTTCACATGGTCAAGGCTTTTCACTTCCACAGTAGCAACAAATGATTCCTTTTCAAATTTGTGTTCATTAAAGTTAACATTCTTTTGAACATATTAGCTAATACATTTGCACATTTCAGGGAAATTTATTTTCTACCACATATTTTGCAAGCCTGATTACCAGCAGGACAATAATCTAGTGTACTTATAGCTACATCTAATGAAAGCCTGAATTTTAGTGATATCATTTTTCTGTGGCCTTCATCTTTGCAACAGAGAATTGCACCTGGTTCTCTTTTCCATATGCATTACTTCTACAACATTTTCTGCCTTTAATTTTCATTATATCGTACTAAATGACTAACCCCAGGATTCAATAAACTCTGTGCAGGAATAATGAACAGTGCCTGTTTCTGCATAGCTTTAACAGCAGAGTGCCTTGCATATTCACGAAGGTGCACTGCTGCTAAGGCTAAGCGGACATGAATACTACTGAGTGTAGGGGGCATGTTTAAGTAATGCACACACATCTAACATGCCCCCTGCACTCTCAAAGTGCCATATGGCACTTTTAAATGCTTTTCAGTGTCCACAGGCACTGAAAGCAAATAAAATAGTCTAACAGTGTCCACAGGACACTGAAATAGCTAGAAGATCAATAAATAAATGCAGGGTGTGTGTGACAGGTACTGTCACACACCCCCTACATTGTCAAAGTGCCGTATGGCACTTTCCAAGTGTTTTCAGTGTCCACGGACACAGTACTGTCACACACACCCTCTGCATTTTCAAAGTGCCGTACAGCACTTTCCAAGTCCTTTCAGTGTCCACACTGAAAGCAGCTATTCCAATAGGAAGCAATGCAGGGTCTGTGTGTGACAGGTACTGTCACAGACCCCCTGCATTGCAAAAGTGCCATACAGGCATACCCCTCAACTGTTTTCGCAGAATGTCCACATGCCTGCCTCACATACCTCTCAACCTCCTAGAGCAAGACATTTGTACAAAGCCATTAATAATGGGAGGAGGACAAAAGCCCAAAAACAGGCTTTTACAAACTTGGAAAGTTGATAGAATAACAGGTTTTGCATTAGCACAGATTTTCTGAAGGGTGTGAAGTCTGAAACTCAAATGTCTGTCATTATTTTTTGACTTAAACCCTGAGTGATTTGCCAGTGATGTGCTTGAAAACCACAGTCATATGAGAAATGGACCTAAAACATGAGGCAATAAGCTGGACATTCTGCAAAAATCTGTACAGTTGAGAGGTATGCCGCCTTACGTTTTTGGTGTGTTCCTCCAAATATCTGTCCCTATCTGGCAAATATCAGACAACTGAAGTCCTTAAATAATGATAAACATTTGAGTTTAAGACTCCGCATCCATCGGAAATGTCATACTAAAGCAAAACCTACTATTCTATCAACTGTCTAAGTTTGTAAGAGCAATATTTAAAACCTGTCCCTATTTGTCCACTTACAATTGCCCTTACTGTGACTGACAAGGAGTAATGATACATTTAAATAAAGTGGTTCTATTAATTTCCTTTTTTTTCCATTCTAAGGTGTGTTTAAGCATAGCTGAGCAGGTTTGCATGCTAGCGGCCTCTGCTCAGCATTGCTTAAAAATCTCATAGCAGCTAAATGCAAATGTATAGCTCAAATCTCAATGAAGAGATAGTGTAGTGGTTAGAGACCTGGCTTTACATGCAGATGTTCACAGTTTGAACACCAAGACATGCACTTTTTTTTACATGGGAAAGCATTGTTAAAATTATTTTTTTTTATATTAAATTATGTAGTGAGTGATATTTGTCACCCATGGTAGTGTAGCTGGTCTAAATTGGAAGTGTGAGTGCATATAACATGTGAAATCACCCATGTATATACAAGTGTCCCATACAGTATACTCACACCCCAAGGTAATGTAATGAAAGCACATAGGGGGATATCATGTAAAGTAAATCTTATACACTTAATAATATGTTAGTAATGATGAATTAATCTACAATCCTGCTATTTTTTTAAATGAAAACTGAGCAATGCTAAGCAGCGCTGAGCTCTGCTTAGCTGGTTTAAGCATTGCTTAGACATACATTATAAGCAGCAGTTAGCTCAACTAAGTGGATTTGTGCACTGCTAAGCCATCCTCAGTGTTTACCCCTTTAAGCACTGTTCACCTTATCTTAGCAGATTTGTGCACTGCTTAGCTGAGCTTATCATTTTCAAAATGGTCCATTGACAGCAAAGGGCAGTAATATGGCCTTATTTAAACCACACAGGCAGGAATACAGTTGTAACCTGTTGTAGTCTGATCTCTGCAGGAACCATGTCAGGTGCTGGAGAGACCTCATGCATTCGGGTGCAGCGCTGGGGCATTTTATAGTCCAGGGTCATGGCTGGGCTTCTAGTAGCAAACCATGATGACAGACTCCTGCAGGACTAGTACCAGGTCTCACAGTATAAAGCGCTAGCGTGGGACCATCTGGTACATGACCTCACCAGTGCCACTGGTATCCCCTGAACTGGTGAGCAGGTATGGCATCACTATGCTGACCTAAATAAAGAGGTCCTTCCTAAAGAGGAAGGGGCCGCTTTTGGCCTAATGGATCCAAGATGCTCAGGACAACCATGCCCTAGCAGTTTGTAAATATCACATATATAGTTGTACCAGATTCCAGTCTGAGTAAGTGATAGACAGGTATGCATAATGTTTGTTTCTCACCCCTATAGCTGCATAGGAAAGGGCTAGTAACATTGGGACTCATGCAGACAGACTGACATGGATGCATCAAGAAGCTGGTGAGAACAGATCTAACTTGCAGTATATAGTGGCATAAAGTAGGAGTACATTGTTTACTGCTAGTAGGTATAGTGTGCACTGTATCTAATAAATAAATGATGTTTGTCACACTAATATTGATCCACGGGATATCAATTAATAAAAGTGTAATTTCACTATAATAAAGACGTATAACACAAATTGTTGTGTTTACTCTGGTATGTTGTTGTAGAAATAGAATGTGTACAGGTTCTTCACAGCAAATATGTCATTGACAGCATGACGTAACTGAGGCTGTTCTGAGAACCAGCTAGTATGCAAAACAGTAGAATATGGAGCTGTAAAACAAGAAATAAAGGAAATATGAAATATTGTATGCACTAAGTTCTGAACCCTGAATAGTAATATCTACAGTATTATAATGTGTCCCATGCAGCTTTGCCTTCTTGAGTTAACCTTTGCTTTCCAGATTGTATTATTTCAAAGGATTAATACACAGTACAATAACTAACTGCCATGTATGAATGTCAGGATTACAAGGTCAGGGCTGTCTAACCCAGAGATAATAGGCAGAAAACAGTCAAACAAGTGGCATTAGTTTCCTAGTAGCTCAGTGTGATGGGGCAATAGCCCCGTTGTTCATTTACCATACCCAGACATAGTTCAAATCCAGGGAGTGGTACTGAGATGTGTGCATATATACACTAAACAAATCCTGAATATTTGTAGAAACAGTCAGAAAGTGTTAACAGATATTTTCCCCATAGGTCTTACAAGTAAAGAAATGTATGTAGTAGCTGTATGAAGGGTATACTAAAACACCGTGTGCAACCGTTCCACTGTCCAATCCCATATGCCTGCAAATGACAGCAGGATAGGTACATGCACCATGTACTGTCCCCAATACATGTCCCTCAAGTGTCATGCTGTCATAGCTAGTGGTCACTGCTCCAATAGCCTTGGACACAGATAGGAATCCAGGGAAGTATGCCAGTAGTAGATTCACACAACATCATTGCAGGGTACCCCTTGTCTGTCAACTATGTAAACCTGACATGTACAAGCCCTCTCCAGTAATGTAGCCATTGTCCTCCCAGTCTGCCCACACCAGTATAGGTTGACAGTCTAATGGGTATGTATGTGCTACAGAAGCTATGGGCCATAGGTAGATGTAAAATGAGGGCAGACCTGTAGAGCATTGAGTAGTACTGCTGTGAAAAATGGAAGCCTATACAGTTGTTAATGGACTTTTTTCTCTCACCCCACCCCTCATCTGCATCAGTAATTATTATTCATATACTATGGGTATGTTCTTCCCAAAACCTTTTGTTGGGACATGTGTCCTATTATTGTTCATATATTTAATTGGTTGCATATTAATATGCCTTGTTCAAATGCTATTATTGGTGGCCTGTTCCTGTTAATGCAACTTGCATGCTGTTAAAATGCTTATTGTTGTTCCATTTATGCATGTGTTCTGTTTGCTATGCAACTGTTTCAAATCTGTTGGTTTTGGGTTAATTGGAAACCCCATGCATGCTGTTATAACTAATTTTGAAATGTTTTGTTCATGAGTAACCACTATATCTTGGATAACCTCAACACCATAGCACATTTGGGAAGGCAGATCCCGGCGGATCTGACTTTCCCACCCCCATCTGACCGTGGCGTCAGGCCCCAGCACAATTGTGACCCAACCTGGAACTTCCTCATCTGCTGGTCCTTTGGGTGGAACTGCCTCAGGGGATGGGGCCCGTACATCCTGGGTGTGGGCGCTGAGAGGAGCCTGTCACCCACCGCAAGTTCTGGGTTATGGTGCGCAGTGTCATCCGCTCAGAGTTGGATGGACATCTGCGCCAGATGGAGGGTTGGCTGGCACACCTGGAGAAGCAGGCTGCCACTGTTGTCCCACCCCCAGCACAGCCACCTTCGGGACCGTGAAGGTGCAGTGGTGACTGCTCATGGGTAGGGACCTCAGTCTCACTGTATCCATTTGGGGGCTCAAGGGCTTCTAATTTCCAAACACCCTCCCCGTCCAAGGTGTTTACCTCCCTCATGTGTCAAATACCCCCCCATCTGCTATCTTGTGTGTCTTGTCTCTCTGCGACTGCAGCCTATCCTACCCAACCTACCTTCCCAAGCATACCTACAGCCCTTTCCCAACATCTCACTCTCACCTTAATAAACAAAAAAAGGGCATCTGTCCCACAAAAAAATCATTGCCCCATGCATAGCTGAATATTTAGCCCCCATGTTCAGTGACATAAATCAATCAACACTGAAATCACTCTACAAATGTAAATGTATGTTGCCAGCACCCCTCCCTATGTGATGTAAGGCTGTAAATTCAAAATTGTCCATATCAGTTACAGCTATAGCTGCAGTACAAATGTCGAACTATGGTCCTTTCCTACACCCGCCCTGCACATCCCTAACTGGTTTTCTTAATGGTTTACCCCCTGCTTGCCCCCATTTCACCACTTTCCTATCACCCTTTTTTTCTTTCTTGAATTAAAAATGAGTGTGGGTGTAAGTGGGAGTAAGCACTGCTAAGCGAAGCAAAGAGGACTTAACCGTCTGTTAGCATCACCTAGCTTTGCACAAAACCATGCAAACCCACTTCCAACTGCTTAGAAGTGCTTTAATCACTCTGTCTCCATCAGCCCTTGTTCTGCCCAGCAACAAAATATTCAGGCCTGTCAAGTCTCAAACCCAGGATCCTGTGCACTACAATCACAGCAATGTACCACTACACCATCTGAGCTGCAAGTATATATAATGCTTTTACAAACATATCATGCATTATGGTCAAAAGTCATCACTACCAAGTGCTGAACCCAGGACCTTGTGTACTACAATCAGAGCAGCGTAGTTCTACACCATCTGAACAGTGGGGATTTATAATACTTTTACAAACATATCATGCACAGCAGTCATTTAACATAAGGGAAAAATACATATCCATAGTACTCTGATATACGCATATATGTATACACACACAGCTATATATATATATATATATATATATATATATATGCATATACATACATATTTCATATATATATATATATATATATATATATATATATATATATATATATATATATATATATATATATATATATATATATATATATATATATATATATATATATATATATATATATATATACTCATCTCTTACTACAAGACATTGGCAAAAAGCGTGACCATGAGGGGAGATAAAGGGCAACATATAGTGACATGTTTGGAATATGGCTGTTATATGCGTAAAAGTCTGCTAGAGTAGCATGGTTTGTTTTAACATATATTTTCTGATAGATTCCAGGTCTGAAACACAAATGATTTACTGATGTCAATGCTCACATCACACCAGTGATTTGTCAGAAACCCACAACTGTTATGGGGAAAGACCACACATGAGACATGCATGTGGACAGTGTACAGACATCTGGACAGTGCAGAGGTATGACTGCAGTCATGTAACATAAGAGAAAAACAACTGAGAGCTGCCAACCATGTCACTCAGCACCTTCTGAACTACAATCAGACAACAAGCCACTACCCCAAATCAACTCTGGGGAATTACCCATCTATTTGCAAATATATCATGCACTACAGTGATGTAAATGTGGGAAAAGCAGACATTGGTGAGAAATTGCCCATACACAACAATTTGCACCACATTCACAGCAACATACCAGTACCCCAAATGAATTCTAGAGTATAACAACTGTTTGAACAAACATATCCTGATTCCAAGCCACATACTACACTGACATATACTGCCCCAACTCACAGTCTACTGGGAATTCTGAGGTGTTACAGGACATTTCTCAGCCTGTCCCTACAAACATATACACCTGATAGGTCACCAGCAACTGTAGCATCATGCACAGTCAACAGTCCTCAGCCCAATAAACATTTACACACAACACTGTAACACAATCTTGGCAGTCTGTTAACAATCGCCAGGCATACATAACTCTCAACTGTACAGATTTCTACAGAATGCCCAGGGTGTGGGACCATATTTATGGCCACTTCCGTATGCCACTTCTGGGAGTCTACTAAGTCACTGGGATGATATCAGGAGTGAAGTCACTAAATAATGATATACCATGCCTCTGAACCTCTTACTGCAAGACATCTGGACAAAGCCTGACATACTTATGGGGCCAAAAAGTGGGACATATCTCACATAATAGTGTTACAGACTGAAACAGTTTCTCATGTTACAGGCATGGGTGCCGGAACCATAGAGCGCAAGGGGAGGGGACCCCCCTCACTTTTGCAGATCATCCATATCTCCGTCCTTTTGTTTTCCAAGCCTCCAGCTGCCGTGATGACATCAGCGCACGTATTTATGGGTTTTTTTTTTTTTGTGAGCGGGAACAGATTTATTCAAGCTGCTGCCTGCAGAAACAGAAAGGATTTATTCTCAGAAGCCTGTAATGGAGCAGGTTAGCTGCTGTGTCTGTACTGGGAATGGACAGAAGCTGAATGCTACCGGAGGATGGAGTCTGTTGTATATCAGAGTAAGTACACTGCATATTGGTGGGTTTGTGTGAAAATGCCCCCAGCAGGATACATCTGGTGGCTAGAGATACTCAGGCTCAAACCCTGTACCTTGGGTACTGGTAAAAAAGAGCCTAAAGTCCCTAGCCACTATCACTTGTGAATTTATGCCTCACATTTTTGTTCTGTTCCCCTGGTTTTGCAGGACTGGTAAAACAAAACCTTTTATTCTAGCAATTTTCTAAGGTTATAAAATCAGTATTTGAAATGTGTCCCTAAACATCTTATTCTAGCAATTTTCTAAGGTTATAAAATCAGTATTTGAAATGTGTCCTTATTTTGCGGCTGTATTCCCCCATTATTGGCTTTGTTCTGTATTTTTGTGCTAAGAGGTTGAGAGCTATGGTGAGAAGTGAGAACTGAATTCACTAAATGATATGATAGCCATTTAAATTTGTCTTCTTGTTTGTCAAGAAACCACTGGTTTAGCTTAGTTGTATGTTGCTCTGACTGTAGTGCATAAGGTTCTGGGTTCAAGACTTGGCAGTGAAATGCATGGTGGTAACAACAATTTATGCAAGTAACTTTCCAAAATTATACACACAATGTTTAAAATGTGTCCCTGGTTTTTGGCCTTTTGCCCCCCCCCCCAATTGATAATAAGTTCAAGAAGCTGTGCAACATGCCTGTGGTTTACACTCTACTGTGAATCTGTATTTATATATTGCATGTAGAAGTAGACTGCTATCATGGAAATGTTCTGAATAGGGCAGTTTTGTCATTATTAGTGCATGCATTTTGCTTCATTGCCTACTGGAAAAATGTTCAAATAATACATTTAAAATGCAGTTGTGTGTGGAAGTAGACTGTTAGCATGGAAATGTTCTGAATAGGGCAGTTTTGTCATTATTGGTGCATGCATTTTGCTCCATTGCCTACTGGAAAAAATGTTCAAACAATACATTTAAAATGCAATTGTGTGTGGAGGTAGACCTTTATGATGGAAATGTTCTGATTAGGGCAGTATTGTCATTATTGGTTAAGGCATTTTTGTTTCATTGCCTACTGGAAAAATGTTTAAACAATAAATTTAAAATGCGCTCTAACTTAAGTCTAACAAGTATGCTGTATTATACAAGCAATATAATTTAATACACTCAGGAAGGTGAATCAAGGAATGCATACATTTATGCATGGCCCTAAAAATGTGTTTGAAAACAGCCTAGAGGAAAGTGTGAAAGGCTCGAAATCATGGGCACATTTTAAGCTTTACTCTTGTTACCAAAGCAATGGATGAAGGTAAAACAGTTCACACCACATTACTTTGACCTGGCCATGCCTTTTTGACACAATCCCCTACTCAGGTGTAGTACAAAAGATGAATAATGTAGGACCAAACACTTACATCATCAGCTGCATTGCCAACTTGGCTCACAGGATGCAGGAGATCAAAACAGGGGAAGAGACCAGTCACCAATGCAGTCCGCCAGGGTTCGGTGCTGAGACTTTTTCTGTTTGGCATATACATCTCAAAAGTAAAAGGAAAAAACAGAGAGCTTTGGCTAGCTAAGGTTGAGATGACTGCAAGCTAGGAGAAGTTATTGAATCCCCATATGACTTAACCATCATGCAGGAAGGCTTGCTCCAAATAATAACTGGTGTCAAAATCATGACAATGCCTTTTGAGAACTGATCCAGTTGTTTGGCATTTGGTAACATGGCTGTACATTGACCTAACTTTTGCCCAACACGTGCCCAGAGTCATAAGAAAGCCTTTCTATATTGCACAGCTTATAAACAAATTGATTGTGACTAGATCTAGAGATGTTGTTGTCCCCCTTTACAAAGCTCTCATTATGTCAATCATTTTGTATAATGCCCACTTAGGCATATATCCTTCCAGCCCTATGCAACAATTTGAACACCTTCAGAGATACCTTACTAAAAGGATACAAGTCCTAAACAATAGGTCTTGCATGGACCACCTCAAAGATGTATTACTATACTCAGTATCCTACAGAGTGCTTAGAGGTGACATGTCTGGCATACAAAGCATCCTCTGATATAATACAGATGGACCTACTGAACATCAGCAAGTCAAATGGCATCAGAAATACTCAGTCCAGGCATCTAAACTGAATGTTGTGGAGAGATGGATATATATCACAGAGGCTACCAATGTTCCGGAACAGACTATCCATAAAAATAAAGCAAAGCTCATCCATCCATACTCAAATGCAACTTGGATCTAAGGATGGGTAATAGAAAATGTACTCCAAGATTTCCCCTCATGCCACTAATGGATAGAGGCAGTTCCTAAATGCTGCATCCATTACATGGCCCCCTTAAATTATCTATGGTATGATCACAGTTATTCTCACTAGGACTAATATACAATTATCAGCCATGGGGATAGCTAAGACCAATCAGAAAATGTTAATTCAAGCACCAAAAGGGAATTGGCTAAGCTTAAAATGTCCTCCAAGTGAACCTATGTTGTGGTAGCAAATGGTTATAAAAAAAATTACCTTTTTTAGTTCACTAAATGCCCCTGTTACACCCCCCCCCCAGTCTTTAACAGTTTCCAGCACCTATGGTTACAGGGTTTGTTGTAACATAACATCCCTGAAGGGCACGATGTCTGAAACACAAATGGATGCCAACATTTATGGACTACAATCCTCATGTTATCCTACTGATTTCTTAAAAACAGAAATTGTCTGAAGAACAGACCAAACATAACAGGCAAACCTCTGGGCAGTCTGTGGACATCTGGACAGTTGAGAGGTATGTCAGAGACATATCACTGTCGGACATCAAGTCACGCAGACAATGCATGTCCAGACAAACCCTGTTAATCTAGCAATCTTCTATGGGCATAACAGCAATACTTACTAAAAATCTGTATCCAGTTCTGGAACTTTGTCCCCCATGTTGTGTATAGGTTGATAGGTTGCTATGACATTAGTAGGGTATTGGCCCTGAAGCCCTTATAGCCCACTCAGATGAGAGTGTAGCTCATGTTACATGTCAACACACAGAGCCCCTGTCCAGCAGGGACACATGTGGAATCACAGGACTGTATTTTGTGTTTCCCATGCACTTATGCAGGGAGCACATCACTAGGGATATTGAGGCACTTGGCTTGCTGTTGACAGGGACTGTATTCCACAGATGAGGGAGTGTGTGTGGTACATGTATCTGTCACACCAACAAGCCATACTGATACCACAGCCCAGGTTGATGCTGCTCCTACAGGTTGATGGAGTGGGCCTTGAGTTCCAAATGTGCACCAGTCCCATCAAGGCAGGGTGTGGATTGCTTTGTACGCCAGACAGGAGTCACCTCAGCAGAGTCTGTATGGAATGTAGTACAGAGAAAGTGCTGTTAGCCTATCTGTGTAGGGTAGGTATTTGGGGTTTGGGGTAAGGCCTTTGTGTTTGCAAGACCCTGATGTGTGGAGTCTACATGGTCTGTGGTGTGTAGATTTGTGGATTTCTCATGTGATTTTTCCCTCTGAGGTGTCCATTATTTGGGTTTTTGTTTTGTTGTGGACCTGCACTTACATGGGTGTGTGTTATGTATTTGCAGGTGGTGTTTACTATCTCCATACACTGCATGGCACCTATGTTACTGCACAATTTTTTCTGGTGTGCCCATTCTCCATTTATGTGCCCAGTGGTTCCCCTTACCCTTATGTGTGTCTCTTTGTCCTTCTGTAGTCCAGTTACAGGCTTTGGCCACAGTGGCTGCTGTTATGTATTTGTAATTCTGATGTGAGTGGGGTAAATGCCGTACATCACACTTGAGGTTGTGGACTTCACACCTCTGAATGTACCTATTTAACAAGTTGTCCATCATTGCACCGCTCCATTTGCTGTGGTCCTTAGACGGTTTGTGTTGCTATATGTTATTATGAGGCTACATGTGGGCCTAGCCATCATACTGTCACAGACTGACATCTGGACAGGCCCAAATATGATAGTCAGGCAAAGGCCCACACATGGAGGCGGGGTGTTAATAATGTTCTGCCAAACATAGACGGTTGGGAGACTGGTTTGGTAATTGCTTGTTTGCTCTTATTGGTATGATGTCTGCTTTTGACATGACCCTTTCTTGTTTTGCAAATAGTTGAAAAGCAAATACAATGTTAGGACAAGCAGAACAGATATACAAGGCATACTTGTGCTCCTTCTGTAACAACCTGTGTCATTCCAGGGGTATGGCTGTTGGCCAGTGACATGTTGTCAGTGCTGACACAGAAAGGTGGCAGCCTTATATAAACTGGCAGTACACTGACCTTCAGGTACCTGCTGTCCTACTAGGCACCATACCTCTCAATTTCTGAGAGCCAGACATCTGGACAAAGCCATAAGTAACTGGGGGGGGCAGAGGCCAAAATATAGGGACCATTTTTAAGTATTGGCCTTACAAACCTAGAAAGCTAACTCAATAACAGGTTTTGTATTAGCCTGCATTTTTCTAGAGGGTATGAAGTCTGACACTACAATCTGTCATTATTTTCTGACCTTAGTCTTACGTGATTTGCAAATGAATTGCCAGACAACCACTATTTCATGATATACAGACCACAAATATGATGCAAACCTCTGGACTTTCTGCAATAGGTGTGTACAGTTGAGAGGTAAGGTAGGCACTGTATAGGTTACTTCAATCTGTGTACTGTCTATATGTGTGGCCCCCTGGCTATGATCTGTCCAGCTTTCCTGCAATAGCAGATATTGACATCTGGACAGTGTGTACAATTCCTACCATAGGTGTAGCTGACATGCAGAATAGTTGGCACTGCAGTTCTTGGAACATGGCCCTGTCAACCACAGTACTGTATCTAGGCCACTATGACACAACAGCCGGGAGTAAGTGCTGGCCACATCCTGACAGTATTAACCACACTATACATAGCTCATTCACCCCTGCATATTGTGGACATGTAACAAGTTATTGTGTTGATTGGGACAGCCCTGGCAGTGTGTGCTCTGCTGCTATTTCCCTGCAAACATACATGTTACTGCATTTCTATGGGAATATGGGTGTGGGGGGCACACCTGTCAACTGTACACATTTGTACAGCCTGTGCTGATATTTGCTTTACATTTTGGTTCAATTTAGCATAGTATTGTGCCCTGTCTTGCAGACTAGAGGCATATCACTAAAGACCATAAGTCAAATTGTAATGGCATACATTTGAGTTTCAGACTTCTTACCCTTCAGAGCCTTACTGCAACTGCAAGACCTGCTGTAATATCACTGTGTATGTCTGTAAGGGGTATTTTATCATTGCTGCCATTTGTGGGCCTTTGCCAGATATTTCCTTATGGTTTTTAAGGCTGACCTGCTGGGTGAAGCTGACGGGTGAGTTTGGGACTCCCACACTGACATCCATGCCTGTGACCTATGACCCCCCCAGTTAGTTGGCCCCTGACATATACTGCAGTGGGATTTGTCACCTTGTGTACTACTGCATACTGTGGGGAAGCCAGTAATGGGAAAACATTTCCTGGTGTTCCACATAGCTGTCAGTTGTCTACTGCTATCCCAGTAGGCCACCCCATTCCCTTGCATACATGCAGCGATACCATAGATATGCTACCTGAACATACTACTCCATTCATTTATTGTTAAGAATACTGAATTACCTTGTGCCTGCAGCAGTTGTGAGGACAGTGTTTGAGGGATGCATATGTCAGATGCACACAGTACGCCGCCTATACATGGTAAGGTACAGGTATTGTGATGTGTGTGGCATCCATTTTACTGTGTGTGCGAGTTGGAGACAAGTGTCAGTCCCTGGGCCCCTACAGTGTCAGTGAGTGTGATATGTGTTGCCCCTTGGCCAAAGCCAGGGCATACTGGGCACACCTCCATCTGCCAAAAGGAGCTGGCTCAGGGGGTTCCTCCTCCGAGTCCCTCTGTGCCTGTGGGGACCTGGGAACACAAGTTGACAGCAACCTCTCTTTTGACCACTACATTGCCACTGTGGTCAGAAAGTTATTCTATGTGGCACATCTAATTACTAAGGGTTTTGCATCCAGGAAGAAGGAGGTCATTGTCTCCCTCTACTCTTCTCTCATTCGGCCAATCATTGAGTACAACGTTCCATTTGGCATGTACCTCACTAGACACCTGCAACAACTGGAGAGGCCGGAAAGTACCTCACAAAGAGGATCCCAGGCCTTAAACACTTGTCCTATATGGAGAGACTAAAAAAACTCCCAAATATTCTCTGTCTCATATCACCTACTTAGAGGCGATCTCTGCTTGACTTACAAACCCATCTCTGACCCTGACCCACCTCTGTTAGAAATGCTACATCTAAAGAAATCCCAATCCCTCCGCACCACATGCTCCAGAGACCTCAACCTCATTACCACAATCAACAGAACATGCTGGAGGGACAGGTTCATAACCCAGAGACTGCCCATGCTATGGAATAGACTTCCCATACACGTCAAGCAGAGCACCTCACTGGTCCTCTTCAAGAAAAATCTTGATGAGTGGATGAGAAATTCACCCCAAGGATCACTCCAGTGGTTCTACTTGACAGAGACACTAGGAACTAAGGTTGGGTGGCATGATGCCAGGGTAAACCTATGGGCTAGGCTTGTAAAGGCTCCAGAGCCATTAGCCTAGTACACACCTATGAACATATGAACCTATGAATGGTGGGAGGACTGTATGGCCCTTCCCCATGCTGTTCCTGCCAAAGCTGTTTCTGCAGGATCATATTGTGTAGCATGGCACATACTATGAACATGTGTGCACATGTGGTGGAGAGTACTGCAGGGCTCCACCAGATATGGCAAGGCAGTAGAGCTGTGACTTGAGCATCCTAAACACATGCTCTATAATGATCCTGGTTTGTGCATGTGCCTCATTATGGCATTCTTGAGTGCATGTGTGTGCATTTCTGATGGGTGTCATCATCCACGGCTCCAGTGCATAGCCAGCATCCCTCACTAAATGGCCATATGGGATGTCCCACCTGGCAAATCTCTGGTACAGCTGTAAGGAATGCCAGATGTGGGAATCATGATAGATTCCAGGGCTGCCAGCATACACATAATGCCCTGGGCGTTTCACATGACCTAGCAGTTGGAGTGAAAGCCCTTGCAGTTTACATAGACCCTACCCTGTTCACCGGGTGGTGCTTTGATGTAAATGTGCGTGCAGTCTATGCCATTCAGTACCTCCGGGTAGTCTGCTACACAGTGGAAGAGGTGCATATTGCTGGTCCTCTCCTCAGGGGTGCCGGGGAAGTATATGTGCTCACCGACATGTGGTAGCATGGCATCCAGGAACTGGTGGTGTACCCTGGATGCAGATGCCTTTGAGACCCCCATGATGTCCCCAGTAGGTTCTTGGAAAGTACCTGTAGCTAGTATTCTTAAGGCTACACATACCTTGGTATCCAGTGGGATGGGTTCCCCTCTGTTGGTTCTGGGTCTGAGGTGAAGCCGGCACAGCTCAATGAGTTGCTAAAGTATGTCCCTGTCCACCCTGTAGTGCTCTACTATCCCAGATCATGTAGCCCCTGGTAGGTTACCCTGGGTCTGAACATTCTTCTACTCCTCCTTGTCAGCATTGTCCTCCTCACCACCCTGAGCCTCTAGCACATACTGATGTATCAAAGTGAAAAATGTCCCTAACATTTTGTTGGTTAAAATTCCCCTGAGTGTGTACACCAATGGTGCAGAGTTTGTGGGAAAAACAGACTGAAAGGTGTTTGCATAGTTTATACTGTTGTGCTACAGATGCTGCCTGTATGATTGGCTGACTATGTTACATTCCACCTGCCAAATGTATTATTTGTACTTGATTTCTTTATATCCAATGTGCTTACACCAAGCATGACACACCCCCTTTTCATGTCAGCTGCTTCTCCTGCTGAAACCACTGCATTATAGCTCCTACATGGTTAGGTGCATCCAGACAATGGTCTCCCATTTTGCTATTCAGCAAATTTTGCTCATTTGCATACACAACTGCCTTAGTCCCTTGTTATACTACTGTACTACAGCCTATGTCCTTAGCAACCAGTGCTACTTGTTTTTGTTTTGGTTCTGCATGCTACCCACTATAATGGCAAAATTCATATTTCACATAGAATTGTGTTTTACATTTTCTTATATTTTCTGCACAATCTTGTACGCTTAAACGGCTGAAATTGGCCCCAAAAAAGTTTTAATTTTTATAATTTTGCAACTGTTTTGCATGCCAATAGCCATATTTTTGGCCATTGGCATGCCTAATCATCATAATACATGCTTTACTTTGAGCTGTCGAGCCCTAGTTTTGATTTTTGCAGAAATGTACACAGTTAGTAACAGAATACATTTCTGTAATGAACACTGCTCTGAAGCGGATGCCTGTCTGCTTACTGAATCACTAATTCACCTCATTTGCATGGTTTTCACCAGCAAATGATGTAATTAGCATTATTCAGTGGTGTCAGAGCCAGAATATTGCTGGCAGGCTCGTGCACACCCCCAGCCTTGTTTACTGAATTGCTCGATGGCCATATTCCATGCAGAAGCTGCTACACTATTCTGGCATGGTAAAATTGTTTTATTGAATCCCAGGGTAACACTTTTCATACACATTTCCTTTTCATTAGTTAAAGTTTTAGCTGTGCATTAACAATATTACTTCCTTTGCACAAGTTCACAGCTTTTGATAAGTTCATGTCTTAATAGCCTGACCTTTGTTTCTTCATTTTTGTACAGCACAAATTATTCTGTCCCTTATTTCATAATCATGGAGTTCCCCAAATTCACTCTTTGTTTCTGTTTTTCCACAGTAGCATATGCATGCATACTGTCTTTAGGACCTTGCATTCTTGTAAGAAATACATATCTAATAAATGGCAAGATTTTTTCTGGATTGGTATTAATTACAGATTTTACATTCAAATGTTGCTATTTTTATCTTCCCCTTCATCAGAAAAAGTGAAAGAGTTTAATTTCTTTATGGCTTCTACTTGAGCAATGTACAGAAATGTGACACAAAGGCATTTTCTCATTTTGAAGTTAAATCACTTACAGTGAGGAATAAATTAAATATCTAAATCTAAAATATTAGTTTTCAGATAGTTTTCTTTTTTAACCACGTTTGGGATGAGATCTTAAACCAAGGCCCCATCTCCAAGTTGGTGCTGACTCAAGTGGATGTAAAAGACCCCGCATTACTTATTAAAAAGAAAAGGTGAAGTCCCTTAGTGCCTTATGAATACCACCTTGAGTCTTTCCTGAAACGAGACATTGGCCTACCGGAACTAAACTGGTCAACAAAGTATAAACAAATATAAAACACAAAAATTCCACCAGCAGACAAACCACAGTAGTAGCCAGATATCAAAACTAAATGCAAAGAAAAGCACCAGTGTGGAATCACAGCAGTCACAATTTAAAATATCCGAAGGCAAAGTAGGCAGCAAACAACAGGTAGCAGGTAAAATAAATCTAAGTTTAATGCATATACAAACTGGTAAGCACTTTCACTATGGAATCATAGCTTCTATAGATCCTAATAAAGCAGCATCTTCACTGAACTTTCATATAACACTGTCATAATACACAAACCAATTAGGAGCTACAACTAATAAAACAATTAAATAGTTAAAGCTGAACTCACTAAAACAGTGAACCCAGGAAAATGAAATAGACATTACTTAAGGAAATAGGCATTACTTTTTCCTTTTCCTTCTAGCTTTTAAAACAGATTTCAAAGTTACAAATTAATTTAAACCTAACCCCATATGAGAATGTAGTTTGGCTATCCATCTTGTTTCATATCTTTCTGTTTCATTTTCAATGTTACCCAACCTAGCATTCTTATATATAACATCTAACACAGTAAAAGAAAACCTATGAGCATTACCTTGCATCTGAACATATTTAGCTAAGGCATTAACAGTGTTACCTTTATTTATATAATATATATGGTCCCTAATATGTTCACGAAACTGATGGTTGGTTTTGCCAACATAAAATGACCTGCATTGCTCACAGTTGGCTAAATAAACAACTTTCATGGTGTCACAGTTAACCATAATATTTAAAAAATATTTTCTCTGTCTGTGGATGAACAAACTCATTATCCTCTCTAACATACTGACAAAAATTACAAGAGCCGCACTTTTTGGTGCACGCTCCCCAATAGCCATAGCCCACTTTATCGGAATAACACAGCAACCTCTTTAAATTCACCATATTCCTGTAATAAAACTTAGGAGATGTGCCAACTAATGTTTCAACAAATGAATCAGGTTAAAATATTCCAATTTGTTTTAATTACATCAGTGACCTTATTTATGTCACTGGAAAAAGTCATAGGGACTCTGAAAATATTGTCCTTTCTAACTTGTCTGTGAGAATCCAGGATGGGAGTCATAAAATAGGGTCTCCCAAATCCTTCCTAATCCTTCCTCAGCTGGCAGGCACCACACATATCCTTAGCTGTCTCAATCCCCTTATACCTCCTAGCTTCAAAATCATCCTTAAGGGTCACAATAAATTCCTCAAAATCTCGGACTTTAACATGTAGCCTAGAGGCCCTTAACATTTGTCCCTTCACCACCTTCTCAAACACATGGTTAGGATGCATACTGCTACAATGGGCAAAATTCAGTTTGTAACAATCCTTCCTATAAAGGCTTGTAATAGGTCTATTACTACCAGGCTCTCTATATCCGCGGTGGTGCAGTGGTAGCGTTGTTGCCTCACAGCAAGAGGTTCTCCCATTCGATTCTTGGCTGGAGTGCAAGGAGTGCCTTCTGTCTGGAGTCTGCATGTCCTCCCCATGGTTGGATGGGCATTCGAAAGACATGTGTAAATGGGCATGCCTTTGTTGAAGGTTGGACGTCAAGCTGGCACCTTGGCATTCATTAAAAAAAATCTACTGCCAATCATTAGCGGACCGGAGTTTTGCTGTGGCAACCCCTAACCGGGAAAAGCAGAAAGACAACCACCATCAATACCAGGCTCTCTCTTCTCCAATAACATCCAAATAGGATATGTCAATATGGGACTTAGTGGCAGTGAACCACAGAAAGTCTGTAGTCGAATGAAGATAGCAAATTAATTAATCTAATTCCACTATGATGCCAGTCCAAACCATAAAAAGGTCATCCACAAAACGTCTGTAAAATTTTATTTGATGACCCCACTATCTCAAACTCTCTAGAAACTTGCATTTCCATACGGCAATAACAGAATTGGTGTAGCTATTGGCACAAGGTGTGCCCATAGATACACAGTGTCTCTGATGGTAATATCTATTACTGAATGTAAAATGTTATTCTCCAAAACCATCTCAAAGAGAAATACAGTGTTCTAGTCATGCATTTCAATGAGTCACTCTGAATGAGTACAGCAATCACACGTTGAAGAGTATGGTACCTGTTCCTAAGTATGCACTTTACAAGGAGTGATGATTGTGCAGAAGTGCCACATTATTCTGATGAAATGCCAGACTGGGTCATGATACTCAGATGGCTTCTATTGTCCCAGCCCAATCCATAACAACAATATTAATGATTCTTGACTCATAGAACATAATTCCACATTAGGAGGTTCCTGGATGGGGTGCATTCTGTGCAGAATGTCAATGTTGTCTATATGAACAAGATGGCTTGTAACTGGATTTTCCAGTGTACATTGACATGCCCATGATATGCCAGTAGCTGGAAAGTTAACAGTGTAAATACCCATTCAGGTGTGTGTGTGTGTGTGTGTGTGTGTGTGTGTGTGTGTGTGTGTGTGTGTGTGTGTGCGTGTGTGTGTGCATGCGTGTTTGTGTGCCAGTGTGTGTGTGCACGCACACACTCATGCACGTGTGCAAGCATGTCCCGTGTGTGTATTTGAAGTCTGATGCCCTAGCCAAGACTGCTTCTATGCCATGTACTTGTTGCTTGGAAGTATAGGCTTAGTCTCAAGGAGATCAAAGACCGATTTAAAGTGGGTATCGGTAATGAGATGAAAAAATGTACACATACTTTCTCTTCCTGTACATATTAATGTAGGAGATGGCTCCTCAGTACAATAGATGTCATTGATGAAGCAAATCATCAACAGGCATATATCATCTGTAGCAATAGTAATGCAAGTGACATTATTTGCATAACTGTTGTTTTATTATCCATACCTTTTCTGTTCTGTTGTGTCACAAAGGGCCATGAATTTCAGTCCACCCATTGCTCCTCTTCATCTATATATAGTACGTTATGAAGATCAGAGCATGAATGTCATTTACAGACATGATTTGACCTTCTTGTTTATTACAGTAATAACCCATGACTGGGTGTGAGTAATGCTGGATCTATCCATGGTTAGTGTGGTTTGGTCATGAGGGCAAAGCCAGAGTGACCAAACAAAGCCAACCATGGAGATATCCAGCATTATCCGCACCCATCTATGGGTTATTGCTTTTATACAATGAGTTTATTTATGAAAGAATTACTTACTATTCTTAAATAATGTATTTTATAATGATGCACTAGTGCTGTTCTTCCTCATTGTTTCTGGATTCTACCACTTTGATGATGTACCGCACATGCATATGGATTTACATTCCCGTGCTTACTCAGTACATTCATGCTATGGAAAGTAAGCAACGGAGAAAGGAAGATCTCTGTTGCTTTTTTTTTTTTTTGAAAAAGAAAAAAAAAACTGCAACCTCTGGACAATTTGCAGGTATGAGAGAGACAGGGCCAAATACAAAGTAAATCAGATATGTTTCTTTAGTTTTGCAGAAAATACCTGATTTTCCTTGTATTTTCTCTGCTCTCATACATACCTCACAAACTTTTATTTCAAGAAATGTGGACAAAGCCATAAATAAAGGAGGGGACTGATTGTTAATGTTGCTCTTATAAATTTAGAAAGCTGTGAGAACAATTGTGCATTGTATGAAGAAATGAGCCTGAAACTAAAATGTGTGTCATTATTTAGTGACATCATTCTTATGTGATTTGTCAGAAAATCACAAATTCTATGGGAAACAAAGTTACTAAATTCTGACACACTTCTCAGTTTCAGACTTTCTTTCCTTCAGACTAATGCCTGTCTACTATATAACAATAGAAAAAAAAAGTCTGGCCGCTCAATGGTACTTTAGCAACTGGACTTTTTTTTCTTGGTATATGCTTTACAATGGGCATGCTGGTTGGGTTGTCCAATCAGTGTGCTCGTTTTTGAATGTTAATGGCCAGTCATTGTATCATACCAGTTTTAGCACACCATCATCTTCCATTGCAGGCAGTGGTGGCTGGTGACTTCGAATCAAAGGGGGGCTGCAGGAGACAGCCAAATGGGTGGGGTCAATGGGGAGGGGTGCGGCCAACTAGAAAGGGGAGGAGCTATGCTCAAAACCACAAAAACTAAATATGCTGCCCTGGGTGCCAAACCGTCATTATGAGAGTCCAATCAAGACAAAATGAAGTATAGAAGAATAAAAATATTTCAATGCATTGGCTGCATGACAGCTTAATATCTAGATGGAAACAAAAAAGGTTGTGAAGCATGAAAAAATAACTTTTTTTTAAAATACATTAATGGAATGCCAGTCAAAATCAAGTATAAGAAAAACAAACAGCACTCAGCTCAAACCACTTCTTGCACTGCAGTTCTAATTATAATTTATATTCAGCTTTATTAAAGTACCAAGTAACATGCTGAAAGTAGAAATCTCTGATGCCCCCACTTGTAAAAATGTTCCTTATCCAAAAAAAGACCTGCTGCCTGACATCTACTTGTTTCATGGGGAAAACATGATCAAAGTAAAAAATGAAAAGCAAACAAGAAATAAGCTCAAGATAAATTGCTTAAAAGGATTACTGTACAGGTTATGGACCGCACAATTGGCATTCTGTTTACGGGTAAAGCCTGCAGAGATGACTGGAAGTCTCCAAGTGTAATGAGACTCTTAAAATAATGTAATCCTGTCCTTTATTACAAATACTGGCATATGCATTTCAATACCCAAGGCTTATACATTATCTAGTTAAGTATTCTCTTCATAGCAACAGAAAGGCTTTCAATGTTGGCAGTTCTTTAACAGTATGCTTATTAAAGCTTACTTGCATCTTGCAATCTCAGCCAAGTTTACCTAATGGTCATTAAAGTATTGCTACTTAAACACAGAGCAACAGGCACTTTGAGTAGTAAGCATAAATCAACAGTACAAAAAATATGACAGAAACCAGACCATTCTGTAAAAATCAAGGACAGATGAAAAGCCACTCTAGTACTTGTGTCTACCTTGGATGGGGGGATACTCTGCACATTTACACTGCATAACTACTCCTTGCCTTGCTTCGACACATCCAGAGTCACTACATGGGGGAGTGGGGTGCAACAAGTATGTCACAGTTTGAAATGTCTCTGGCTGACTTGTGATGGCCCTGACACAATTGTCATACCTCTCAACCTCAGAGCAAGAAATCTGGACAAAGCCATACAAAGAAATGGGACAAAGGCCCAAAAATAAGGACAATTTTTAAAATATTGATCTTATAAACTTAGAAAGATAATAGAGGTCTTGCATTAGTATGAATTTTCTGAATGGTATGAAATCTGAAACTCAAATGCCTGTCATTATTTTCTAATGTCAGTCTTTAATGATTTGTCACTAATTTGCCCAAAAAACACAATTTTATAAAAAATTTACCAAAAATGTGATGTAAAAATATAAAATAGCAACACAATACAGCTGGGAACCTGTCAAAGAATGGATACTTTAATATTAGTACTGCTAACTTGAGCAGCTGACAAAATAAAAGAATCTACATGCATTTCTGAAATAAAAGTAATCTAACTGATTATTACAGTTATTTCTTAATTATAAACCCTCCATATTTACTTCCAAAATTGCTATTTTGCGGAGGGATCATTAGGGGAGGAGCAACATTTTGAGCCAAAATCAGAGACAATTGAGAGGTTTGGGTATGCCTAATTCTATAAAGCAATTTATTTGCATGTACCTCTCAACCTGTTAATGCAATAAATCTGGACAAGGCCAAATATATTGGGGGAACATATAAACAGTACTAAAAATTGCTCTTGTATAAACTGAGACAGTTGATAGAACAGGTCTTACTTTAGCATGCATTTTTCTGAAGGTTATGAAGTCTGAAACTCAGTGTGTCATTATTTAGTGACTTAATTCCTAAATGATTTGCCAGAAAACCACAAATTTTATGAGGAACAAACCAAAAATAAGAAGCAAAACATCTATTCATTCTTTGAAAATCTGGACAGTTGGGAGGTATGGTTCAGCTGGGGCTGCCTAAGTTTGCCGCCCTTCCCCCTCACAAAACCATGGTCGAATGGAGCCTCCCTCTGCAGCCATTCCAATGATCCATTACTTGGCTATTTCACTCCATTTTCCATAAACACTAACGTGCATACTGATTTACTTCTATGATGATTTGAACTTCATTTGAAAGCTTTATTTTGCATTTTACAGCACAAACACTAAGACATCTGCTAAACAAACTTGGCATTAAAACTTCTCTGCCATTGAAACTCACATTCATTGAAACAACATTGAAACCCACATTCAAAGAAAATACATTTTACCCGTGGCAGATAAAGATTAATTTTGGGCTGTTTTCAAATCATAGGCCCCTTGCATATGAAACATACATGCGCTCTTTGATACACCTTCCTATTGCTTTGAACATTTTCCAGTAAACAATGAAACAAAATGCATGCACCAATGACAAAACTACCCAATTCAGAAAATTTACATCATAAAAGTCTACTCAAACTTCTACAGTCCACCATTATCAGTAAATATGCACAATCTCTGAAATAGTAAACAAGTCATGTAAATAATTCCACATTAAATAAATCTGTAATGAAGAGGTTGCTGCTAGCAATCACCTTTATATTTCATGGTTTCATCGAAAAATAAAGTGTCTGATGCCCCTGAGGAATAAATTGCCTAAATTACATTAAAAATAAGATAGCAATATTGCAATAGGAAATGGATGGCAAACTGATAACAGGCTCATAGTTAGTATCTTAACTTTCAGTACGGCAGCATTCATCCCTTATGGGAGTAGAACCAACAACCTTCTGCATCAAAAGTAAGTACACAACCTGTTGTGCTATTAGCAATGCAAACTGACTTAGCATAATCGGCACTAAACTTCTCTTCCCCTGCAGCTCTCAGCTCCTTGTAAAATCTACTCAATACTCAACTGCATCTCAACTTCGCAGCACAAGAAATCTGGAAAAAGCCAAATTTATTGGGGTGGGTCAAAAGGTCAAAAACCAGGGACACATTAAACATTGCTTGCATAATCTTGGAAAGCTGCTAGAATAAAATCCTGTGTTACCACCATACATTTTACTGCCAAGGTCCCTGTGCAAAAGAGTCAGAACAACATACCACTATGCCAAATCACCTGCTTTGTGAAAGAAAAATGCTGTGTTACCACCATACATTTTACTGCCAAGGTCCCTGTGCAAAACAGTCAGAGCAACATATCACTTCACCAAATCAGCTGCTTTGTGAAAGAGAGGAAGACCGAAACTTAAATGGCTATCATTTAATGAATTCAGTTCTCACCATAGCTGTCAACCTCTTAGCACAAAACACCTGGACAAACCCAGTAATGAGGGAATACAGCCCTCAAACATATTCAGTGAATTCAGTTCTTGCCATAGCTGTCAACCTTAGCACAAAAAACCTGGACAAAGCCAATAACAGGGTAATACAGTCCCAAAAATAAGGACGAATTTCAAATAGTCATCTTATAAACATAGAAAATTGCTAAAATAAAAGTTTGTGTTACTATATATTTATTGCTAGAATAAAAAGAAGTTTTACTATGTATTTTCTGAAGAATATGAAGTCTGAAATTCAAATGCCTGTCAGTTTTACTTCTGATGGAACAAAAACTATTTTCAGCAGAGGTCCATGGAGAAATACTGTAGACGCATGTCTTTGTAAAATGGCAGGACACCAGAGCAAATCCACACAAACACAGGGATAAGTTTCAGACTCCCCACAGAAGGCACCCAAGCCAAGAATCAAACCAGAAAACCTATAGCTGTGAGGCAACAATACTGCCACTGCACCATCAAATATGTAAGAAATTAAATATTCAGAAACCTGAAGTCTGAAATTCAAATGCCTGTCAATTTTATTTAACATTTGTTAATCAGGACAGTCTGACTTGGAACAAAAAAACAATTTTCAGCAGAGGCCCAGGAAGAAATAATGCAGACATGTCTTTGTAACATGGGAGGACACAATAGCAAACCCACACAAACACAGGGAGAAGATACAGACCCCACAAAGATGGCACCCCAGCCAAGAATCAAACCTGAGAACCTGCAGCTGCAAGGCAACAATGCTACCACTGCACCATCAAATATCAAGCATTGCAATATTTACAAACCACAGATATTATGGGGAACAGATCAGATCAAATATGAGGCAAAAATCTGCAATTTGTTTACAAATGGTGGTGGGTAGGGAATTCACCTCTTTAACACCTGCATACAAGGTACAGGGTTCAAGCCTGAGGTATTCCCTACCACACCACACACACACACACACACACACACACACACACACACACACACACACACACACACACACACACACACACCCACCTTGTAGCAAACCACCATACATCCCTGTCCACACACTTACCTGTAGAAGATCATAAATCCTTGTCCGAGTAAGCTACGAAAACCCGCACAAATCCACGAGACTGCAGCAAACTCCAATCCACACCAAACCCTGCCCGACGAGACTGCAGCAAATTCCAGACTGCTGACGTTGCAGTCCGACCCTGATGCGTTTTCCCAGCAAGTTCCAGGACAGTCTATGCAGTTTAAAACTGCATAGACTTCTGGGAGCTCTGTTCTTCATGTTTCCCAGTCAGGACTGCTGCTGAGACAATCTGCGCATGCTCCAGACTGTCTCAGCAGCAGTCCGGACTAGTGCGCATTCGCGAAAGTCCGCGATTTTTTTAAAATTTTTATTTCTTTATTTTTCTTTATTTTACAGTTGAGGGGGCTGCAGTCCGGCAGTCCAATAGCACGGGCCGCCCCTGATTGCAGGTTAATTTCAACAGAAGGATATGCATGACTATTAGCTTTTGGCTGCACAGCATTCTGAACAATGCTGTGGTGTACTATGGCACACACACTTCAAAACAGAGTTGCAGCAGCAAAGAATGACATTTTTTCTGGAATACTGTTCAGTTATATCAGCAGAGTATGGGCAGTTGGCATATGTCTTTATAAATGTACATAAATATGCATATAAATGAATGTGCAGTAGTGAAACTACACACCATTAAGCTGCCAATCATAACTGTTTTGTGTCTTTAGTTTGATGTTGGTCAGCAGTGCATTATGCTGAACTAATGCTAGTCTATGCAAATATGTATATACTGCTATGTGCACAAGTACATAATGAGGTGTTGTCAAATCATGGTGTAATATGCTATTCCATTATGAAATGCTCCTTGCGCTAAAGAAGACGTTTGTGTGTGTGCTGATGGTGTTCTTGTGGCAAAGTCTGTATTGTCTAGTGCTTCTCCATAAAAAGATCAGGGTTTCCAGCACAGAGAGACACACTAATCTACTCTGCGGTAAATATGTTGTGAGATTTCTCTTCTTAGGTACATCTGGATTACATATCTTATGTTATGCATGTAAAACCCATGTGTACATTTCTCAGTCATATCAGATTCGGTCGACTGTCCTTCCAAGGACTGCACTTATGTATCAGCCAGTGCCCTGAGGACAGGACTTGTCTCTGAATGTGGAGAAGGCTGTACCTATACCATAAGGAATTGCACAAGGCATACTATGTTTCTAAATCACACTTGTTATATTACTAGTGCTTTCAGACTTTCTTGCTGAAATGTCAGGACACATCTCTATATATGCAATGCATGGATTAACACTATGAATTGTTAACAATGATAGTGTTGCATGAGGGGGTCATAAGTCTGCAGCTAAGTTTTGGTATAACATTTCAAATAACTGAAAACATAACTCTTTAAGAAATAAATATTATTTTTATTCACATACTACACCAACAGAGTAAAAGCACGCTGCTGATACGTAATGAGTTCTAAGTTAGCAATTATGTCATATGTATCTGTATATGTATATGTATATGTATATATATATATATATATATATATATATATATATATATATGTGTGTGTGTGTGTGTGTGTGTGTCTTCCAAACAAAATAAAAAAAGAGATATATTTATGCAGCATAATGGCTATGTAGGCCTACTGGTGGCTATTATAAACAGAACTATTTTTCTGCAATAGTTTGATATTTCCTAGCAGGCTTCTGAAAAACATATCACCATAATGAAATCTGCACATGCCTTCCTCTTCGTATTATTTCTGCTATGTCATAGGTACCTAGGTGCCTCAAGTGTTAGCATATTTATAATGACAAAAATGTCAACTTTCTGGAGACGTATACTTCTGTTTCTTTTTGTTCTGATGCAGTGTTAAGGCAATGCACATACAGTCTGTATTGCATTTTATATCCTCTATTAAAGCCATACGTATACCTCCACTTAAAGTGAACAGAAATAAACATTTTGGATTGCCACACTAAAGTGCTTATACAAGCTGTCATTAGAACCAACAGCTCAGCCAATGTTGTAAGTTCTTATTAAAAGTTTCAGGGATTTCTGTTTTCATTGCCAGGTGCATATTGTATGTAAGACTGTCATTCTGTCATTAAGAAATCATAATCAGCTCAACTCTGACGTTAGCCTGGCCATTTTACTCTTGTCACTATAAGGACCTTAAATATTATTGTGTTTTCAGTGACAGAAAAATGGCACATTTTTAAAGAATATACATGATGCTTAGATATAATGCAGTTGCAGTTGCAAAAATACATACCTATTCCTGACATAAACCAAACTATGACCACCTCTCGCATGTTTAAGCAGGTTTGCTTTTGTTCTCTGCATATACAATTTAATATCTCAAACATACCTGAGTCAGCTGTGATAGCCTAGAGGGATAAATTCACAACTATATCACAGGCAATATGAGTTTCTTTAGTGGTTGGTGTGCAGTATAGAACAAGTAGGAGAGGATGGACTTGCACATTCTTGAAAGAGGGCAGGATAGAGCCAAACATGCATTGCCACAATCCCTTGGAGAAGGAGCACAATTTAAATGTGCATACTGGAGGCAGATGTGATGTTTCACTTACCCAGGCATCATGTACTTGTGGCCTTCAGTGTGAGTATGTGAAAACATGTTGTCATGCACTGTGGTCCTGTGCAGTAAAATGCATCACATGTTCCCCTGTTCAAGGTGGAGATAGGCCATTGTAACTGCTGTCATAGCTGGTATGCCAGTGAGGAATAAATCACCTTCATAGCTGCTTTCCACCCCCAGGATAGTTGTTGTCCTGATCCCAGGTTAAATTCCTGGATAATGGAACAAATGGTTTATGCTCCATCAATTGAGTCATGTTCCATTAGGGGGAGGCTTGATGGTCAGCAGGTGTGGGGGCAATAAAGTTGAAAAAATCTCAAATATCTTCTGACAAAGGTTGTAGTGAATTACACTTACATTCTCAATTGCAATTTTTATTGTCATTTTACCTTACAAAATTTCAAACAGCTCAACACTGGTATTGGTCCAAGGATTTTTAGTGATATGTTATTTATATGGAGAGAACGTGTCGCATTTACAGACAAGTATAGAATTTTTAGTTCTTACATTGTCAACACATTACTGATTTGTTATGGATTGATACTGCATACCCTGTCCTTCTGAAATTGCTTGAAACAGAAAAAGAATAGTGGACAACATATCTAGGTGTTCAACTAATGGAACCAGTAACTATGTGAAATCTCGGGACCCGCTTTTTCCAAGATAAGGAAGCCAGATAGTTGAAAATGTGGACTTATATATACTAAGTCTGGGATTATTTCTTATAATATTCTTCTTTCTGTAAGATGTGGCAATCTCTGATTTGGTGTATCAAAGTTTATGAGGTGTGGGGGCAAGCCCCCCCCAACACAAATCGAGTTTAAAGAACAGTGATGTTCAATCTTTTCTCTTCTCCTGCATGTTCTTCTTTCAGAATATCAGGGCTCAGCAAAGCAATTTTCAAGATTTCAACAGGGAGACTACTGGAAGAAATGCATTTATCATTTTAAGAGCTGGTTCACATATTTTCAATCTGAATACTTCCAGTTTTTGTAAAAAAAATTATCTCCATGATAAAATAGATAACAATTTAATTTTGATTCTTTAAATAATCTGTGAGTTTGATAAATATTCCATTTGTCCCTTGACAAAACTGTATGTTCCAGATTTTGAAGAGCTCTGTGCTTCAGCAGCCTATGAACCATCAGAATATCTGTCAACCAATTGAAACGTTTGTTCTTCTAACTCTGTCCTATGAACTTCCAGTATAGTATATGAATCTGACTCCACAGCTTTAGCCACTTGAAAGCATGGCATGGCAATGTGGACACCTTATGCTACAAATGGAAAGGCATTTTTTGAGGTCACTAAAATTTTTGTCTCTCATGTATTGACAGCTGAGTTCAGCTGAGAAGTACTTTAAACTGTTACTGTAGTATGTACTCTGAACAGAAGTTCAAAACAGCACTCTTAGTGTAAATGAAGCATTGTGCAAAATATCTGCCTTTGTCAGTGAACACTTCAGAATATACTGGTTTAGAGCCTATCTGTAAAAAGTGAAATCTCATTCCCATTTGAAGACTTCTTTGTGAAACTATCAGTAAGTAACAAATAGATGAACATCTACAAGAACAGTTTAAATTTCCTGTTCTGCCCTTAGAGGATTCAATGAGGCACGGTTCTATATTTGACCCCATGCATCAGTTGCTCAAATATTTGGAATGTTAAGTTGCAAATGAAACAATATTTCTGGAAAATATGGAGGATTTCTGCTTTTTTTTTTCATTTTGCTCCTTTTGCATTCCCACCAGGTGACAATCAGCTGCTTGGCTATACCATTTTTACTTTGATTGCCCTGATACTATCTCCCATGTCTGTGACCATATCAGTGGCAGGTTGGTAAGGGGAAGTGGAGATGAGCAACAAGCATTATCACATATACTCTCCTGCATGTCAGGGGATTTTTGTATGCCGTAACTGTATGGAGCTACTGGTCCCACACATGTCCATTAGATCTGTCTCTACTTCATTACCAGCAGCTAATAGCAATCTGCTGTGTCATTATGGCATCATCACTGACACCAAGGATGTATTTTACTGCAGGCAGTAACCTCCTTTCTCTCTTTGTTCAAGAGTTGATGAGCATCAAAATGCTACTTCCCACCTGCAACCTTCTTCACCAGCTCTCATGCCATTAGTCAAACTTGATTCTGCTGGGTCATAAATAGGTCCCTATTTCTCTACTACAAGGAGCCAGGGATACAAATTCTATGTCTAATATAATGAAAAATTCAGTAAAGTAGCATTCTAGGCCATTTGTGCATTGTTCATACTATGCAGGAGGTCATGATTACAGCAACAACGAAATCAGAATATAATCCAAAAATGTCAGACAATGACAGTAACATCATACATTGTAAAGTCTCTGATGCTTAGCTATGAAATGCTGTATCTCAGTTCCTCTTCCAAATTTCATTATAAAACCATAAAGTAGTAACAGCTGGGTGATCGCCTACAAAATGCGCATGATGTCTATTCTACACTCACCTGACTTAGAGCATTCTGGTCCTGCTTCTGAGTATAGCTTTCTCCCTTTTTTTACTACACAGTAAACTATTTACTTAATTCCAGTAATTGCCTCCATAATTTAAAAAGGAATTAAATAAAATGTCTGCTTATTTGCATTTTAGTGGCTGTGTGCAAGACTAGTTAAAACCGATATCTTTGTAGCTGATACAGTAAATCTGTTACTGGATGCTGAGATAACTAATAACCCATTTCTTTTATCCACATTTCAATTCCTTGCCATTAGAGCATGACAAAGTATGTACTCTATCGTCTTATCTCTAAAGATCTATATATGTTTTTAGTTGTTGTTTTTCCCCTACGGCAAGATATTAGTTTGCTTGCTTAATGCAGAAATTCCTGTACTAATGAGGGTTCCTACATTTTTGAAATCTGGGGTATGCATGTGATAGTCATTTTAGTGTACAACAGCAATTAAGTGAAAACTAAAAGTGCAAGAATCCTGCACTGGCAGGGAAAACAGTCTCATTTATGTTAACTGAAGCTGACTTCTTAAGTTAATGGCTGGTTTAAAAAAAATGATGTAAATAATCTTTTTCTGAAACTTTCAGGTCAGCCTGGATTCCAGAGTGCGGGAAGTGATAAACCGGAATTTACTGGATCCATCTCCTCATATGTATGAAGATGCGCAGCTTCAGATTTACACGTTGATGCACAGGGACTCTTTTCCAAGATTTCTGAACTCTCAGATTTACAAGTCTCTAGTTGAAAATCTATCAGGTGGTACATCTGATACTTAGTCTATTTTTTAAATGACACACTAAACAAAAAATATTCTTTTTTTAGACAAGTGAAGAAGCAATTGAATAACATCAGAAGCTGAGTTCCTGGAGAACTACAGTTTAGCACTACTCAGGCTCTTGTGAAAAAAGTGTTAGGCATCATTAGCACTCTCTATTTTTCTCTTTGCAATTGACTAGGGAAAAATGCTGATTGCTCTCAGATCTGTGTTTCTGTGACCTTTACTTAGTTATAAACAGAGCTGCAATGATGCATTCTTAAATGAGTGAGCTAATCCCTTGTATTTCTCTAAGTGCATGTGCCAGAGCAAATGCTTGCCATTGGCCATTTTAACAACTCTATCACGCAGACAAGAAGCATTTCTCATGCATATTTATTTTGGGTTGCATCCATTTAAAGCAAAATGTGCAATACAGGTTGACAGTGACATAACTGCCGTGCAACAAACCTATACTTACGTTTATCCTCAATTGTGCTGAGTGTTTTTGGACACGTGTGTGTGTGTGTGTGTGTGTGTGTGTGTGTGTGTGTGTGTGTGTGTGTGTGCGTGTGAGTTTGTGCGTGCACATGTTTGTGTATATGTGCATGTCTCTGTGTATATTTGTAAACATGTGTGACAGACACAAAATAAATGTATCTATGGCCAATACTTATATGTGGGAAATAAGAGCAATCTGGCAGCATTTACTAATATAGTTTGGGACTTGCTTTTGTATTCAAATGCCTGAACTGTTGCATTTTTTGTTACAATTTTCACTGTTAGAGAAGCACAAATCATGTTGTGAAAAGCATATGCTTGAAAAAATGTGCAGAGGCTTTTTTATTTAAAGAACAAATGTATTATTGTAAATTTCATTATCTCACAAACTATGCCATACTTAATTTAATGCATTTGGCATTTAGATTCAGTCCATGATTTTGTATGAAGACTGGTTGGTCAATATTAACGGTTATCATGTAATGTTCCTGGATATTTTTTAGCAAATAACTTTGAAATGGACACCTGTCAGGTTGTTAATTCAGCATGTTGTATCCTTGCTAACTTTCAGAGTAATATCTAAGCAATGAGTTATTCTGAAAGGAATAAAAGCTGTATAAATAAGGAGGGGAAATGGTTTATGGTAGTGCAGAGAATCACAACTTTAAAGTTTTTATTTCTGCATGTGTAACTCTTCACAAGAGATGTTTGTAGTGCAACAGAAGAATTATGAGGCAAAAACACATAGCATTCAAACTCTGTGACATCCAGAAGAAAAAGATGGCCAAATACTGAAATCTCAAAAGACTCTTCACTCACACCCAGGTATCATTTTTCTACTTCGTTCAGATGTTATTTCTTAATGACAACTTTGACTTTCAATGTCGGACTTTCTAGGAAACAGATAATTAACCACCTACTGAACAATATGTAAGTTAACGTATCAACAACATGATGGTCAACATGATGTATCACCTGCTACTATGGAACATAGGAAGAAAAGCTTAGCATGAAAAATACAAAAATAGCACTAAACTGGGTTGAATAGCACTGTCATTGAGATAAGTATTATATGTAGTAAATTATTCTGCCATTTTGTTTAGCCTCTACCTCTCAAGTCTAGTAACTTATTTCATATTTAATGCTAATTTATTCTTATTTATACTTTGGACGTTATCATTACTTGAAGCTTGGCACTGTACAAATTTTGCATGAAACCTTAAAGAGTAAAAAAAAACAACTGTGCATTGTTTTACAACTTTTAAGTAGGTTTTGTAATTTATATAGATTCAGGAAGCATCACTAAAGGGCTACTCTCTGATTCCCTATGCAAATATATTGTGCTGTATTATTTTAAGGGTTTGAATAAGATGGTCGGCAATGTTAAAGACAACATTTCTGTTTAAACTGATTGCTGACTGCTGGGTCACATACAGGACTTTTAAAGAAGTGTTATTTATAAAACTGTCACCACAAGACTATTTATAAGTTATTTATTGTAATAAATATGTCTTGTCTGAAATGTTAATGCATTATGACATAATTCTTGTTTATCGTTAAGTTGCCATGTAAATGAGAAATTAGGACGCTGTGCTGATACAGAAGTATGATGTTTACAACAAATTCAATTCAGGGTCAACAGACTAATGATCCCGAATTGTTTTAGTTTTGTAGCTTTAAAGAGATTTATGATAGATTTTTTTTTCTACTGTGATATGTATATGTAAAGAAAACTGACATTATAATAATTGAATCATTCAATATGATATGTGATTTATTTTATTAAAAGCTTGTTACCACAATGTCTACTACTTCCAGGCTTTTATAAACATCTGAATCACCTGAACGGTGTTTAAACTTGTACAAGACTGGTATTATAAGGCTTCTGTTTATCTGCATGCTCCTTAGATGCCAGCATTTTTATTCTGAAATAGACATTTCTGCTGTGATTTAAATAATATGTTCCCTGTTACTTACAAGCAAGTTCTTCACAGTTTTGATCACTGGAAAGAAAGAAGTAAATGTGTATTGATTTACTGAGTTTTCTAGTTTGACTTATTTTGCCTGCAGATGTGCTGGTGGGTTTATTAGGATTACTCTGACTTATTGTACTACCACACTACTTCAAACCTTTCAAGGACTCTGCTACCAGGACTAAATCCAGAAGTCATGCAGATTCCTAGCTGCTTCTGGCTTTTCACATAATGGTGCTTTTATGCACGTTGCTACAGAGTTTAATGTATCATTTGCCAAATATAAATTGCCAGAGCTAGATTTGTGGTACTTTTTGCTCTACATAGTTATTGAATTGTAAAATAAAATATGTGGACTAGAAATTCACAAAGATTTTACATTTTTGCAATACCGTGTCTGGCTTATAGTGCCAGGTTAACTGCATAAACTTGTAGCATATTTTCCTTATTCATTCAGATGTACTAGCATTTTTCATGTTTTGTAAAAGTAGATATCTGGTTGAATTTAAGCTATTTCACTCCCTCTTGTTCTTAATTGCTTCGTCTTCCAGTGAAGTTTAAATCAGTTATTATTTTTCTTTTTGTTTTGTTTTTTTTAATCAATATTGGATTCTGATTTAATATCAGGGCTTAGCACATTTATATATCTGACAACTTAACGAGCTGCTCAGTGTGTGAAGCAGCAAATCTATATTAAACCGAGCACTTCAATTTAGGCAGCTATGCCGTGTCAGTGATATAAACCCAAGAATTAAAACTGCAAAGCCCTGTGAACTCAGTATCTAAACTGTGGCTTGGATTGTCAAAATATTTCTTTAGCATGCAACAATGTTATCACTTTGCATTTTATTTATCTCTTCACATTATTTAAATATAACTATTTTATTTTTACCCACTATATTTATTAAAATTGTATGCTAAATGTCAAATCAATATTTTTAACTTTGTGTGATCTTAGTTCTCTTACTGTTTTTAGCAGTCTAATTTTGCCCTGTTTTTCCACCACAGATGTTATATAAAATAGGCTTGATAAATCTTCTATGTTTTATGTTATTTTGTTAGCAATCTAAAATTACAAATGTAACTTGTTTTCTGTCTTGAGAGGTGCCAAGATTTCTTCACCTTGACAAGAATACATGTTACTTAATTTAATATACCTAAACAGTTGTAATTATATATACATAAATAAATTATACTGTTATGCCAAACTGTGTGACTTTAATATAAATAAAATAATTGCATATTCAAGAATATCCATTGATTCATTGTATACTTTTCAGTCTCGTTTATTTTCAGAGTAATTATGTATGATGCATATTTCCATTGTAAACAAAACAAATTTGCTCAGTACAACCTATAGATTCTAATGGTTTAATAATTGTTTTTTTTTTATTTATTAAAATTGATCTTTGAATTAGACTCCATTCAAATCAAGCAATCAATATACAATATCTAATGGGTTGCTTGTGAAGTACAGGCTGCTTTCCAAAACCAATTATTCTTGGTACAATGCAATGACCCAAGTGTACAGTAGGCCTTAGGGTGTCCATCATTCTAACAGTAGGTTGTCACACCTCCATACATTGGCTATGCAATTAAAGATGTGTACAAGCTGTCATGGATATACCTGTTCCCAATTCCTGGTTCAAAATGTATCAACAGAAACACTGCCACGAATGCTGGGGTGAGTGAAAAATGGAGGAACTTGCCTGCAAAATCAATACTGGAATCCTTGCACTTGCTGCTAGCCTGTTGCCAGCACCCACAATGTTAATGAGTGTGAAGTATGGTGTAACCCATTAAATTCAACTTAAAACCCTTAATGTAGGATATCATGTTTGGTAGTGTTGTTGTAAACTGTAAACAGGGCTGCAAGTCTGGTGGTCTATTGACAGTAAGCACACTCCTATATCTAAAGGCCAACAATTATTTGTGAGAAAGTATATCATCTTTAGTGTATATTTTATCTTTTATTATTGTACCTATTGCCTTCTTCTTCATATAATATTTTATGTGGTTATTGGTGAGAATGGTTTTCTACAATGCAACTTTGTTTGAAATGGAACTAGCTGGGTAAAAATAGATGGACCGGTTTTATATTAATCATATATATCTTCAGCACTAATTCAAGAGCATGGAACTCTGGAAGTAAGGCTGTTTTCCTTTTACACCCAAGGCTGGGCATTATCAGAATTAATATGTTTAGAGATGCAGGGTTGTAGGGGTCACGGGGTTCACATCCCTTAAAAATTCTTTTGTTTGCATTCTTAGTAAAGGTCAGCCATATCCATTCCTGACTTTATTTTTGAAATGTTTCCTGCTATGAACGTAGTAGGTTGGATAACTCAGTCAGAAGACTACCATTTCCTCATTCCCATGTTTAGTGAAAGTAAGATATCCCCTGCCTTTTCTCTTCCTTTACTAATCTCTTATTTTGTTTGTTTGTTCAGTTCTAAACTATTTCTCCTTTGCCATTGTCCTTGGGGTGGGATAATGAGTAATGCCTGTGGTTGAAGGTGGCAGGTTTCTTATAGCATAACATATCCTATGGTGCTGCTCACAGCTCCAAGTGCAGGCATTCACTATGTAAGTAGTATTCCCTAGTGTGTTGTATAGGCATGTGCAATGAAAAGCACAACTATTCCTAATAACTAAACATCCTAATCTCCTCTGCATCCCTAAGCACCCTTCCCCCTAAACTATATTGTGCCATGTTACTTTTGCTGGATCACTGTGTTTAGACACACTCATTTATGTCTTCAGTTTTGTTCAGACTACACCATGTATGCATAATGAGATTCATTTGCATAGCATATGTTTGTGTCACATTCTACAGCATACGAGCAGTGCAAAAGTGAGTAGTGTTAAGTAAAGGGAATATACTGCATTAGCCCCAGTACAATGTGGGATCACAGCTCCCTACCTGAATACACATTGATGGCATTCCTCTTTTGACAGCCTTACCATATGCGGAAGGTACGACTTGTATAACAGACTTGAGCAGCTTTTCAGTCTCAGTTGATGGTCTGCACTGTTCTGTCCTGCTCTTTTGGAATCAGGTCCCAAAATGGCAACTTACTTAATATTTTCTCTTAGTTCATCTGCTCATACTGCATAACAAATAGCCAAATTTCAGTATGGCATTTTTGTAAAATGGAAAGGCATTTAATTCAGTGTAATTGGTTGCAAAGCATATGGGTATGTAAACAATCAATGATTACTGTAACAAAGTTATTGAGCTGTGAGTTAATGAATTCTTCTTATTCTTTCCATCAGATACACAACCCAGATCTTCAACAAAACATATAGAATGAAAACACTACAGAAAGCAATAGCCAAGATTGCTGCCTGTGTTACACATGCTCCTTTGAACTATTTATGCCAACAGTTAGACTACTGCAGTTTATTATGGCAGTAATTACACGACTTAATCACAACAGTCTTGTGATATAACAAGGTAGCTTATTAAAAATGTATTCTTAGTGAGTTGTCTGCAAGGGAAAATAGTCATTGAATTTTACATCAAGTCATTTAACTCACATAAAGGACAATAAGTAACCTAAAACGGCCTTAACTTTGTTTAGGAATTCTTTTTTTAAATATATTAAGTGCAAGTAAAAATATGAAAATACTCTGCAAACATTTTAGGAGTATGTTTTGTATGCAAGCACAAGGAGTTTTTCAAAAGGTTTATTACAGAAAATAAATACACTTTTTAAGGGCATGCCAATTTGATTTTGTCCCATATCTCACTCATCTACTGTGTACATTAAACACATTTTATCTCGTAACATTAAAACTTTATAGTGTACGTTATTTTTCTTTGCTTTTGTTACTTGCCCTAACCTGGCAGTTTCTGCTGCTGACTTATTTTGCCCATGCTTCTAAGAAATATATCACACAGAATATATTTATGGAATGAATGAGTTTTAAGGGATATTCACTTAGAAACATCCTTACTAGATGTCCCTAAAGTATGCAAACTAAGAAGTAAACTTAAAGGATTTTAGAACCAGTGAGACTGGTATTATGCTTTCATGTTTTAAAATCCATCCTGGATATTAAACCAGTTCCACTAGCTTAAAATATGTGACCCTGAATGCAATACACTATACTGGGTTTGAGTATTGAACCTGGTATTTAAATGGTTAGCCAGGATTGGCACAAATGTATTAATAATGGCCAGCATTTCTGTCTTCAAGAAGTATAGTTATCTGCCACATAAGTTACCTCTGCTGAAGACCATAAGGCCTTTCCAAGGTGCAGACAGTTTGTTGGCTAAGCTTGCATAAACATTGATGATGCAGAGTTACCAAAGGGGTGGCTTATAGGTTCATAGGTGATTACTAGGCTAACAACCCAGGAGGGAAGCGCTTTTTAATCCTAGCCATGCTTCACATGGTCATCTGCCTCATGTACTCAGCATACAGGAGCAACCAAGGAAGTAGAAACAAAAATTAAAAAAAAAATCCCTCTTAGGAAGACAGACACTTGCTGCTTGTTTCTCATTCCCCACTCCAATGGCAATAAGTGTGAACAACAGCAAGCAAACATACCTCTTTTGAAAGGAAGACATATCTGTTATGCTTAATTATGATGAAAATAGGTTCAGTTTTAATCAGTGCTTTTACACAGTCAGAAGTTGCTCTGTAAGGCTAGAAACTGTTCTGCAGTAAGTCACCCAGCTAATGCCATAGTGGTCCTAGAGATTAATGATGGGAATTTTTTATAACTCATCTGACTGATCCTTTTTCTGTGATAATCCTCTGAGTCATTTTTTCTCCTTTTATCAGTTTGGTACAAGAGATGGTACAGGAAAAGGGCCATCTTTTGCCTTGGTATTCGGCTGGGATACATAGAAGCCAGAGATACAGTCATCTGTAACAGTATGTAAGATCAGAGTCCAAATTAAGTGGTCTCATCTGCCTCTTCCTATGCAAAAAAGACAGTATTATATCAGCTGTAGAATATGTATTATCATTAGTCTATGCAATGGCTCTTACCTTGTCTAGGAAGGGAGTGCAATGCAATGTTATTCATAATTCTTTATGAAGGCCATGAAATGGATGCTGTGCTGACAGTATTTTTTTTCTTTGCAATAATCAACTCTGTTAGAGCTTGTAAGGAATTTTTCAATGAGCCCATTGCATGTTTCTTCCCTTGCACTCTACTGGCAGCCTAAATGGTGGCCCCTCCTGGTTA
This sequence comes from Protopterus annectens, assembly GCF_019279795.1. Lineage (NCBI taxonomy): Eukaryota > Metazoa > Chordata > Ceratodontiformes > Protopteridae > Protopterus > Protopterus annectens. Next base: position 243,316,757 of record NC_056725.1, on the reverse strand, counting down.
CCCTTCATCCTTGTGATAGGAATTGAGTAGGCTGACTGACCAGGAGGAGGATGATGATCAACGAACAGTAGTGGTGGGTTTGGGAAAAAGCATAAAAAATTATAAAGATCTAATGTATCTGATGATGTGCTGACTCATTTTGAGAACAAGTTATATGTTTTATAAATTGAAAGACATTTTGTGATTTCTTCTCTTGTATTATATTAGATCTTGCAGCGGTCAATCTTAAGACAATCAGTCAGGTGTGATAAAATCAGCCAGCTCTCCATTGTGCCTGGAAAATGGGATTTCTATATTTTTGAAACTACTGAGTAACAGCATTGTCAAATCTTAAAAAACAATGGGCAGTTTTAAAACTTTGTGTCTACAGTATGTGCCATTTTGTCCTCAGTCTGAATGCTTTTTATTATAATAGGTTGAGTCATTTTACCATTCATAGACAAGTTCTAGGCTAGCTGCCCTTGTAGGCCATTTTAAGCCTATCCTATTTCCCTTTCAGTCAAAACCTGTACCTTGTGATTTTTGAGGCAAACACCTTCACCATCATGCCATCGTCCAACTCCAAGTTCATAAGTTCATACTAGGATTTTGATCTGTGAGGCTCTTAAGAAGCCTAGCCTTATATTTTCATGGTAGATTTTAGCCCTTATATTTTGGGCACAAATAAATAAATGCAGGCAGTACAAGGATATGTAGGACATTTACATGATGCCTGTATCTATGATAGACAAGGGTGCTAACCTGGGGGGAATTTGTGGTTATCCAGCCACTCATCCAAACTACATTGTAATAGAAAAAGAGAAGTACTTTGCTTTATGTGGTGTGGGAGACAACAACACAGAAGTGGAATTCTCTGTGATACATACCTTTCCCTCCAATGTGTTTTATGTATATTGCAGAAGAGAGTGAGATCCCTTGATTGGGTGTTTATGCCATCATTGGACTTGCAAATGTGTTACACATCTGACAGGTGAGGGTCTCTTGAGGCACTGTATGCAAGACAGAGGCACTTCTCAGTAGCCTGCATGATACTGAGAAAAGGGACAAGGCTTTGAGGTGGCCTTCATCCTTTTTTATGATCTGTTCTCCTTTTTTTCATAGTGAGGAAGCATTGTGGTCTTTCCAGCTGTGACAAGTGTTTGATTAAGTACATATAAAAAAAAAAAAAACTGCTATACTCGGTGATCTTTCTAAGGAGTGCTAAGTGCAGTGGAATGATTATATTCCAGGGCCTAAATGCCATATCTTTATGTATAAGCTCTGTGATAAAAGTGGATTTCCTCATAATAGTGTATATGTTGTGATCAAAGGATAGGACATTGTCAGCAAAGGTTCCCAGATCCCTGACTATGGGATTATTTTTCAGGGGTGTGTTGTCAATGTGGTAATTACAAGGGGATTCATGCTTGCAAAAGGGTACAATTATACATTTGTTGTCATTAGTTTTAGTCCATATTTTAAGCACTAGCTATTTTTTTGGGGTGGGGGACAAGCCCTCTTGGAGAATTACTGTGTCCTTTGTGGAGTTTATGATGGTACCAAGTTTGCAGTCATCTTCAAACTTGGTCAGATGTAAACACATCACATTAGCTTTAACCTCCAAAAAGCAGATGGCTGGAGGACTGACTTCCAGAACCTTGGCCTGCACTGAGAGTGACAGGCCTTTTGGAGGAGGAAGAGCTGCTCACTCTTATTTCCTGGTTTCTGTTCATGAAATAATTTGCTATCCTATGAGTTACATATGGGATGGTGTTGAGCACCTTTGTGAGGTTTAGATATGTGGAGTTTACTGACTTGCCTTCGGCCATTGCTACAATAACTTTTTCAAAGAAGTCAACCAGGTTAAGTAGGCAGTATCTGCCCCTGATGAATCCAAACTGGTTTGGGTTGAGAGTTTGTAGGTTACCTATATCCATATTTATTAATTCCATAATGATCCTACATATACCTTTACAAATAAGGCTGTTCATGCTTATGGATCTATAATTACTTGCGTTTGTTTAAAGCCTCACCTCTGTGCAAGGGAATGACTGTTGCTGTCCTCCATTTATCCTGCACAAAGCCTATTTTGAGGATGAAACTGAACAACCTCTGCTGGTAGTCAGAGAAGTCAAGTTTTAGGGTAACCAGTGATCAGACTGGCATTTTGTTCTGCTGTATAGAAGTAGTGTCCCTGGCCTCAGATGGCACATTGAGGACTAGTTCTTGGGGAGATTTCAGGAGGTGTGTATGATCTGAGAATGTTGGAATGGAGAGGGGGTGAAGTTTAAGCTAAATTTGTCTACCAGTAGATTAACAATGTCCACAGGGTGAGAGCATGTAATAATATTTATTATTAGTTCTGCACAGTGCTGGGCATTGTTTCTGAGGTTTCCAACATAGGTTAAATAATTCTTTGTGGTTTTCCTTTCCTGGGTGGCTATTTTTACCTCAAATATAGCTTTGGTGGATTTAATCCGGGCCAGTGTTCCTTGTATAGTTTAGCAAGAATATTTTTGGCATCTTGAGAGTTAAATTTGTTTCTGTATGCAGTGAGACTTTTTGTTTATTATAGAGCCTATTTATATTAGGGTTCCCCCACAGGGTCCATTTTTGAGTTTGACATAGTATTTATTTCTGAAATGGACAGATATGCCTATGCAGCTATTTATCTATGCATATAATTTGTCAGTAAAGGATTCTGCATAAGCAATGAGGTCATCAAGCTGGAATTAGGTTTTGAACGTAGACAGGACATCACTCAGTTTTAGTAGATTAGCCTTCACATAATCCCAAAATGCCAAGTTATTGGATGCAGCTTCACTCTTCACTCTTTAGTCTTATACTAACTGTGATTGATTTCTAGTCTGATTTCATCAGAAGGAAATTAAATTGGTGGTGAGCAAAGCAACCCCATATTCATAACCATCAGATTTTATCACCCCCAGTTGGGGTACAGACTAACTGTCCAGAGAGTTTGTATTGATGAAGGCCAGACATTTCTGGGTATAGAAGTCTCCCTGTTTAAGGAGGAGTTGTTGAAGTTTCCTAGGAGAATGTTTTTTGCCTTAACATAGAGGGACTCCTTAGGTAGTTAGGCAGGTGTTGCAGGCTAAGGGGGGCATAGAGGAGATCCTATAGTTAGCTATCAAATGGTAAATTGGACATGATGGAGTTCCATGTTGTTTTCTTCTCTAATGAGTCTCAAAGGGAATTTATTTTCAAGAATATGGAGACACCGCTACCTTTAGTGATGAGCCGTGATGGGCCTGAATGTGTGACAGGCATTGAAACCCTAAACTGATGGAGTGCTCCGATTGGTCTTGAACCAGGCCAGGTCTCTTTTATTGTTGTTTTTCAGGGTGTCTGCTTGCAAGGAGAAGAATTTTATGATATGACGTTTAGCATTTAACAACAATACCTTAATGTTATCTCAATTCTAGTTTGTTATGCTGGAAGCTTTAGAACATTGACACTGCCTAAATATGTATGGCACTGTGAGGTGGACAGGCATTTAGCCAATAAGCAAAAGCCTAGAGGAAGAGGTGCAGGTCATCCATGTCAAAGCAGTTAGGACTGCATGCCTTCTCCTTCCAGATTGATAGATATTCTATCCCCTTTTAAAGATACCAGAAGCTAAGCCAATTGTTGAAAACAATAGCCTTTTGTTTGGAGTGCGGCATCATTCTTGGTAATGGTAGAATGCTGTTCAAAGTTGGGTTCTTACCAGACCCAGACTCATATTCTGAGAGCTCCATCAATTCTCTCTTCTTATAGCCCAGATAGGTATGTCTCAATTCATTTTCACCCACGTATACTATGACTGCGTCATACTTGTACTTGTAGTACAAGAACTTTGAGTAGTTACATAAGGTGGTGAATCCTGATGCCTGATAGTCAACTGAACATAACCCACTTCTTGCACAGCCTGAGAATGGTGCACTGGTATGTGTCACTATGGGGAGTGGGGCACTGGTGTGCCTCACTATGAAGTCATCTATGACTATGAAATTGGATTATGGGGTGGTTTGCTTCATGGGCTTTTGAACTGAGTTAGCATGACTGCATGTTTTATAGTGAGCGCTGCCTATGTTGTGTATCTGTGAGGTTGCTGAAGGTACTTGTATATTATGTTACTTTTAGGAGACTTTTGTAGCTTAGATGGGTTACATTTAAATGCCTCAGCATATGTAGGTCCATGTGTTTGGTCTACGATGTGTGTGCTCTGTGTAGCATGGTATTATGTCATAATGACAACATGCTTGTTATTTGTCATGGCCTTGTGTGAGAGCTTTGCTTTCAATACCATTGTATATCTACATCTCTCAAAAATTGTGTCTGCTGGTTTAAGTAAATGGTGGTTGTCAGTAAACATAAGGCAATTAATGTATTCAGTCAAGATGCCCATTTCAACTGGTTAGTGAGATGGTTGGACTGTGCAAATCCATGGTTCCAGGTACTTACTAAAGTGGGATATAAGTGGAGTTGCAGCTGTGAGGTTTATAGGGTCATAGGTTCATAGGCGTGTAGTAGGCTAATGGCCCTGGAGCTTTTACAAGTCTAGCCCATAGGATTACCCTGGCATTGTGCCACCCAACCTTAGTTTCCAGTGCTTCTGTCGAGTAGAGCCACTGGGGTGATCCCCGGGGTGAATTTTCTATTTCCCATCCACTCATCAAGATTTCTCCTGAAGAGGGCCAGTGAGGTACTCTGTTTGACATGTATGGGAAGTCTATTCCATAGCATGGGCAGTCTCTGGGTTATGAACCTGTCCCTCATGCATGTTTTATTGATTATGGTAATAAGGCTGAGGTCTCTGGAGCATGTGGTGTGGAGGAATTGGGATTTCTTTAGATGTAGAATTTCTAACAGAGCTGGGTCAGACATGGCTTTGTAAGCCAAGTGGAGATTGCCTCCAAGTAGGCAATGTGAGACAGAGAATAGTTGGTGTTTTTTGAGTCTGTCCATATAGGACAAGTGTTTAAGGCCTAGGATCCTCTCTGTGAGGTACTTTTGTGGCCTCTCCAATTCTTGCAGTGACTAGTGAGGTACATGCTGGATGGGGCATTGTACTCCATGATTGGCCTAATGGGGGAAGAATAGAGGGCGACAATGACCTCTTTCTTCCTGGATAAAAAACCCTTAGTAATGAGATCTGCCACATAGAAGGACTTTCTGACCACAGTGGCAATGTGTTGGTCAAAAAAGAGGCTGCTGTCAACCTGTGTTCCCAGATAATGCCTTCTTTGTTCAGTGGACTACCATCGATGTGGTAATTCATGGGAACCGTTTTTTCCCAAAGGGAATGACGACACATTTTTTGGCATTGAGCTTAAGGCCATGGTTCTGAATCAGTTGTTGGTCTCAGTGAGGGCTTTCTGTAGGATGTCAACATCACTTGGGGAGTTAATAATAGCTCCCAACTTGCAAATGTCTGTGAACTTTGTCAGCCAGAGTTCCTTTGTGTTGGCCTGGACTTCAGAGAAGTAGATACCAAAGAGGAGAGGACCCAGGACCGAACCCAGTGGGACTCCACTCATGACTTGTTGGTAGTCTGATTTGGAGTCAGCTACTTTCACACTGTGGGTTTTATCTGTGAGCCAGTTTGCAACCCACCTAGTGATATAAGGGTTAATGCCTAGCTTAGAGAGTTTTTCTATAATTCCTGCGTGGAGAATGGTATCAAAGGCCTTGGCCAGATTAAGGTAGGCTGTATGAACCAACTTGCCTTCATCCACAGCTCTGGTGACTGACTCAAAGAAGTTGACTAAGTTGAGCAGGCATGATCTTCCCTTCACAAAACCAAACTGTGTGGGATCCAGAGTTTGGAGATTCCCTATATCCTTGTTTATTAGGTCCATGATGATGCATTCCATAGCTTTGCATATCAGACTCATCAGGCTAATGGGGCAATAGTTCCCAGGGTCTGTAGTCATTCCTCCTTTGTGGAGAGGGATGACTGTAGCAGTGCATCATTCAGTAGGGGCAAAGTCTGAGGTGAGGCTGTGACTGAACAGTGCACACAGGTGAGGTGCCATTTCACTCTATAGTTCATGTAGAACACAGCCAGGGATATTATCAGGTCCCATAGAAGCTGTATTCTTGGCCTTAGACAGTGCTGTTTTAATCTGTGCAGCAGTAATACTGGGTGCCTGGCAATCTACTGGTATTGTTATTGGTCCTTTGGGGAAGGGGTAAAGTTAGCACTGAATCTGTCGGCCAGTATATTGGCAATATCTGTTGGCTCAGTATAGGAGGTACCATTGTGCAGTAGCTCAGAGCAAATATGGGCATTGCCATGGAGATTCTTTACATAACTATAGAAGACCTTGTGGTTGTCTTTACTATCTGCTGCAATTCTGTTTTCATAGCTAGCTTTAGAGGATCTGATGAGGGATCTCAACTTTTTGTTGAGGCTGATAAGGGAGTTTTTCCAGTCTTGGGACTTTACCTTATTCCACATCAGTTTCCTCCTTCTGTTGTAGACTTTGTTTATGGCAGGGTACCACCAGATTGGCTTCCTTTTTTTGGAGGAGAGTGTCTTGGTTCTATTGGGCATGGCGAGATCCATGCATTTGTGTATGTGTTCGTACAGTGCATTGGTGTATGATTTGGTGGTCATGCAACTATTCTCCATTTGCATGGGTGCTATGAAGTTAGCCACCTCTGTTTTTAGGTGACCAAAGTTAGCTTTGGAGAAGTTTTTCATGGTGGTTACCTTTGTGTGTGTGGGGGATGTGGATTTCCAATGTGATTAGATTGTGGTCGGATCTAACCAGGGAGGAGTTGACTATTGGTGTAGAGCAATGGTCAGCCATGTTAGTAATGACTAGTTCAAGGATGTTGCTACCTCTAGTGGGGGCAAGAATGAGCTTGACCAGGGCATTGGAATTAATGAATTCCAGGAAACATTGGGCAAGTGTATTGGTACATGAGTAGTTTTCCCAGTTAATGGAGGAGCAGTTGAAGTTACCCAGTATGAAAATGTTAGGTTGAACCCTAATATTTTCCAGGGTGCTTAGGAATGTGGAGTGTGAATCTTGGGACATGGTTGGGGACCTAGAGCAGGCTACGACCTGAATCACTGTCTTACCCAATCTTAGCTGCACCTGAAGTGTCTCAGATGTGTTATGTTGGGCTACCAGTCTGGAGGTGTGCGCATCCTTTATGAATATGGAAACACCACTGCCTTTGGAGCTTCAGTCCAAGTTCTGGGGCCGAAAGGTGTGGAATGAGTTATATCCTGGTAGTGCAGGAGTTCTTTCTGCTGCCTTGAACCAGGACTCTGTTATAGAACAAATGTTAATGTTCTCCATTTTAAGGAGTGCTTCGAACAAGTTCATTTTGAGATTTAGACTTCTAGCATTGAGCAGCATAACCCACAGATTGCATTTGTTTGTAGCTGTTATGGTGGTAATTTGATCTTTGGAACACCACCAAAAAAGGCACTATAGGGGTGGCAAGAGCCTTGGCCAGTATCTGGAATCCCAGGGGTGACAGATGCAGGCTATCTCTGGCAAAGCATCGCGGTCTGTCAATCATGTTATCCCAGGCAGACTGATACTGGATTCCCCTTAGAATGACACATGAAACTTAGCCAATTGTTGAAATCAATAATTTTCTACTTGTACTGTGGTATCATTCTGGATGATGATAAGATGCTGCTCAGGGCTAGGGTTATACCCACCTGGGATACATAATCCGAGAGCTCCTCCATGTCTCTTTTCTTGTTGTCCAGGGAGGTACGTCTCAGGTCATTCACACCCACATGTACAATGACAGTAGTTGATTTACTGGAGATCTTATATACCTAAACAAACAGTCTAATCATACACTCCTGGAACAATGCACCACCTAGTGCAAACCTATCTGTGTAAAACAAACAGCCTAAGTCTACACACGAGGAGTAATGCACCTGCTAGCATAAACCCGTGCTGCTTTGCACGGATCCAAATTACACTATTAATTAAGGAAGTAGATTGTATAGAGAAAGATAAGGCTCTAAATGCCTGCATCTTTACAGTGTAGTGTGCAGCTCCTGTGGTCAATGGGTAGCATTTTTGCTAAATCTCATTATTTATAACAGAAAATAAGCAATAAAAACTCAGCAGAGCCCACCAACAAATACCAAGACACATGAATCTACTCTCAGTATCAAGCAATGTCCACAACTAGCCTGGGAACCTTCTTTGACATTAGAAGGAGCCAGATTAGCCAAGAATGATGAAGAGTGGTGATTTGCCTGTTGGCTACTACCTGACTTCTATTTTTACTGGTTTCATTGTAGTTTTACTGAGCTTGGAATCAATGTCCCTTTGGTCCTTCTCTCCCCAGAAGTAAAATAGTGTCACTAATTCTAAGCTGGGTCTTAAGAAGCATGTGACAGGCTGTTTGGTGATCACCCATCTCAGACCAAATGCTCCATGATTCTGCAGGTTTGTTGCAGCTTTCTGCTGGTATGTACCAAGGAGAGCACATTTTGCAGCTCAGTGCAAAACAGCTAAGCTACACAGTGGTGCAAACTACACCATTCAAAAAAGTACCCTTAACACTGTCCAATCTGAGACAGCTAGTCACCAAGGCTCAATGTCTCCACTCTGCTTCTCTCACCAGGAAAAATCTTAAGCTGTTGGTAAGAAGCAGTTTTCAGACATTCTATTGATAGGTAGTCCATAGGAAGGCTAGAAAACAATGCATGTAAACAGAAGCAAAAATCCCATCCTGATTTCTGCAATGTAATTTGTGGACTATTAGTGACTGTAGGACTAGCCTGGATGTTTCTGATCTCAAAAGAAAAGTGAAAGATAATGGATTAATGCTCTAGATATTGCAGTGTGCACTGAATGGTTGGAAAAAATAAAGAGAAAGTAAATTAAATTTTAATAGTCGAAAAATAAGACTGGAAGGAGCTTCCAAATTCAAATGTACACTTGTGACCCTAAATAATAAATCCTTCCAAGCTACTCCTCACAGATCATCTAGCCTTATTCTCTTTGAAGCCAGAGCAGAGAGCAGAAAAAATATTTCCTAACTTAGCCTAAGTACTCATTTTTAAAACTCCAGGATGAAAATAAATTTAAAATACAATAAATGTAAAGAAAAACAGAGTTAATCTAAAGCAAATTACGACAAAAAAAAATGCAAAAGTGCAAACCTTAAATGTGGAGTCCCAAATTAGTCTCTACACTTAATGAACCCTTGTTTAAAGTTGCCCATAGGTGACCAATGCATATCATGGTAAAACAAAATAGACCTTTAGTGAAAATATGGAATCTTTTCAAGTTATTTTAAATAACCTAGGGGTTCCACATCCCCTTTCTACTGCCTCTTTTCTCCATATCCTTGAAGTATTCTTTGATGATTTTTCTTCCTTCATCATACAATGTTTTTAACAGCAAATTTTATATATGTGTGTGTATATATATATATATATATATATATATATATATATATATATATATATATGGAAAGATTTATCCCCCCCCCCTTCCCTTTGCTTCTCAGAGATTCTCTGCAATGCCTGTAATAACAGGAGTGTCTCCTTGGAATAAGTGGACTTGAGTGAAGACTTCAGAAATGCATCCCCTTGCATAATCAGTATGGGAGGAGTCAAATTTCTGTTTTATTCAAGAAAATGAAGGTAGATCTCTCTGGCCATTGACTGATACTTGTACATCAGTTAACATTCTTTTGTCCTTCCTCCACTGTGAAATCCATTTAGTAAATTAACTTCCTATCAACAACTTGGGGGGGGGGGGGCTCCACAGAAAAATGGCAGAGTGCCAGGTGTCTTTTCATGCATTTTTTATGATGATCTGAGTGCTGCATGTATGTTTTATAAACCATGCCACACCATCAGTTTCACAGAATGCCCTTTATCAAGTCATCTACTGTTGTGTAACAATTAACCATCTACCTTCAGCCATAGTGGCATGTATACTTAGCATGTCTGGACAAGTTGCTGTATTGTGAAGGAATGAAGTTATGAACATAGTTCTGGAACTCACAAACAATCATTTTGTATTGGGGCCCTCCTAATCTTAGCTATTACCCTACACCTATTTTTATCCAATATAAACATTGAGAGTGCCATCTTAAGCTTCCTTATTCTAGAAAAAAATTGAGACTATGTAAATATGACTGGTTGCATAAAAAAATAATAGAGCTAAGAATTTTTTTCATTGTATTAATTCTATCTATGAGGGAGAAAAGTTTTCTCCATATATGAAACTAGAGCCAAAGTTTTCTGTCAAATCAGTCTACGTATGACATTTTAATGGGGTTAGGTACAAGTCCGACAATAAGATGAATGCCACACAAAGCACAGCTAGTCTCCTGTTTTAGAGTTGTTTACTTTTAACCTTGACATCTTTGGTCAAGATTTGTTGAATTAATTCTATATCACTATGCAGTAGAAGTAGTATTGGGAAAGGTATTACATCCTGCTCCCCAGTACCTTGGCATAAATATTGACTTTGAGATTCATCCGAGCCGTGGTGTGGTATTTGCTTACTACTGCACTGACCTTTCATGAAGTTAGCTAGGCCATTATGGAGAAAGTTGTTGATGAGGAAAGTAACTCACCACTGGATTGTATTTTATTGAACATAACTACTAGCCCTGGGACAAGCTTAGTGCATACTAAATAGTAGATCTCCACTGAGATATCTACTGAGCCTGGGCTTTCTTACTGGGTATGTCTTATAACAAATCAAACTTTCTGCACCATAAAAGGGGACTCAAACTTTAATTGTATTAGACTATCATGTCGCTGGGGGTAGATTTAGAGAATGTAGTAAATAAAAACCTGTTGTAGTTCATATACAGTGCTGGTATAAAAATAATTACAAATGTACAGAAAACTGATTATTTAATGTTGAGCAAACAAATTATACCTAGCATATGTTGTAGTGCTTTTGATCAACAACTACTGGCAAGAAGTTTGCACAATCTATTCCCTTAGGCCCAAGTCCAAGTAGCCACACTGAAGACTGTTGGGAGTTTTTTTAGACAGCTTCCTGTGAAAGTTGCAATTTTTTTATATATTTATTTAACATTTATTATATTTATTTAACATTTGTTTGCCAGGATAGTCCAACCGGACAACAAATGTCCTCTTTCAGGGGAGTCCTGGGAAGAAAAACTCCATAAGTTTCCAGAGAGAAGAATAATTTACAAAAGATATATTACAGAGTAGTAGCATACAGATTGTAGACTTTACAGCAGTTAGTATACAATAAGAGGATATTACTCCTTTTGGTTGAAAATGCAAGTGTACAAAATATATAACAAGAGTAGATAAGAATAGGGGGAGACAATTTGTTTGTTATTATATTTGCTTTCTTTGCATCCTTTTTTATAATTATTTTTACTTCCCTCTCTCTCTCTTGACCTTCCCAATCAATTGTCTTCACTATCAGATGTTTTGTTACTTGGCAACAACATTAATTGTTATTATTATTATTATTTTTATTATTATTATTATTATTAAGGTGCTGTTTTCTGGGTACGTCCTTCTATGCTAGTGGCCTCTTTTCAGGGGAGAGCAAGTGTGGTATTTATACAAATCAGTAGCTACCCTACTTTGACCAGGGCACCTGGGAATGTCTCCTGCCCTTTTTGATAGGTGCTATTGACATATCTCCCACTTAAATGAGTACTAGAATATGAAATCTAGCATTTAGCCATCAGTATTTGCATTTAAATACTGTAGATACATTTTCAATTACATTTTAGTTTTGCCACCCTGAAAGAAGTCAACTCACCAGAGATTGAATGTCATTATTACTGCTTTATGGTCAGTCAGTGGCCATGAGGTCTTTGGTAAGTGGCAAAATTAATAAATTATCGGTCCTGCCAACTACACCCTAGTGTAATGAAAGTGAACCTGCTCTATCATCTGGTAAAGTGCTAGAATCAAACATTTTTTTTGTATCATTTGAAGCAAGATCATTTGTGTTGTTTTATGTCTTTCAACATCAATCTCTTTTCTACCCATACTCAAGTCTAATACCACATTCGGACTACCTCCAAAAATTGTGCTGTTACCTTCATTATACTTTGCATCCTACTATCGACCTCACAGAATAATATGAGTGAATCTTTACTAGAGCTCTAAACCAAAATAAAGTAGAGTTTGGCCCTAATAATAATTTCAGAACTGCTTACTGCCCATCCTCCATCCCTGTCTGTGCTTTGGGCTTAAGAGAATTGGCATTTATATATATATATATATATATATATATATATATATATATATATATATATATATATATATATATAAGGCAGCAGAAAATGTAGTGAATGCAGGGTGACACTCCGAACTCTGTTCTAACTAAATGTCTGTCTCTAGTTTTAGTACTGTGTTTATCTCTAATAAGAAGTGGTTCATTACTTACATTTCTGGGAGTTGTAGATGATGATGTGCTCACAGTTCTGGCTGGCAAAAGCAACTAAAACAGGATGATGATGATGAAAACAATTACAGTAAATGTTCCAGTGATTGATCCATATTAAAACTGAGTATGTTGGGACTGGCAAGAGTTTTGAAAAATTTGTAAATATGGTTGTTTAATTGGGTCTATATCAGCATATCGAATGCTGAAAATGCCGAATGCAATTTAATCGAACTGAAATTTTTGAAATCTCAAAAGAGAAAACTGACAGAACATCGATTTCTTTCCCATGGAAAGAAATTGGTGTTCTGTGCAAAAAAAATTGTTTTCAATACTTTAAACACTGACAGAAGTGGGGGGCTTTGACCCCACACCCCCTAATGTGGGGTGCTGTGCCCTACAACCCCCACTTAAAATACCAACTCTGAGACCACACCACAGTGGAGGAAATAGCAAACTCCGATGACGGCCCACCGATTTTTTTTTCCTGGGAAAGAAATCAGTGTTCCGTCAGTTCGGTCTTCTGAGATTATGAATATTTCAGTTCGACTAAATTAAATTCGGCATTTTCAACATTCGAAATGCTGATAGGAACCCATTTAATTACTCATTCATAGTTCATATAAATTCAATTTTCAAATAACCTCCAGCTGGAAGTATTGGGTGCAAATGTTTTCACAAACAAATTTTGGTTACTCGATGTATTATGTAGTCCATTGTCAAAAAGGTCTGATGAATCCTTGATATTTGTTTAGGAAGCAAGAAAAAAATACTGTCAATACTGAAGAAGAAGAAAAAATGAATTTTTGTTCTAACCAAGTTGATTTAGTGGAGTCACCCAATTTCATCTCCGGATCTGGCTTGCAAGGCAATCATTTGCTTTCACTTCCAGATTTAGTTTGGATGGCAAGGTAGGAAAAGTCTTTTGTGTCCATTTCTGGATGCAATGTAATTTCCAGGTGCAATGATGTCCCTGATTTTTTTATCTTCTGCAGCCTGCAGTAGATTCTGCTGTTGCACATGGGATAATTTTGATGGTGCCTCAGCTGTATTCATCACAATGGACAGTCTTCTTCATATGCGACATTTGGGTCCAGGTGAGCATTCCATCATGCCAAATGGCAGTAGCAGTTGTAAGAAAGACCAAGTGGGATGCTTTCCATCTGGGACACAAGGGAGTTCTTTCTGGAAAGTGTTTTAATGTAAACAATGTCTCTAGGCTACAGTCCATGAAGTTTCCCTTCTGTTGGCTAATTCAGAGCTTCTGTTACAGTGTTATAATAACTCTGCAAAACAGAACAAAGAGATTTGCAATACAGAAGTACAGATCTGTCTATATTCTGTAACTCCAAATTCTTGGGAATGGATGTAGCAAGAATTCATTATAGGTCTGCCCATGAGAATTTCATGGAGGGGACAACTTTCTGGTGATACTAAATGCACTTCTCCTACTAAATAAATCAAGAGGTAAATCTTTTGGCTACTTGAAGCCAGTTTCCTCCCACATCTTAACAATTTGTACTTTACTTTTTTGATTTGCCCTTTCTACAATACTTAAGACTTGTGACCTGTATGGGCAATGGTACTGTATTTTGGCATTCAATGTTTTTGGAATTCCATTGTATTACCTGATTAGTAAAACAGGTGCCCTGATCTGATTCAATGTAACAAGGAAGACCATATCTTAAGATGAACTCCTGTAAGAGCATTTTAGCTACTGTTTTGGCATCATTCTTTGCACAAGAGTAAGCCTGTACCCATACAGATAAAAATATCTACTACAATAAGCACATTTTTTAAACTTTTGTGATGTGGGATCTCAATAAAATCCCACTAAATAGTACAAAATGGCCTCCAAGGCTTTTTTTAAGTTTGCATGGGTGCGGGCATATGCTTTGACACATCGTGCTCTCAACATAGTACATGTATTAAAAAAATGTTAAGTGATTTCTGAAAGATGAGGGGGCATACCAGTCATTTGAAATTTGTTTTATTAAAGCATTGTTACCCAAATGAATAAGTAAGTGGTAGGCTAAGTTAAAAAGTGTTGTGGTGCTATTAGCTGTCCATCCAGGTGGTGATACAAAAGGTCTGGAAAATGGCTGTAAACAACACTTATCCACCTCACCTGTTTAGAATCCTCAGTCTAATTTTGAAAAGACAGCAATTCCTGCAAAGAAAATATTAGTGTTAGTTTCATGAAATATTTTTGAAAACAAAGCCTGAATAGGAGATGATAATGAATCCTGTCACTGCATCTGCAAATCTATTGCCTCTGGTAATATAAAAATCATCCTTTTTATGTGCAGTGCACTTGACCACCGCCACTTCTCTTGGCAATAAGGAATTCAGTAGTTTGTGAACAAAAACATCATTTTTAATAACAGTTCCTGCTGAGGTCAAATACCCCATTCTCTGAAATTGTCCCAAAATCAGGAACAATCCATAAGCATAGGGTATGTGTAAAAATAGTAACTGACATGTCTTTGGCAATTCTACATGCTTCAGTAATAGCCACAACATTAACTATTTGAGCAGACACATTTTCATTGAACTGTCCAGTTAGCAAAATTTTGTCCTGAGTACAAAAGGAACAGGCTACTACAAGTACTCCATCTTCTCTTTGAACACATGAGACATCGACAAAAAGAAGCAGTTTTGGATACTGTAACAGAACATCTTTTAAATCTAACCTAGGAGGAAGCACCGAGTTAAAAACAATACAATTCTGGGGTTATCTTTCAACCATGAAGGGATTAAAGAAGCAGGGTTAAGTGTTGGACATCAAATAATCTGTAAAGGATTATTAAGTAAAAATTTATATTTTGATAATAGTGCTGAAGATAAGTATTGTGTCTTAGACTTTAGTAACAATGCTTCTACATAATGTGGAACTGTTACATAGGCCTTGTGACCAAGAATTAGAGAAGCCGCCATTTCTACTAAGCTCACCATCCAGGCCACTGCCCTAAAGCACTCTGGGAGAGCTGTTGCTACTGTATCAAGATTTCTGTTAAAATAAGCCATAGATCTATAACCATCATTCGTATGCTGTGTTAATAATGCTAACACTACGTTATTTATTTCACAACAGAAAAAGAAAAATCTTTTTTGAATAATCTGGTAGTCCAAGTGTGTGTGTGTGTGTGTGTGTGGGGGGGGGGTAATGCTTTAATTGAAAAAAGCTTTTTCAGTGATGATCTTGCCTTGGAAAAGGTTCAGGGGTATTTTTCTTTAACAATTGCAGTAAGGGTTTCACTACTTCTTCAAAATTAGAAATCCATTGTCAACAGTCACCTGTCAGGCCCAGTAACCATAGGTGCCCCTCAATAATCCATTCTCGGCCCATTGCTGTTCTCTCTATTTACCAACCACATCTCTTCATCCTCACTCACTGCCTCAGTAGTACAATATGCAGATGACACCACCCTTATATGTGCTGCCCCCACCTTAATTGAACTGCAAACCCTAATCCAAAATAACTTCACTCTAGCTGGAACTTGGTTCACTAACATCAAATTTATTCTTAATCCCCCAAAAAACTAAACTAATTATTTTAGTAAAATGAAAAAAAGGCTTCCACCACAACGAAAAGTTCACTGAGAAATTCTGTTAAAATGTAGGCTTTAATAAAATGAAGAAATAAAAAGCACAAATTGTGCTGTTCAGATCTGAAGAAGGTTTTTTAACTGAAAGCGCTTATCCTGTTTGACCTGTTTTATCCTGTTCGACCTGCAACTTGAACAGCACAATTTGTGTTTTTTATTTCTTCATTTTATTAAAGCCTACATTTTAACAGAATTTCTCAGTGAACTTTTCGTTGTGGTGGAAGCCTTTTTTTCATTTTACTATTTTTGCCTATTAAGGCTTCCTCTGGAGGTGGTTTTTGGTTTGGTTGTTTAAACTAATTATTTTCATCCCTGGTAGATCTCCTCCTCTAAACAATGATTTCACCATCATCTCCAAAGATAACATTCAAATCACCCCAACCCCACACGCTAAACTGTTAGGTGTAGAAATCGACAATAACCTGAAATTTGACATCCACATAGCACAAACCATCAAGAAAGTTAACAAAAAGCTTGGGATCTTCTATAGGAAGAATCAGTTTATCACTAAACATACTAAACAACCATTGCAAGGACTCATCTCCTATCCATCCTTCTCTTTGCATCCCTTATCTTGACTAATCTCCGCCAAACAGATCTAAATAAAATGGAATCTTGTTTTAATAGGGCTGCCAAGTTTGCTACTGAAACTTCTTATAGGTCTCATCACTGTCTATCCGTTAAGCAGCTCAATTGGCTTGAGTTGCCTCAAACACTTCTTCTCAATCAACTCTCTATAGCACACAAGCTCTACTACCTTCCTGATACAACCTCAGCACTCCAGCATCTAATTGAACCCCACACTCCTCAAGAGCCTTAAGATCTAGTAACCAGAACCTCATAACTGTCATCAAACATAAAACCGATGCTGATAAAGCCCTCTTTGTCTGCAATACTGCCAAAATCTGGAACTCACTACCAAGCCAAATAACTTCTACCACCTCCATTATTCAATTAAAAAAACTCCTAAAATCCCACTATGTAAACAATTGGCTTTGCTCATGCCATTCCCCAGGTTATTCCACTCCCATGTGATTGCTGCATGGATACTGTTAAGAACAAACAGTTTACCTTGAAAGAATGTTAACTTGTTCATACTTAACTTACATAACTAATAACTCCCTTCACCAAACTTAACTCCCTTTACTAAACTTAACTTTACAGAACTAATAACTCCCTTTACTAAACCAGCACACATTACCTAATGTCTTAAACAATAGTGCATTTTAATGTATTCATACAATATTTCTAATATGTTTGCGTTATTTATTTATTTTTTTCTCTCATGTATTGTAATTGCATTTTGGAGCTTTTTTCCCCGGGCCTCCACTGAAAATGGACCTGTGTCCAGTTGGACTTTCCTGGTAAACAAATGTAAAATAAAAAAATTTAAAAAAAAAGAAAGAAAGCTCAGAACTATTTTAATGTACTAAGGAGGGGTGCAGCTTGTGTCACAGCAATACTTGAAGGTGAGGTTTGTCTAGAACCTTCAGAAATAAGATGTCCCAGGTATTGAACCTGTGATTTTCAGAACTGCAATTTATCCTTGTTAACTTTGAATCCTATTTCTGCTAGCTTGGTTAGAAAGAAAATAGTATCTTGTTTGCAGTCATTAGAGGTTTTGGAAGCTAAAAGTAAATGATCTGCATATTGAATTAGAGTAGATCCACATGGAAACATAATTGTATATAGCTGTCTTTTCATTTTCCCTAGAGAATAGGGTCGACTAAACAAGTCAACATATCCTTGTGGCAATATAGTCCGAGTGTACTGTTGCCCTCGATATGTAAACACAAACAGATATTGGCTGTACAGGAATAGAAAAGCAGAAGAAATAGCAATCAGTGAGAAGGTTGAGATGTCTGATGGGATAGAATTGAGTATAGTGACAGGGTTAAGAATTGCAGTAAAATTTGATATTACTGTAGCATTGGCTGCTCACAAATCTTGTACAAATCTATGCATTCTTTCCTGACGTCTTCATTGTTAAGATAGGAGAGTTACATGGACAACAAGTTAGGGCTACTATAATTTTTTTTGTAATGCAGAAATGACAGGTTTAGTCCCTTTTTCTGCTACATCCGACAAAGGATATTGGACTAACATAGACAGGTGCTCACAAGGTTTCAAAGTTATTTGCACAAATTCTGCATATTTTATGAGCCCTACCTCATTTCCATTGGTAGTCCATAGCTGTGGAGGTATTACCTTCCAAATCAGCAGTGTCTGAAATTTACTTTGATGTCAAAACAACAAAAAATCCTAATCTGTACAGGTAATAATTCAATACAATCCTTAAGGTCCATTTGGGTTATCAAGAAAAACACCATTTGGTGTACAATAGACAGTACATATCCATTTACATAATAAATGTCTACCTAATAGATTTAAAGGGGCAACATTTCCTACAATAAAACCATGTTCTTTTAGTTGACAGATTTGAATGACAGGATTTGTTTCTTGGTAATCTAAAGGGACACTCCAATCCATGAACTGTTTTGGTGAAAAGTGGGAGAGTTTCAGCATTTGATGAAATAATCATAGATCTAATAACTCTTGTATTAACAAGAAAAGAAAGAGATGAATTTTGCACTGTAACATTGACAAAAGGACCATCCTGATTAACTGGTACTAAGGGAAATAGCTGTGCCTCCTGCTCATGGTTGTCCTAATGAGTTTGCTGCTATGCTGGTGGCTGCCAAGCAGTGTTCCACAAGGGAGGTTGTATCTCTCTGCTTGCTGTGACAATTAGACATTTGGCAAAATCATCTACTGTAAAGAAAATAAGCATTTCTTTTGCCAATGTCCTGGCTGGCCACAATTAAAAGAATTAGAAAATCGCCATTTTCCTTGTGGAGTTTGTGGAGACATAGGGGGATAATAATTTTGCTGATACTGTCTTGGGGCTTTCTGTTGAAAGAAACTAAATCTACATCTTCATCAATAATTATCTATTCCCTGTCCCTGTGAGTTGGCATAAAACTGCTGGAGCTGAACATCTACTAACTTTTTCTTCTGCTCTTTTTTTTCATTTCTGAGTATATTATCTGTGCCATATTGTGCTTGTTTAACAATTCCATGAACATCTAAACTTTCCAATTTAAACAAACTTTTTTAATTTGTTCTTGAATTGGAGGTAACACGCCTTCTACAAAAGCAGATGACCACTCACTGACTGTTTCACCTTCTGTAGGTTCCAGGTGTCTGGAAAAGGCTTTAAACAGATCTATAATGTCTTGCTAATATGCATCAATAGATTTGTTTTCCTTCTGTGCTATGACCTTAATTCTTGCCCAATTACTGGTTGGGAGCATGCTGTAGTAATGGTTTTTAATAAGTTATTTCTAGTAGTAAGAAATCCATTGTCTGTGTCTTTTGGGATATTATCACCTCTATTAGATTTTTCCCATATTTTTATGAAAGTATCAGGTGGTGTTGAGGCTTTTAATACTATTCTCAGGTCTTTAGTATTTGAATTTTGTAGCTGTACATGTCATTCTAGCTGCGGTGGTACAGCGGTAGCGTTGTTGCCTCACAGCAAGAGGTTCTCCTGTTTGATTCTCGGCTGGAGTGCCTTCTGTGTGGAGACTGCATGTCTTCCCCTTGGTCAAGTAGCCTCTGAAAGACATGTGTGAATGGGCATGCCTTCGCTGAAGGTTGGGCATCAGGCTGGCAACTTGGCACCATAAAAATCAACTGCCAATCATTAGCGGACCGGAGTTCCACTGTGGCGACCCCTAACCGGGAAAAGCCGAAAAAACAAACAAACATGTCGTTCTAGTATTTTGGCATATTTATACAAAAAACACAAGACTGAAGTCCAAGCACCTCTAGAACACTGTTCAAATGTTGAAATGAAAGGAACCACAAGTTGAGAAATATAAAAACACCAAGTATTTAATGATTCCAGTAACAAAGAAACGGTTAGCGCTTTGGTTTGAACAAGTTTCAAACTTCATCACACAAGCTAGTCTACATGCATTCACCTTAAATACCACTACATTTACTTCTATTGGTTAAAACAGTGTTAGTCATCATGATATACAGCTGAACATAAAACTGTTGCCTCATATAAACCAAAAACTGTCAACGCTACATTAAAAACAATTTATAGGTTCATAGGTTCGTACTAGGCTATCTGCCCTAGGGCATTTATAAGCCTAGCCAGAGTGTGTGTGGCTTTCGCCACCCCTTGGGATGAGAATACTACGCCCATTTAGGGTTTAGTTTACTGTGCCTCTGTTTAGTTTACTGTGCCTCTGCAACTAATATTCAAAAAGAGCATATATGTATATATATTTAAATATGTGTATAGATGTGTAAATTAATGTATAAAACTGTATAATGTTGCCAGTTGTAAAACAACCTTATTTTTGTTGGTTTAAAACCTTTTTTCTTTCAAGTGCTTTTAGTTTCAATATGGCCGAGATAGAAGTGCAATCACTGATGCCAGGCCAACTGTCTGCTTGAAAGCGGATTTGCCATTTTAGTTCATTTATTTCTAACTGTAAACTCCAAGGCTTCTTTTCATCAGTAGTGACTTGATCAATTACTGCCACTTTCATCTGCCTTTTAATGTCCCGTGGACTAATGAGCAGGTTCTTGCTGACATCTCTTATGAAGGGTGTCTTACTATCCTCTTTATATTTCTGTATATGCCTTGCAGCCTGATATAGTTTCTTTGTGCCATCTATTGACTTACTTTCCAGAAACTGATAGCATGTCTCTGATGCATTGTTCTTTGCTATTGCAACTCCTTTCTTAGCTTCTTTGTTACCCAGTGAAAAAACAACAAATAAAGCACTAATAAAATGAAACAAAGGGCCACAGCTCCAAAGGCAAACCAAAACTTTTATATGTGAGCACTTTCGTTCACTCAAATCAAATGAACTTCTTCAGACAAATTCAAACAGTAAAACCTCTCCTTATATAACCATGAAATCACATGACTAATAAAATGCATTGCATCACAAGTTTAAAACTGGTTGTTAAAAGGCATATACATATTTATAAAGATATTTACATATACTTTAAAAGAAATTTTAAGCACAAAATGGAGCATTATTAATGCATAAAAACAATCAAAAAGGTGCAGCTATACAAACATAAGTACATAAAATATTGTCTTATAAGAACATTCTATACCGAATTTCATAAATTCATTCAGTGTAATAAACTTTTAAGCTTGAGTAAACACATAACAGAACAATACTCATTAAAGCCTGGATAACTGTGCACATTTAAAGTAAGTTGCCACCATAACTCTTGTCTTTTGAGTAAAAGGGATGTATGCCCACCTCTAGGGCTCTCTATCACCTGGACGATCACTTTAAATTTAAAGTGTTGTCCAGGGTTGTCCCTAATGTGGTTGGCCAAAGCATTTTCTCTGTTTCTATTTATACTATAAATGTGTTCATAAATCCTTTCTTTGAACCTATGATCGGTTTTGCCGATATAAAACACCACACAGACTTGACATCTTGCCAAATATACCATGCTTTAAGAGTTACAGTCATATCTAGCAGCGAGCAAAAAATGCCTATTAACAATTGTATAGTCCCTACCTAGATCTACGTATCTACAATAGGCACATGCTTCACATTTAACCATCCCTGGGTTCCTGTTGTACAATTTATACTCTTTCTCTAATATATTTTTTAAGTTAGTTCCTTTTCTATACACAACTCTTGGTAGGGTGCTCAATTTAGATCTAAGATCAATGTCTTCAATAAGGATACACCAGTTTTTTAACTGGGTGCCCCTTATGGACTCACCATAAGGTGTATATGTAGTAATTAAGCTGACAATATATCCATTCTTATCCCTATTGTTATTACTGTGCATTGGCGTATTTATGTCAGCACTATTACCCTCAGAGGTGGCAGGGCTAAGCATATGAGCTAATAAGGCTGGTGCTTCCAAAATGGGAAAGAAGTGTCCCTCCCTTATTTTTATTTGGACCTCTTTTATGAGTCCCTTCAGTAACACTTCTGGATAGCCCCTTCTTTCCAACATTTGTTTTAAATTATTGCATTCCTGCATGAATTCTATATCCAAGGTGATCATCCATGCTGCCCTAACCAGCTGACCTTTGACTATAGATTTTTCTGGTATTGTGGATGGCAGCTTGTGTAATGTAAGTTTGAGTAGGTTTTCTTTCTATGAATTTCAAATAAGTAGCATCCCCTTAAAATGTCCTTAGTTAATTCCACATCCAAATAGGCAATGTTTACCCTGTCAAAATTGGATGTGAATTCCAGGACGGATGTGCTGGCATTCATCTCATCCACTTTCCTTAGCGGTAGTTTCATCTTCATTTATGATCATAAATATATCATCCAAAAATTGCGTATAATACACAGTTTTATCTTTGATGTTACTTCTGAAAAACACAAAATGGTGCTTCCAGAAAGCCATAACTAGGTTGGTGAAACTACCACCACATGGGGACCCCATAGCTGCTCTTCTTTTCTGTAGATAGTAAGTACCATAAATATGAAAACTTGATTCTGCAAAATGTTGTATAGTATCCACAGTTAAAACGTTGAGCTCTTCTCTACATTCCTGATTATTCATGTCCCTTAAAAATGACCAGGAGTCTTTACAAATTGGGTGCTCCATTGCTACGTACTTTTTTCAAGATACCATCAACCACCTTAGCACAAGCATATGTGGCTGAATTTCTCCCATCAATTATGGGGCATAAA
This sequence comes from Protopterus annectens, assembly GCF_019279795.1. Taxonomy (NCBI): domain Eukaryota; kingdom Metazoa; phylum Chordata; order Ceratodontiformes; family Protopteridae; genus Protopterus; species Protopterus annectens. The sequence continues at coordinate 243,294,068 of NC_056725.1, read as the reverse complement.
AGAGGGTTAGCAAGATTCTTATGAATCTTTGGAGTACCACAGATAACAGGTGTGATAGGTGTTGATGTTGTTATATAGTTAAACATATCCATGTCTATTTGACCACAAATAAATCATTGATGTAACCTCTTATTTTCCTGTATGTTACACTAAATTCATTTAAATATACCATTTCATAACTGTTCTGTTTCAGCATTTCCTCCATTCTACAGTTATAATCATCCTTAGTCATAAATACTAGCCCTCCACCCTTGTCTGGCTTCATGACTCTGATATTGGCAAGCCTCAAAGCATTTACTTCCAGTTTAATGCATTTTATTGGTCATGTGATTTCATGCTAATCTAAGGAGGGGTTTTACTGTTTGAATTTGTCTGAAGAAGTTGATTTGATTTGAGTGAACATGACATCTCTCACTGCCTACTGAGGCCTCTCGCTCACCACAGTTCCCACACCATTTGTCCTCCTACTGAGTAGTATACTCTAAATCCCAAGCCAAGTGCCCTGCCCTTGTATCATGTCTCCTGGATGCATAGGATGTCCAGCCTCCTCCTTACCATCATGTCCACTTCCAATCTCCAGATTGTCAGTGAACCTTCATTGAGTGTAGCAATTCTTAGTTCATGTTTATCAGGTTGATTGGTTTTACATCCACCTTTTAAACTGGCCACCAGCCAACAGCTTATTGACCCAAGACTGCTGGATTTTATGGTGGGCACACACTGACAAACAGGGGCAAATACACCCCTTTCACCATTAGCACAGGTCTATAATTAGCAAATATCCATGCCCATTTAACATTAGTCACTACCACTGAATCACCTAGAGCCAGATTTTACACCACCAAGTGATTAGCCCTACCACAGCATGCAGTCTGTTATTCATGTTCTCCTGTCATGAGGATACTGCACACCACAGTAGATGACCAAAGCAGTTGGATTATACAAATCCTCCCTCTATAGGACACCATGTAGAGTCTGTGCTGCTACCCACAGCTCCATTATTTGTTGAGATGGAACCATCTGGCATGTTTTTTAGAGGTTTGAGGTACCTCAAAGAGACACAGGGAGAACATGCAGAACATACATCCAAACAGGCATTGGCCAGAGATCAGGATTGATCCTTGTACTTTGTGCATGGGAGGCAGAGACCTTAATCACTATGGCAACTGGTCTCCAATGTAACTCATCAATGTTTGTATAATTCTTTAAATCACCACCAAGTTAATTAGGTTTAATAGAAGCTAGCACCTAGAATTTAAAACAATGTTCTTGACCAAAATCTAAAAGATGCTTAACAAGGGCATTAGCAAGCTTACATCTGTTTATATCTGATATATAGATACATTTATATACACAGATGCAGTCCTTCAGTATACTGTTGGTTTTCCCTATTTAAAAAGCTAGAAATGCCTGACATCTGAGAAAATATATAATCTCCTTGCTGTTGCAATCATAATAATCAGTAAACCTGTATATCAAACCTGTTAAATGATGGCTATAGTCATTGATTTTACTGATTAATTTGCAAAATTTACAATTTAAACAAGCAAAAGTTCCATATCTATTGATTTTATTCTTTCTTTCTTTTTTTTTTGCAATAAAATCATGGTAACATAGCAACCTTTTTAAATTCTTCTTATTTTTGTAACAAAATCTAGGGGCATTACCAACAATGTTTCTTAGTTTCTCATTTACTGTTAGAATATTCCAATTCCTGTGCACTATACTGCATAGGGTATTGGTATCCTTGGAATAAACTATAGGATGCTTACTGCTTCCATAGCTATTTTTGACACAGCATCTTCGTCAGTAACTATGGGACTAAATAATTGACACAATGTAGTATACTTTTTATCTGGCATGATTTGTCTATTTGAAGTGATTTCTTGCTGTCCATGACCTTTCTCAAGAAAATCTTTAGAAAGTATATCCAAGGTATTCATTAAAGCATCATCATCTACTGTAAGCCTCGATGAGTGCATAAATTGGTGACGCACGATATTATATTTATATTATAAAATACATGGAATAGGTGCATGCTACACCTGTATAAATATGAATTGTGTTTACATGTCTTCTTATAAACATGTCTTCACCAGCTCTGATTCTTTTGTATTGATCCTAACATCTAGAAAATCAGTAACTACTTCAGAATATTTCAATTTAAATATAAGAAAAATGGTGGTGGAATGCATATCATCTTGAAATAAATTTAAAATAAATTTAAAATAATAACATTGCTATGCTATACTAAAAATATGTCATCAAAAAGTGTGCGTAATTTTTTAATCTTTTCCCTGTTAGGGGTCGCCTCAGCAGAACTCTGGTCCGCTAATGATTGGCAGAAGATTTTTTTATGGTGCCGAGTTGCCAGCCCAACATCCAAACTTCAGCGAAGGCAGGCCCATTCACGCATGTCTTTCAAAGGCCACACGACCAAGGGGAGGACATGCAGACTCCACACAGAAGGTACTCCAGACAAGAATCAAATAGGAGAACCTCTTGCTGTGAGGCAACAATGTTACCGCTGCACCACCGCAGCAGCTGCACCACCGTGGCTAATAAATAAAGGTGATTTCAACAAATAATTGTTCACCCATTCTATTAGCAGAAGATTAGTATATGAATTGTCTCAGGCCATGCCAATCTCTACCGTTTTTTTCTGAATATAACACTTTCCATTTTATACACACACACACACACACACACACACATATATATATATATATATATATATATATATATATATATATATATATATATATATATATACTTCAGATCACTGAAATCCCATTTCACTGAAATTCATTTCACTGAGACCAAATCACCTAATTTTCAAAATGCTGAAAATTCATTTGACTGAATCTCATTTCACTGAATTGTAAGCTATAGACCTGATGTGGGTTTCTATTTGCCTTTAACTTGTTTGTGATAGAAATAATTCCTGTAATTTACAGCGCTGTGTGTCAGAATACCAATAGTAATGTTGAAAGTGGTGTTGTAGTGTTTTTAAATGTGGGTATGTAGCTTTACATTTGTATGGGAAGTATCTAAAGTAAAATGGTGGATGTTTTGTGCTTTCCCAGCAGTAGTGGCAACGTGTAGAGTACTGTGAGACAAGTAAAAGATATATGGCCTTTTCCCCACTGTAGTACGATCCTGGAGTTAGTATATATAGTTAGGAGGGGTATGGGGGGCACAGCCCCCCACATTGGGAGATGTTGGGGTGTAGCCCCCTGACTTAGTTTGGTTTTATATTATCTGGTTTCTGTTAAGATGATAAGTAAGTAGTTTATAAGTTGTGGAAAGAGGTAGCCATTAGTTTTGTGAGTATGTCTATGGTTTCCATTTAGTCTTTTGAAATTAAGCATTGTAAGCTGTTGGTGAAATGAGATTCAGTGAAATGAGTTGTCAGTATTGTGAAATTTAGGTGATTTGGTCTCACTGGAATGAAAGTCAGTGAAATGGGATTTATATATATATATATATATATATATATATATATACACACACACACACACACACACACACACACACACACATATATATATATATATATATATATATATATATATATATATATATATAAGCATTATATTTCTAATAATGTACATACAATACTATGTTCAAATCACTATAATTGGATAAATAAGTTCTAATCAAATCTATGCCCTCATTTGAAATCACAGTTAAAAATGATATGACGTCGGTTATTACAAAAGAAGAAAGAATCTCTCATATCCATGCTATGTCACCTATAGCTGTGGATATTTTTCACGATATGTTGGCATTTTCAGAATACGCAAACTCCAACGAGCTACTTTAAGTTGCAAATAAACCTGAAACATTATCCCCTGACACTGCAGTATTTTTATATTTTATTACCTTGGTTTCAAAATCCTGCAATAACCCACAACATTTTTTACCACTTTTTGCTGTTCGTCAACTACATTGGCGCTGGACTGCATATCATCTATAAAGAGATTGCCAATGATTTTAAGTATTTTATTCAACAAATTCACTCCTTCTGGTGCTGTAAATAAGGATATGGTATAATCAATCTCCAGTATTCCTTTGTTGGCCATGTCTCTGGCAGTAGTCAATCAAATCGCAACAATAAAAATCAAAATGAAAACCACCAGAGTAGAGTCCAGGATGTCCCAAAGCAAAATGCATCAATGAAAATTAACTTTATTAAATAAAATTAAACAGCAAATGTGTTTTCACTATCACTTCTTAAGGCTTTTTGCTTACCATATACAAATACAGCATTTATAGCAGTAATAGTTGAACAATTAGCGATTTCAACAATTTCTGTATGTTCTGTTCATTGGTCCATGGTGTCCAAGGACTTTTATTTTTACTAGTACATTTTTGAAACTGTCATGACTTAATAGATTTGTAGTCTTTAAAGCAGCATAGTTGTGAAGGATATACTTATTTTGATTTGAGAGGTAGTAATCCATCTAGACTAAAATATTTTATATATGTGAAAATTTGGTTTTAAGATACAATATTAAAAAATTAATTAGATGCATTTCTGTCCATTATTAATTTTTCTTTTATAGCTAACCCAGACCACACTAAAAATAACAAACTCAATAACCAAAACAGGTACGAGGTCAACTGCGAGCTGAGAAAATGTTCATTAAGCGCTTTTGTCAACCAATTCAAATTGACTTCTTCAGAATATCCAAAATGGTGTACAAACACTTTACATAATCAGATGGAATCAATTAACATAAACAGAATGTCCCTATTAATCAATTAAAATTCTAAAATTTAAAGCAGCATGTATGTATATAAACGTTTACCTTGTACCTGTTTTGGTTATTGAATTTTTCTTTTATCAAAGGAACATTCATTATATTAATAATGATATTCTATTTTATGTAAAATTATATAAAAAACTACTAAGTTCTTTTGGTTATTTAATGATAAAAAGAGAACATCTCAAAACTTTAATAATAAAAAGACTTGTATAGATGAGTTAACAGATCATATTTCACTTTTAAACCACATTTATGCAATTAATTGTTAAATACTAGTAAATATGATCAAGAAGGGGCAGCTGTACATTTATTTCATTGATTCATTAATCTGCAAAATCTGAACAGTCCAAAGCTAGTGATGACTGATGTTATCAGGATGATCTACATGGTTCTAGTTCTAAAAAGAATTCTTTGTGAAGCTTACCTTTAATTTTATCTCCTGTTTAAGGATTGGTGAGAAAACAATATCTAATTATAGAGATATTGTAAATGAATTATATTCTTTTTTCAGCAAATTTATTCTTCTTATCTTTCATTTGATAAGGATCTGATGGCAAGTTATGTCCAAGGAAATATGAGTTGACTTAATAATACTGTTGACTTTATTTACATTTTTGAGGTTATGAAGATGGTTATGATGTATCCAGTAGATAAAAAGGCAGTAGGCCCAGATCTATTTATTTCTGAATTTTATAAATTATTTGCCTATGGTTTAATTCCATATTATTTACACTTATTCTTTATGTGGAAACATATATATTTCAGGCTGTTTCTTGTTTTTTGTTAGCTCATGTTATAATGACTCTGAAGGTGGATAAAGATTTAACTGAAATTGCTAATTATAGGCTTAGTTCCCTTTTAAATGCCAGTTATAAAATTGTTGCAAAACATTTTAATGGAATTTTATTGTATAAAGTTTTAAAATGAATTCTTCCTATTCAATTTGGCTTTATATTCAGACAGATCAATTCCAATTCAGTTATTACAAGCAGTTCTGTTTGTATGTAAATATAATACAAAATAATTTAATTCAGATATATAGCCTTCTGTTCTCTTTATACTTGCAATGCATTGATTTAGTTAACAGATATTATCATTTTCATTAAATATATTAGATTCAAACTTTATTCCTTTTAGATATAAACTCTATCATTAATTCAGTTTGGCATGACATAAATCTTATTCCTTTCAGTTTTAGGAATATCTCCTTGAAACGTTGCTTATGCTTATGATTTAATTTTAAATTTAAAAGATGTCCTTTCATCTTTAACTTCAATTAGGAAAAGGTTTAATTTGAGAAAATGACAGGCTTTGAGTCTTTATGGGTCCCTGGTCTTTTCCAAAAAGTGGATTCTATTAAATTATTGGTGTGGAATTTTTCAGATAATACATAATCTATTTATTTGCCACAGCTCAAAATAATAATAAATAAAATGTTTGGTTGTTTTATACAATTTGTTGTTGAATTAATTCATTTTTTATTAAGATTTTTCTTTATTTGTCTTTTTTTCGTTTCACTCAAAATACTATTATCCCTCCTGATAGATGTTGGCTTAAGAAAGGTAGAACACTTTGGACTAATTTTTTTGTTGTGGGGGATGTCCCAGGATTCACTGGCATATTTTAACACAGTTTAGGAATGACAAAGGCTAAAATATTAAAGATCCTGAAATGATTGACTTTTCTTATTTGTGGCTAAATTACTATCAATGGAAAAATCTGTCAGAACCTAGTGTTGCCTTGGTTTTCAACTCAAGTCTGGAAACTGAAATTCAGTACATGGTGGGAAATGTATAATTCACCTAGACCTTTATATCCTAATAAAAAAAAAGATATGATATAATTCAAATAAATTGGATGCAACTTTACCTTACCCTTGTTTCCCATGCTTTGAATTGTCTGTAAGTTCTTGATTTCTTGTAAATTATAAATGGGATCATCAAGGTTGTCAAGAAGTTAAAAGTTATCTTTCAACTGATATACACTTTTCAAATAGGATTCACCTGAGGCTGGATATTTATAATTATACTCCACAATTTGAATTGATTATTAAAGGTAGGGTTATTAAATGATAAGTTCCTTTTTCTACAAATCCAGGTAAGAATATTGCAAGGCTTTTTAACCAGAAAAAAAAATAATATCAGATTTAATTTATAGATGCTACAAATACAAATATGACGGTTCTACATATTTTTTTGGGGGGACGACAAACTATTGAATTGTTATATAGGCTTGGATATTCAGGTATACTGTTTGTTTTGAAATGATAGCTGAGGTTAAAAGCAAGCAAAAGATCTTTTTGAAAGCATAGCTGACACCTTTTTTTTCACTCTAAAGATTATAAAATGTGGCTGCATGGATGTCAGATGCTTGACCCATGGAAATGTGTATGATGGGGCTACCCCTTTATTTCATTATGGTGACAGAAATGATTCAGTGCTTAAACTCTGTATTGTCCACACCTATAACTATCACCTATGATTTTTTTTTTATTTTAGGTTATTTTAATCTTGATGGCTTATGTAAAAGCCAGGGTATTAATACATTATTATTAACTGGATTGACCATCAAAAGGATACTTTTAGATTGTTGGAATCAAGTTCTTCACCCAGTGATGGACATGTCTCTACAGCAATTGTTATTTTATTTTAGTTGATATCTTCAATAGGAACAATATGATGTTAATTAATGTTAACTTAGTGTTTTTTTTACTTTCCACCTGGCAGAAAGAAGACTTGGAAGGGTTTGTCCTGTATGATTGATAGATTGCAGCTTTGTTCATTGTCTACTTTTTATGCATTCTTCATTTTGGGATATTAAAATATGTAAACAAAAAAAGGTTTGCATTCCATCCTTTTGTACACTCATAAATGGAGAACTCTCCAGCTTAAACAAAACTTTCTTGTTGATAGCTTTTTTATGATGTTAACAGTTACTAAAGGCAGACATTGCTGTTTCAGGTTAAAAGATCCTTCACATCTTGTGAAGTATTTGCAGAACTCCATCTGTCTTATCTGAGGAGTCTTTAGACATAGGGGCAACTGTGTCTGAGACAAAGACGATGAACTCTTCCCAATCTCTCTTCCAAATACCCACATCTTTGTGATACTTTAACCTAATGTAGTCCTGCATAGATTGTCATTACTCCTCTTCCATTTACAGAATATCTTGTGAATAAGATTGGTCTCTCTGGTATCCCTTGAGTCAGTGGTCAAGGATGCCATTCTGCAAACCTAGTGGCACCAGGACATTGACCCTGTGTCTCTAAGAAGGGGGACACACTGCATAATGTAGTGATTACATGAATAGAATCCCAGTGCTGTTTCAGATGTTGTCTTCAGTCAAAAATAAATCCCAGTGACCATAATATATTGCTACCGTGTCACGTGTCAAAATATTGCAAAGTTCTGGAAAGGGTTCTGAACTTTTCATCCCTCCAACACCATACATATCACACACAGCAGACAACATACCAGTGTCTCACAAACACAGCCCACAAGGCAAAACAATAAAACAACACAGCCCTCAAGGCATAACAGTAAACCAAATACACTAGTCATTGGTGACTTAGCTATGAGAGACACTGATATCCCCCTGACTTGGCTCTAAAAGGAGAAGGTCACGGTCAGTTGTCTGTCTGGTGCCAGAATCCACCACATCATGCACACACTTAAGTCTCTCCACAACAAGTACAAGTGTGACTCTGTCATTGTCCATGTTGGTGTGAATGACTTGAGACATACCCCCCTGGCCTATATTAAGAGAGACACGACTGAGGTCTCAGAGTATGTGTCCCAGGCAGGCATGACCCCAGTCCTAAGCAGTGTTCTACCTTCACCAAGAATGATACCACAATGCCAACAAAAAATAATTGACTTCAACAATTGGCTTAGATTCTGATGTCATTCCAAGGGGATCCAGTATCTGTCTGCCTGGGATGACATGGTTGACATGCCTAGATGCTTTGCCAGAGATGGCTTCCACCTGTCACTACTGAGATTCTGGATCCTGGCCAAGGCTCTTCCTTCCTCCATTGTGCATTTTTTAGGCAATGTCTCAAAGACAAATCTTCCAACATAAAAAAATCTGTCAGAAAGCAAATTAAAGGTCATGCTGCTTAACACTAGGAACCTTAACCTGAAAATGTACTCACTGGAGGCTCTCCTTGCAGTGGAAGATGCTGATGTCTGTGTGGTCACAGAAACGTATTAACTTATTTCAGAGTTGCAGAGAGCACCCCTGCCTTACCAGGCTATATCTCATTCCACACATTCCAACCACAAAATGAGGTTGAGAAGACTAGGGGTGGTGGAGTCTCTATCTCCATTAAGGACAGGCACATCTCCAGACTGGTTTGCCAGCATGATGCACTGGAACTACTCCAGGTGCAACTGACAGTTGACAAGACACTCATCCAAGTTATAGCCAGCTATAGACCCCCTCCATGACTCAGGATGCCCACTCCTCCTACCTGGATGTACCTGACTCCATCAAGGTACCCCCTAACACCTTGATCCTTGGTGACTTCAACTACCCCACCATAGACTAGGTGAACTATTCCTGCACTAATGCACTCACCCAACAATTCCTTGACTTCATCAATTCTAACACACTAGACCAGCTTGTCTCATCCCCCATAAGGGGAGATAACATTCTGGACTTGGTTCTCACCAGCATGGGTGACCGTTGCACCACTCCCATAGTATGTTCTTCCCTGGTGAGATCAGATCATCACTCTGTCTCATTCAAAGGTTCTAACCCACCTCCTAGCCATACTCAAGCTAATAAAGTTCTTGATAGCTGACTATAACCTCCTAAGGGAGGGTATCAGTAGCTTCACACCCCCCCCCCCTCAGAAGATGCAGACAATTATGCTGAACCATACCTCAATGCAGTATACAAGCACCTGTACAACTGTATGGACTCAGCCATACCCAATAGAACTAAAACCTGTTCCTTAATGAAACAAAAAACTGTTTGGTGGACATCCCCTATCAACAGGCTTTACGACAAAAGGAAGATACTGTTGTCCAATGGTAAAAAGGAACAAATTCCAAATTGGAAAAACTCCCTCCTTAGCCTCAACAAGAAAATTAGATCACTAGTAAAAACCTCCAAAGCCAATTATGAATCAAAACTACCCTCCAAAACCAGGGAAAACCACACAACCTTCTTCAATTAAATCAGGAACCTCCATGGCAAAGCCAAGGTTTGTTGCAAATTACTACTTAACATTATGACTTACACTGATCCTGTTGACATGACCACTCTGCTAGCAGACAGGTTCAGTGCAAACTTCACCCCCCTGTCTCCCCCCAAAGGCCCTTTCAACATCTCTGATACTTGTCCCGCATCTCACATCTCTGTAGATTGTGTTAAAGGCCCTAGCCAAGGCAAAGAACACAGGTTCCATGAGACCTGATAGTATCTCAGACTGTATTCTGCACCATCTCCAGCAGGAACTAGCTTTGCCATTGAGCACCCTATTCAACCACAGCCTAAGTACAGGCTTCATTCCAGTAGAGTGGAGAACTGCCATTGTCATCCACTTGCACAAAGCTGGTGCCACTACTGACTCTGGAACTATCACCCCATTGGCTTGACAAGTCTGATCTGTAAAGCCATGGAGCGTATTATTATGGATTTCATAAACAAAGACATAGGCAATCTCCAAGCACATGATCCCACCCAGTTTGGATTTATCAAGGGCAGATCTTGCCTGTTGAACCTGGTTGACTTCTTTGAGACTGTCACTAAGGCCCTGGATGAGGGACAGTAAGTACATACAGGTTACCTTGACTTGGCCAAGGCCTTTGACACAATCCTCCATGTGGGAATCATTGAAAAGCTAACAAAACTTGGCATAAACTTCTATCTCATCAGGTGGGTGGCCAACTGGCTGATATAAAGGACCCTCAAGGTCAAAATAGGCACCTCCACCTCTGATAGCAGACCTGTCACTAGTGGAGTTCCCAGGCATCTGTCCTGGGACCCCTACTGTTTGGCATCTACTTCTCAGAGGTCCAAGCAAAGAAAAAAGGTCTGTGGCTGACTAAGTTTGTGGATGACACAAGTGTTATTGACTCCCCATATGATGTTAACATACTGCAAGAGGGTATCATGGCAACTAATGACTGGTGCCAAAGTCATGGCCTCAAGTTAAACACAAAAAAATGTATCCTCATACCATTTGGCAAAAACATGGTCCCTACTGATTACCACATTAACAGCAACTCTCTAAGCATGCAACCTGTGGTGAGGGACCTGGGTACTCAGGTTGACAACAAGCACACATTTGACCATTATGTAGCAGCAATGGTCAGAAAAGCTGCCTTTTACTTGGTTCATTTCATAAGTAAAGGGATTGCATCTAGAAAAAAAGGAGGTTATTACCTCTCTATACTCCCCCCTCATTAGATCAATAATTGAGTATAACACTCTGTTTGGAATGTACCTCTCCAAATATCTGCACCAACTGGAAAGGCCACAGGAATACCTCAGAAAGAGAATCCATGGCCTCCAACACCTGTTCTATGTAGACAGGCTCAAATCACTATCACTCTGTTTGGTATCATATAGATTTCTCAGAGGTGATCTATGTCTCACCTAAAAGGCAATCTTGGACCCTTCCCTACTAGAGATGCTCCATATCCGTAAGTGTAACTCCTCATACATTACCCGTTCAAAAGGCCTGAATCTAATATGTGACATCAATAAAACCTGCTGGAGAGACAGGTTTTTCTCCCAGAGGCTGCCTTGACTCTGGAATTTGCTTCCCCCACAAGTCAAACAGAGTACCTCACTGACCCTTTTCAAGCACAACCTTGATAAGTGGATAAGAAACCACAAATTTGTCCCAGGGGTTCTACCTGTGTCCCTCATTGACAGACATGACAGGTGCTGACTGAGGTTTCTTTTTGAGGATAAACTCTTGGCTAGGCTTTTAAGGGCCCAAGGGCCATTAGCCTAATAACCTCCTATGATCCTGTGATCCAGTCCAAGTACCAGTTGTTCCTTGCTGATCTAAGTAAAAAAGCTTGAAGAACTCTCTGAATTGCAGCTGAAGGAATATCTTTGCAGGTATTCTCATTTGCTATTACACTAGGATTCCACATAGTCCACTGCATCTTAGTGTTGATACTAATGGCCTGTGCCTCAGGCTCAGTCATCTATGTGATCAATATAGCATGACTGATACTGTTCTCCCCTAAGGAGGAGCTTGGAATCCACATCCAGTACCAGTTTATAGTGGAAGTGTTTTTCTGACATAACCTTATTGATTTTCTCAAAGATTTTCTTAGCAGCACACCTTGCTTCTACAAATGGAAAAGGCATTATTAGCCCCCTACCTCCATCCATTCCTTGCATAATTTCAGCTAACCTCAAAAAAGTAAGACTCTTCCTTTCTATGTGAAGAAGTAACTGAAGCATCACACAGTCTTGCATCCTCCTGTGCTGTCCAAAAAGATCTCAACAGCCTGGGCTTTCATGTGGTAATACCTCTGGGCCACTTTACAAGATTTACTCCAGTGTAGAGAACCATCAAAAAAAGATACAGTGTGTGTTACATAGGAAAAGGGGTTGGCATAATAGTTAAGGTGTTTACCTCACAGACACAAGGTACAGTGTTTGATTCTCACTATTAAAAGGAAATTTGCTAAACTTAAAATAGCCTGCAAAGGCAACTAGCCTAGTATTTACCTATGACTCTAGAAAGCCATGTTAATGCCCTTTTTAAAAAACTTACATTAAAATTTGTTGAAAGTTCGTTTCAGCAATTCAATTTTGCACTTTTGTTACATGCTGAAATTTCTTTTGGCAGGTTCAAGTTCAAATTTAGTAAAGCACTTTTTAAAAACTGTAGGTAAAAAAGCCAACGACCCAACAGATAAACGCACCAAGCACCTGTTGATAAAAAGTGTAATACAAATTGAAGAAGTTAGGTACTTGTGCGTAAAGTGGCTTCTATGTAATAGTGCGGAAAAAATCCAAGTTACAGTTCAAATTCAGTTATTCAATTCTTCAGTCAAGAAACTTCTCCGGTGTAAATCCAAGATGTTTATTGTACATAAACAGACGGAACAGAGAACAGAGATAAGCGCTTTCACTAATGTTAGCTTCTTCAGATCATTGCATTCTCACTTTACGTTAGTATTTTATAAAAACTGTTACAAAATGAAAAGATAAATAGGAAACAAACATGACAACAATAAAACAAGACAACCATATAAACTTTAAGTCACACCACTCCATTATAGGCTAGATCAAATTGATAAGTTTTTAAGAACTGTCTAAAATCAGCCAGGAAAGAACAGTTATGAAGCTATTGAGGTCCATAGATAAGGGGTATGATAATATGAAGAGAAGAAACTTAAAACCACAAGGTTGACACAAAGAACAACTAGTAGCTCCTTGGACACTGAGCTCAATTTCCATGCTTGCAGTATGGCATGATAAGTTTATTCAGACAGCATGCATGCAGGTTACATACGGGAGTCCCTATTATATGATCAAAGACACATTCTTTTGAATGCATCTTGATCGAACTTGAAATCATGAAACGGCAAAATACCAAAACAGCATATAAGTAAATTCTTTCCCTGGGAAAAAAAAATAAGTGTTCAGGATTGTAAGCTTTCACTTACATGGAGTTGATAAATCAGTGGTCGCTTTTTTAAGCATTTGCTGATTTAATATAGACCCACATATGGACAACTATACTAATACCAGAGTCTTGAAGATAATCCTAAACCAGAAGGATGTTGGTGCACATTATGCAGAGCATGCATAATGTGTTAGTAATGAGAAATACCAGTAAGTAGGCTGGCTACAGAATTCTGCACCAAATATAACTGATAAGTTCAGTACTAGGTAGTCTCAGGTACAGGACACTGCAGCAGTCCAGTCTTGAGGATACCAGAGCATGGAAAACAATCAACATGAATCCAGAATCTATGGAATTGTTGCATTACTTTTCAGTAAGTATGCTTTAACGCCAAGTAAAATCCATGACTACCGTTATGATAGAAAGTGCATTAGATATATAAAAAAAACATGAAATCATCCACCAATTTATGCATGCTTCAGGAATTATTGCTGATCCTCTAGTAATCAGATATGCCTATTACAATTCTGAGGACTATAACTGTGACCATGAAAAGAGTTACAACTGAAAGCGTGTTTGTGGGAGAAGATAAGGCTCCCTATTGAAATGTGGACACTCAAAATGTCGTGTGCTGACAAGCCAAAAAAATACAGAATACACAGCAGAAGAGGGAATTTTGAAAATTGCTTTTCTCCTTTAAACTTTGTTTTGCATGGGGACAAGAAGTCCCCCCCCCCACATCGGAACTTAACGTATATCAGCTCTGAGAGAGACATACATTGGAAAAAAGGGAATATTCTGAGAAATGGCATCTCGGACTTTGTATATATAAGTCTGATCTTTCAACCATGCAGTCTCCATATTTTGGGAATCTTTCTAGTGTGTTCCAATGTTTCAATGGTTACTAGAAGATACACCAAGTCTAAAGATACAGTATCTCAGAGACACCCTCCTCCAATTTCTGAGGTATAACAATCTTGGAATTAGTACATAGAAGTAGCATTGTTGTTGGGGGCGCACTGCATTGGTAATGCAGGTGGATGAAACTCTTTTTGTTCAGAGTTGAAGCAGTGAGTTTTGGAATTTGTGGAATTTGCTTTTGTTTAGTTTGGATGAACATTTTTTTTCCTCAGTGTGCCAATACATTTAGGATAAGGTCTTTCAGTTCCAAAAGAGAGATGACAATCAGTGCAAACCATATTCTGCTTTTTAATCTTTTTTTTTTTTTTTTGGTGAACTGATGCCTGGTACTGTTTGTTAGTAATCATGGCAATCAGTAAGTATGGGAATGTAAGCAGTGTTAAATTGCTAAAAAGAACGGTAATATGCATTTCTTGACTGACTCCTTCTCTTCTTGTAGTACTGCTCTAGATACGTAATAATCTGTTTAAGACAGTCGCATATTCTGTAACCCACCACTCAAAAAAAATGCATCTTGCAAGTGGTGTGGAACCCTTCTTTCTCCCATCCCATCATGCATTACACATGACATACTCTCTGATTTTTCTTTGTAGGCTTGGATAATAGTTCAGAAGAAGCCTCTTAGCTTTTTGCAATAAAAAGGTGACTTCCTGGTACATGACAGCATGTATATCTCTGTATGTTATTTTCTTGTACTTTCATACGCAAGATTTTTCTTAAAGAGTGTAATCACTGTTAATAAACACGTTGTGGCACTAGCTACATGCCTCAACCTCTTAACACAAGAAGTCTGGACAAAGACAAAAGTAATGAGGGGATAATGGCTCATAATAAGGGAAAATTTTAATTATTGCTATGATATACTTAGAAAGTTGCTAGAACAAAAGGTTTTGTGTTACTGATATTTTTCTAAAGTATATGAAGTCTGAAACTCAAATGTCTTTCATTATTTAGTCAGTTCAATCTTTAATGATTTGGCAGAAAACTTCAAGTTCTATGAGGAACACACTAAAAAATCTGAGGCAAAAATGTGGACATTCTGCCTTATTGCAGGCAGTAATATGCATCTCGCTGTACAACAAATGTTGACATGTCGATAGATGCCACAAAGGGAACAAGAGAGAAAACAAGGAAAGCACAGCTGCTATATGAACTAATGAGCCCAAATATGTGTCATGACAATAACACCCACTATCTGTGGCAAAGCCAATTATGAGATGAAACTCGCATCTGAAACAAAGGGAAAGCACAAATCCTTCTTCAGTTACGTTAGGGACCTCCTTGGCAAAGCCCAAGTTTGTTTCAAAATTAGTACTTAATGGTACCACTTACACTTATCTTGCTGACTTAGCCAACCTGCTAGCTGATAGGTTAAGTGCAAACTTCACCCACTTATCACCCTCCCCAAAAGCTCAGTCGACATCTCCGATACTTGTTCCACACCTCATATCTCTGTAGATCAAGTGTCAAAGGCCCTATCCAAGGCAAAGAACACAGCTTCCATGGGACCTTATAGTATCCCAGGCTGTATTCTGCAGAATGGAGAACTGCAATTGTCATCCCCTTGCATGAAGGTGGTGCCAATAGTGACCCGGGAAACTATTGCCCCAATAACTTGACAAGTCTGATTTGTAAAGCTATGGAGCATATTATTATGGATCTCATAAACAAGGACATAGGCAATCTCCAAGCATGTGATTCCACCCAGTTCGAATTTGTCAGGGGCAGATCTTGCCTACTGAACTTTGCTGACTTATTTGAAACTTTCACCAAGGCCCTGGATGATGGAAAGTCAGTACATACAGCTTACCTTGACCTGTCCAAGGCCTTTGACACAATCCCTGACTTGGGCATCATCAAAAAGCTAACACAACTTGGTGTTATTCCATATCTCATCAGATGGATGGCCAACTGGCTCACAGATAGGACCCACAAGGTCAAAATAGGTGCCACCACCTCTGACAGCAGACCTGTCACTAGTGGCATTCCTCAGTGATCTGTCCTTGGACCCCTACTGTTTGTCATCTCCTTCTCAGAGATCCAGGCAAAGACAAAGGTCCTGTGGCTGACCAGATATGTGGATAAGCTGCCTTTTACTTGGTTCATCTCATAAGAAAAGGGATCGCATATAGAAAGAAAGGAGGTTATTACTTCTCTATACTCCCCCCTCATTAGATCAATAATTGAGTATAACACTCTGTTTGGTATGTACCTCTCCAAATATCTGCACCAACTGGAAAGGCCACAGAAATACCTCAGAAAGAAAATCCATGGCCTCCAACACCTGTCCTATGTGGACAGGCTCAAATCACTATCACTCTACTCGGTATCATACAGATTAATCAGCAGTGATCTGCATCTCGCCTACAATGCAGTATCGGACACTGTCCTACTAGAGATACTCCATATCCGTAAGTCTAACTCCTCACAAATTATCTGCTCGAAAGTCCTAAATCTAATATGCAACATCAACAAAACCTGCTGGAGAGACAGGTTTGTCCCCCAGAGGCTGCTCCGTCTCTGTAACAGACTTCTCATACATGTCAAATGGAGCACCTCTCTGACCCTCTTCAAGTGCAACCTTGATGAGTGGATGGGAAACCACAAATTTGTCATAGGGGTTCCAACTCTGTCCCTCATTAACAGGTGCTGACTGAGGTTTCTTTCCGGGGGATAAACTCTTGGCTAGGCTTGTAAGTACCCCAGGGCCATTAGTAGTAACCTCCTATGTTCCTATGATCCAATAATCCAAAGACTTGCTGGCTACATTACATGAAACATGAAAACTATTGCTGTCTGAAGCCACTCCTGACCCCTCCAGTTGGGCAATCTTCTGGTAGGAGTTGTTTATGGCCTACTCCATGTCCTGGAAGGAATTTCCCATTTGTTCCTGCATTTGGTTGCAGAATACATCAGTTGAAACATCCTAAATCTGGTCCCTTACCTGCAGCAGGTGGAGGCCATCTTCTCTCTGCCACAAAAACAGCAGCATGTCATGGTCCTAGCCACTTGTCATCAGCAGCAGTATTGGCTTCCTCCCCCTTGATCTACAATTCATCTGGCAATTGTTGTGCATGTCCTCTGCAGCATCATCTCTAGATTGGGGGGGGGGGGTGTCTTGTCTTCCAAACTTTGTAACATGCAATTAATAAAAGAATTGCAAAAAACTGTGTTATATTTTATTACATTGCCATATCAATATGCCTAACAAATGAATAATGAAAGTTTACTCTCAACACTGTCAACACAAATGCACTTCACAGTTTCATGCAGTTCATACACAGATGTGCAAAGATGAGAACATATATGTGCTAAAGCAATGTACCTAACCATCAAATCCTGGCTATTAGTGACAGTGAACAATAAGCACACTAATTATACAGAGGTGCTTGGGAATAATACGTGTCATGTGTAATATGATGTGTGGACAACAAGACTCTACCGTGACATATAATATGCACTATGAATTCTTATGTTACTACACACATGCATCAATGCAGAGAAACATATATGAACACCCAATATGCAACTGTAAACTAGATATGCATTCAGTTATGTATACAACCAGAATACCCAGAAGGCATGCAGGTATATGTATCCTGTATACAGTTCTTCCAGAAAAAGTGTTGCCTTATGTGGTCAGTCCTTATGGATGTAACACACATACCATGACAGGTAAGCATAGATATAGGTTGTGTGCAGTACATACTACAGTGATGTGTGTATATTAAGCAATGAAATTAACATAATGATAACATGAGAACATTTGTTAGCATGACGCACATGCAGTGAAATGTCAAAAGCATTCAAAATTATGTTGTTATCACACAGTCATGTCCACTCAATAGGACCTCATACTATCCCGTATCACCTTGATGTGTCATGATATATGAAGCAATCTACAACACTGAATGTCAGCTACAAATGCTGCTTACCTTAATATATAAAAAAGCATATACAAAGTATACAAATGTGTGGAGCAAAGAGATATGCCACACTGACATGTCAGAAACATTAAAAATGTGACAAAGTGCACCAACATTGCTACACCCAAGTGAAACATGTGAGTGAATAATATGTACATTGTGTTAGGCTCTGTGGGTGTAACACAGACACATATGTAAACCTCATGTAGCAGCATGTGCATGACTGAAAGTGTCATGTTGATCAGCAGATGCATTAATAGAGTACAAGATTGACAGTTATCCTAACAGTGATCATGTGATACAAGCTATTGACTTAGAAAATAATAAACCAATCTCCAACCTGATCTGCACATACAAACAATGCCAAACACCAAATATTAAATAATGATATTTAATGACCTATGTCATGCACACACATGCTGAGACTAAGTTATAGCAAATGCCAAAGATTTACCTCAGATATGAGATGGTTTATATGCATTGTAGTGCCACATCCACATTTGCATTTGGTAATGTTAGTGACAAGTGTAAAATCAAAATGTAAACATCTACATGACTGTACTGGAACTAAGAACTGCTGGACTCTCAATGCCAGATATATTTATTCAAAACTGTATATTAAACAAGCTTACTTCCCTCCATCAGTGCAAATGAACAATCTCTCACATCTAACAACTTTATATTAATCACATGACACAAACCTCCCAATAGAACTCTCTTAAAATGCATTCAAACATAACAGTTCATCTCATACAACAATTTTAAATGTGCAGATAAGATTAATAAATAAAGTAAATAACAAGTGCATATGTGTTCAATAGAATGCATAAAAAATAAGTACAAATATAAAGGCATAAATGCATTCATAGCCTCATTTGTCTTTGTTTTAAAATTGGTTTGCGACTGACAGCAGCATTCAAACCTGGAGTCTTGTCAGCTTCTAATTTGACATTGCAATCCAGTTATAGTCACCTATTATGAAGTTATTGTTCATGTCACTTCCTCTCATATTTGGGGATAACCTTTGAATAACCCTAAACCTAAATGTAGGTTTAGAACTGTAATGCCCACTACTGCTACCAGTATGTGATGGGCACCAATGTGTGCTGTCCCCATGCTGGGCCAGTAATCGAGGAGCCTGAATCCTCACCACTGACAGTGGAGAGGGATGTGCACTTGGAATACAAATGGATATACTCAGTATTTCCAGATGCAGACCTCTCTGCATCAAGTACAGTTTCCCTTAAGAGCACACAGGGAACACAATCAGCCTGGGGTCTGGATGTCTCTATATATGTATCCCTCAAGATCCACAATAAGACTCCCCACTGGTATACCTGTAGGGTTAGGTCCTCAGCCGAATGTCCAAGCCAAGTCCTCCAGTACCCTCTCGGTAAACCCAGCACTTTGTGTCCCTGCTCCAAGTAGCTGACACACACACACACACACACACACACACACACACACACACACACACACACACACACACACAGATTTAATTTTCACACACACACCTGGGAAAGGCTGGCACAGATTTACCTGCGGTACCCCCTTCTACCCAGAGTATAAGGTAGTTATCGCTGCCACCAGAAAATTCACAATCAGCTACTCTAAGGCTCTTAACAAAAGGTATCCAATTATACTGTGTAATATTAACACTAATACAAATGGTACTAGTTCACCAATATGGCTATACCTTCTGGAGTGGCCCAGACAGTGCTACCAAATAAATATAAATACTCTCAAAGGTTAAAGGACCATCCACAATGAACATTTTAAATATATTTAATAATAAATATAAAAGAATATGAAAATATTGAATATATATTTACAATAAACCACAGAGCTCAGCTCACAGAAGATAGTGAAAACAATATTGATGGACAGACTCATGCAAATTAAGGAAAACAATCTCTAAACTAAGCTGCACTATATTCCTGACTGAATCTAAGAGAATTTACTGCTCCCTAATAACTTACTTGGGCAAGCCAAGATGAAATATGTGAGCAGTCTTTCTAGTCAGGCTCCCAAACAGAATGCTCAATGCACTGAAATTGCTCCCTGTAAAATATAATATCCAAGATGACTTGCAGAATGACCTCATCTGGTTACCTGACTCTAGGTTCTCACAGTTTTTCCCTTTGAAGCTGAGACAGGAATTGAACCTAGACAGCTACAATACACATCCAAATGTTTATGGCAGTGCCTGGAAGCATCCCCTTTTTTTCACTGAATTAATGAACAAAGTTTCTGTCCCAGATCCAGTGTCCATGGTCCTACTCAGTAGTGCGGTGTGACTTTCAATGATTTAATAGCTTATTTACATTTCCCTTATTTTTCTTAAAA
Organism: Protopterus annectens; assembly: GCF_019279795.1. Lineage (NCBI taxonomy): Eukaryota > Metazoa > Chordata > Ceratodontiformes > Protopteridae > Protopterus > Protopterus annectens. Next base: position 243,273,498 of record NC_056725.1, on the reverse strand, counting down.
TAAGCCAGCTGGTTAACCTTGGTCATGCCAGTGTCCTCTATTAAAAATATACATTTAATTCAGTTACCATAATATATGTACATTTCTCTTCATTTCAGCAGGGTGCACTGTTGATACATTTTAACACAATTAACACAAGCAGAGCTCACAAATACATTTCAGTACAAGCATCTATACAAATCAGCTTGATATACAAATGACATATAATTATTTACAAAATTCCAGCTGCTCATACATCCACTGCCTACTTCTCCCTGGCATGGCTGGCATTACCTCCTATCATCACAAGAACCACTGTCCATAACATGTTTACTAAGTGAATTAGTGGCTACTGCACATACCTACATAGAAGCTAGCATATAGAACATGCAGCTAAATAAAATATATTACCAGAGTTACATGTTGCATACCAATTAAATATATATTTCCTTTGACTGTTAGGATGTATGAACTTAATATTATTATAAATTATTTTACAACAAGCACAATTAAAACAAGGGAAAGTACCAGTCTTAACTTTTTATATTTTATTTATTTGCCATTGACTTCATTTTCTCTGTTCTTTTTATCTGCTAGTGGGTTATATGTTCTACTGAAACTAAAACTTTCAATAGATGCCTTGTGGATTGTAAAACATCATTTTATATGGAAATGTATATATTGCTGCACTATGGGCAAAGTCTTAAATGTTGGTATGCCAAGGTTTTCTACTGCAGCAATATTCATTGGTTTGATATTACTAACAAGATATTTAAATGCACTAAAACCACAATAGTGATATCACATTATCTGTATGACATGATAATATGTGGGTAACCACAGAAGTAGGTACAAGTATGTCACACAGTTCTATAACATGACATGCATGAGTCAGTGACAAATGGTGATGCTTCTGGATGTCCATACATTTTATAAAGGAGCTGTTTTGCTGTACTGATGATATGAGAAGGTAGAAATAAGGCATGTCTGCATTGTGGTTTGGGTTATTGTACTGAATGGACCAGTAAAGTCTTAAAAAGTAAAAAAGTAAAAAGTCATAGGCATTCAAAAGCCATGTAGGTGAAACACTGGTATGTCTTTAAAGGATTAATTGTATATATCCCATGGTCCACCATTGCAAGAGGTTTAAGGTATTCCACATTGAAGACTCCAGGTATATTGGCTAGGTCTTTCTTGGCATTTATTTATTTTTATTCAGAGGTCATAGCATCTCAGAGAAGGGCAATCATTCTTATTATTCTTTTTGCGTGATCACTCCCTTTTGACTTGGCACGACTTCAGACTGAGAATATGTAATCAAGAAGTGTAAAGAGTGCACATAGGTTGTCTGCAAAAAAACGGTGATAGTAACATCTTATGTGTTGTTTTTCTTTATAATTCACTATTGCTTGGATTTATGCAATAATAAATAAGCATTTTTTTTACATTTTGATTTAATATAGTAGACCTCCTTTTTAATGGCAAATGAAATAGCTGAATATAAAATAGTATCAATACAACTGAAAGTGATGGGTTATAAAACATATGGCTTCCTTCAGCTAAATGCCTTTTCCATTTACAGACATAAAATTCTGAACCAATGCAATACTCAGAGTTGACAAATCCCAGTAACAGTGATTGCTGGTGCGAGAATAAGAACAGCAAGAATGGTGTAAAGAAAGATTATACTAAGTATGTCTATAGAAAAATGAAACAGGCAATATTTCAACACTAGCCCTGCAGATTGTGTGCAAGTACTTGCAATGCTGCATTACATCACTGATACAGACCTTGCATTTTGCATGCTTTCACAAAAAGGCGTCAGTTTAGATCTAAGTGAAAAGGTAGACATTGGATGGATTCGTTGGGAAAAAAACTTGGCACTCTGGCAGTGACTTTTTTGATATTCTGTGTGGCTTGCCAGGCTGCCATGTGCCAGAGTACCTGCAGAACCAGGGTCTTCAAATTGACCTTGTGAAAATGTCCCTGGACAGGCAAAGGGTGATCTGTCCCTAGCCTGGGAGGTATGTACCTGGTCTGCTTCTGATGGATTTAAAGCTGGAAAAAAGGAAAATGAATGGGAGAGAAACAAAATAATAATAAGGAAGAAAGAAATGCATAATCAAAACAAGAAAAACTGATAATAAAAGTGATGGGGAGAGACAAAACAGAAAAAGTACAATACATCCATACAATAATGTTTACATGCCATTTCATACACTATTTAAATATTGCAGTAAAATCTTTATTGAAGTAAAACTTGTGTACCGTAAGTGCGCTTATATATATATATATATATAATGGAAGTAGTGATTTGGGATGTGCTTTTGTAGTTGAGAAGAATGATATGAATGTTGCTTATGCATACTTCTAATGAATTCAAAAGACAAGAGCTTGTGACTTTTTAAAGGGGTGTCTCTATCTCTGATATTATGTACATACATTCAATACAGTACTAAAAGTACCCTTTGTAATTATTTAGGGTAATCAGGTTAAAAACAATAACATTAGCTTGAAGTGTAATATTTTTAGTTGCATTTCTTTCATCTCACATCTATAAAAATAATTGTCTTATTACCAATAAAGAAAACAGTTGGAAAAAAAAAAAGAGTACAGCAATTGTACACGCACATATTTGTCTATTACTTTCACAGTACTGTAATGATTTAAAATCCTTTTTTGTATGATTTTTATACATATTACAAACTAATAAGATAATATTCTCTTGGACTTCAGTTATACTTAGAAGAATATTCAACCAGCTTTGATGGTGTTTGGTGGTGTTTTTTACAGTTGTAGTTAATTTCTTCTTCAGGTATAATTAAAAGAAAGAAGGCAACTCTTGTTTACCTGTATTTGCATTTTATATATATATATATGTCTACTTTGACTTACCGAATTTGCACTTCTTCGAATCGTACATCGCCGACTCCACTTCAGCGAAACAGCATTAAGCTGAAAGCACAGACTACCAAATTTCTTACTCATGGAAACAAACCACTGGGCCACCAGGGAAAAAACTCAATGGAAAGAAACTAAACACACCCATGTGTGTGTCTTCATCCCCACACCCTGCCTTAACTAAATACACCAAGTCCGAGATCGCACTACACTGGGGAAAATGGTAAAGATCACCCTGGTGACCAAGTGGTTCGTTTCCCAGGGAAAGAAGTTTGGTAGTCCATGCTTTCGGTTTAATGCTGTTTCGCTGAAGTGGAATCGACGATGTATGATTTGAAGAAGTATGAATTTCCATACATGTATATATATATATATATATATATATATATATATATATATATATATATATATATATATATATATATATATATATATATATGTGTGTGTGTGTGTGTGTGTGTGTGTGTGTAAATTCCTGTCTAAGCCTTAACTATTTTTTTTTTCTTTTTTATTTTCCCTTACTTATGCATAGCTATGTGAATTAGTAGAATACTATGGCAATATTCCCTATCATTGAAGAGGAAATTAAGTATGAAATGTGTGTGAAATTTATCCAAAATAAACACAACACTGTGTTTTGGTTTAACTAATTGATAAACACAGAAATGTAGCAATTCATGGAAATTTCCTTTTCTTTACAAATGTGCCTGATTTGGTAGGTAATGTTGAATTAAAAGAACATTTCTCAGTAAAGTTTGTGCTGGTCATTTGCTTGGCACAGCAACCTCACCTCTCTTCCCTATGGTGTCGTGCGTGAGACTTCAGCCATATTTTAAGCAGTTAGAAATACTTTTGAGCAAACAACTGTGTAAGTAACTGATTTAGTTATATGTATATGGCCATACAAAACTGGCTTTATGTAATGTTACTATTATAAGTCATGTTTAGCAATAGTAATACATTATAGGTTCATAGGTCCATAGGTTCATACTAGGCTATCTGCCCTAGGGCATTTATAAGCCTAACCAGAATGTGTTTGGCTTTCGCCACCCATTTTAAATTTATTTTGCTATGCCCTTTTTCGAGGTTAGTATACTGTGCCTCTGTCTAACAGTGACACAGAAGTGATACCTGGGGTAAACCTACGATCTCCCATCCACTCATCAAGATTCCTCTTGAAGAGAGTCAATGAAGGACTCTGCCTAACCTGGACTGGGATTTTATTCCAGAGTGAAGGGAGCCTCTGGGTTATGAGTCTGTCTCTTCAGCATGTCCTATTTATTTCAGTGCTGAGGTTCAAGTCTCTCGAGCACGTAGCTCGATGGGATTTGGATTTTCTGAGGTGCAGCATGTCCATTAATTCTGGGTTGGACATGGCTTTATACATCAGGCACAGATCGCCTCTGAACAGGTGGTATGCCACTGAGTAGAGCTGGAGTTTCTTTAACCGGGCAGCATATGGCATCTGTTTGAGCACTTTGATCCTCTTGGTGAGGTACTTTTGGGGTCTTTCCAGTTGCTGCAGGTGTCTGGTAAGGTACATCACAAAAAGGGCATTGTACTCAATTATGGGCCTGATGAGGGATGAGTAAAGAGGCACAATGACGTCCCCTGATCTAGATGTGAATCCCTTCATGATTAGGTGGGCTATATAAAATGTGTTTCTAACCACTTTGGCCACGTGGTTGTCAAATGAGAGATTGCTATCAACTTGGGTCCCCAGGTCCCTAATTACTTCTTCTGTACTTAATGGATTACCACCTATGTGGTAATTTGTGGGCACTTTGTTTTGCCAAAGGGATGACTATACACTTTTGGCATTTAGCTTGAGGCCATGGCTCTGGCACCATTTGTCTGTTTCTATGAGGCCCTTTTGGAGGATGCTTGTGTCGGCTGGAGAGTCAATTATGGTGCCCAGTTTGCAGTCATCTGCGAACTTGGTCAGCCACAGTCCTTCCGTGCTGGCCTGTACCTCCGAAAAATATATACCGAACAAGAGAGGTCCCAGGACTGAGCCTTGTGGGACACCACTTGTAACTGGTATGGAGTCTGACATGGCTCCAGCAATTCTAACCATGTGTCTAGTGACATAGGGGTTCATATTTAAGCTGGTGAGCTTATCTATAATGCCCGAGTGGGGTATTGTATCGAAGGCTTTTGTGAGGTCCAGGTAGGCTGTGTGGACCACCTTCCATTCGTCAATGGCCTTGGTGACTGTTTCAAAGAAATCAACCAGGTTTAAGAGGCAGGATCTGCCCTTAACAAAGCCGAACTGGGTAGGATCCAGTGTTAGTAGGTCCCCAATATCTTTATTTATGAGGTCCATGATGATCCTTTCCATAGCTTTTCAGACCATGCTAGTCAGGCTTATGGGGCGATAGTTTCCAGGATCCGTTGAGGCACCACCTTTATGGAGAGGGACCACTGTTGCTGTACGCCACTCTTTGGGCACATATCCTGTAGTAAGGCTGAGAATGAACACTAGTTTTATGTTTGGGTTTAGCTCTTCTTGGAGTTCATGTAGGATGCAGCCCGGGACACTGTCTGGTCCCATTGATGCTGTGTTTTTGCTTTGGAGAGGGCAGCTCTTACCTGAGCATCTGAGATGTCAGGGGCAGCACTCTGCTGGGATAGATATTTGCCCTTTTGGTGGGGAGTTTAAGCTGAACCGGTCAGCTAGGATGTTGGCAATGTCTGTGGGTTCAGTGTATTTTTGTCATTTTGGACTAAGTCTGAGCATATCTGGGAATTACCACCCAGGTTCCTAACATAACTAAAGAAAGCCTTGTGATTATCCTTAGTATCCTGTGCAATTTTTCTCTCGAAGCTGGCCTTAGACAATTTTATCTGTGCCCGTAGTTTTTGCTAATACTGATCAGTGATGCCTTCCCTTTTGGGATTTTGCTCTATCATTTAGTAGCTTCCTCCTTCTATTGTATAGTTTGTTTATGGCTGGGGTCCACCAGACAGGATGTCTGCCTTTGGAGGATTGGGTCTTGGTTTTATTTGGGATCGCATGATCCATGCATTCCTAAAGGTGTTCATAGAATGCGTTTATAAAGGATTCTGCGGTCTGGGCTGTATTTTCCACAGGCCCGGGCTTTAAAGGATACCACCACAGTTTTGAGGAGTGTGAAATTAGCTTTAGAGAAGTTATTCAGTATGCTTTTCTGGGCAGGGGTGGGGTCAGGATGTGAATATCCAGTGAGATTAGTTTATGGTCTGATCTTACCAGTGAGGGATACACTTCTGGTCTGGAGCATAGAGTCCCCATGTTGGTGATGATCAGGTCCAGTATGTTTTCCCCTCTTGTGGGAGTGGTAACAAGTTGTTCCACAGCATTTGAGTTTATAAATTCTAGGAACCTTTGGGCTAGGGTGTTGGAGCTAGAGTAATGCTCCCAGTCTATGTTTGGGTAGTTGAAGTCACCCAATATAATGGTGTTTGGAGAGACCTTCATATTTTCCAGTGTTCTCAGGAAGGCCGAGTGGGGTTCCTGGGTTTGTGAGGGTGGTCTTTAGCAGGCTATAAACTGGAAGGCAGTTTTACCCACTGTTAGTTGCACATGGATAGTCTCTGATGCTTCGTGCTTTGCCACCAACCTGTAGGTGTGGGTATCTTTGATGAATATCGATACTCCCCCTCCTTTTGTGGTTCGGTCAAGTTTTGGGGCCGAAAGCATGGTATGAGGTATAATCTGGTAGTGCTGGGGTGCTCTCGGGAGCCCTGAACCAGATTTCTGTTACTGCACAGATATCGATGTTCTCCATGCTAAGGAGAGCTTTGAGTGCGTGCATCTTGAGGTTTAGACTTCTGGCGTTGAGTAGCATTACTCTTAGTTTCTTATCCCTTGTGATACCTATGAAGGTGGGTTTGTCTTTTGATCCTTGCCTAAAAAAGGCACTATGGGGGTAGCAAGAGCCTTTGCCAATATCCGAAAGCCGAGGGGTGACAGGTGCAAGCCGTCCCTAGTGAAGCATCGTGGCTTGTCGAGCATATCATCCCAAGCTGACAGGCATTGGATCCCCTTTGAATGACACCAGTACTTAAGCCAATTGTTGAAATTGATCATCTTGTCTTCATATTGTGGCATCATTCTTGGTGAGGGTAAGATGCTACTCAAGGTCAGGGTCATACCGGCATGGGCTACATGCTCAGAGAGTTCCTTTATGTCTCTTTTCATGTAGTCCAGGGAGGTACGTCTCAGGTCATTCACACCAGCATGGACAATGACTGAGTCATATTTGTACTTGCCTTGGAGTGACCTGAGTGCTTGTGTTATGTGGCGGATCCTAGCACCCGACAGGCTGCTCACCGTGACCCTCTCCTTGTTCAGCCTGGTGAGTGGGACATCAGTGTGCCTGATGATAGAGTCACCTATTACAAGTGTATCAGGTGTGTTGTTTAGTCTTAAGGGCTGTGACTGTTCGGCACACTGGCTTTGTGAGATATGTGTTGCACGTGTTTTGTTTTGGGGTAGCGGCTGCTTGGGTGTCTGCTTTGGAGGTCTCTGCTGCTTTGGCAGATCTTTATTTAGAGCCTCCGAGTATGTTTTTGTGTGATTATGTGTTTGGTTAGCTGTTGTGGTAGGTCTATGTGAGACTGGAATTGTAGTGAGTGTGGTTTCCTTCTCCTCCTGACTGGTTATGCCAGTACTGAGTTGAGAGAGCTTAGCCTCCAGTTTGGCTATATGGTTGCATCTCTCAGATGTGTTGGAATTTGTTGGGAGGAGGAGAGGGTTGTCTGTGTACATGAGGCAGTTGTAACATTGCCTCAAGATTCCCAGATTCACCAGCTGGACCGGAGAGGAGATTGACAACTGACCTTTGGACATGCTAGAATAATATTGGGAATTCCTTAATAATTGAAAACCAGGGCCAGTGGGGAGTGAGGGTGTAGTGCTTTTAATTTTTAGAGCTGACTTATATAATTGCTTTAGTGAGCAAGTGCCAGGTAACTTAAGTGCAATGTGTTACAGGTAACTTAAATGCAAAAACGACAAACAGTAACTTTCTTTCAAGTGAAACAAGGAAATAAGTACACTAAGCAATGCAGATATCACTAGTGATCCACAGAAGCGCTGAGAAGCCGCGTATTAGGTGGAATTAGCAATAACAAGCAAACAAACAACAAGCATATAAACAAAGCTAGATTCAGCAGGCCTGGATCTAGTCTATGCTACAGCAAACAAGGTGTACCAATTTCAGTAAGATACAGTTCAAATATTCAGGCACTATAAACCTCTAACCAGAAATTCCCAGCTCAGAAGGGCAGAGTCCAGCCTCTTCTCCCACAAGAGTGCAGACCACAAACCTTCTTAATGTAAAATAACTGGCCTGAAGCCCAAGTGCTTAAACCAGAACTAATACACTTTAAGAATAACAGACACTGGGCTCTCAATCAGCAGTTCCCAACTTAGAAGGATGAAAGCTACCTGTCCTGCCACCACAGTGCATGCCACAAACCTTCCTAATGTAAAACAACTGGTCTGAAGCCCAAGTGCTTAATCCAAAAGACTTAGAATGATAGCTACACTTTAATCAATTTACTACCAAGCAGTAATAAATACAATTGAATACTTTAGAGAATGCCTGGATTAGTGCTCAAGTTACACAAACAAAGCTAGATCCAGCAGGCCCGAATCCAGTCTATGCCACTGCAAACAAGGTGCACCAACTTCAGTAAGAAGCAGTTCAGATATGCATGCACTATAAGCCTTTAACCAGAAATTCCCAGCTCAGAAGGGCAGAGTCCAGCCTCTCCTCCCACAAGAGTGCAGACCACGAACCCTCTTAATGTAAAATAACTGGCCTGAAAGCCCAAGTGCTTAAACCAGAATTAATACACTTTTAGAATAACAGACACTGAGCCCTCAATCAGCAGTTCCCAACCTAGAAGGATGTAAGCTACCTGTTCTGCCACTACAGTGCAGACCACAAACCCTCTCAGTGCAAAACAACTGGTCCGAATGTGTAATTGTAATTTTAATTTCATTATTTATAAATCCAGTCATAACTATTTTATCTATAACCTAGTACATGGTTTACAGAGTTACACAAACAAGTAATTGTTTTAATAAACTTATGTGACCTTTGTATATATTATTAAAATATGTCAACCCATTACTGATATGCATCTTTGTTAAAAAAAAATAATGTATGATTGCAAACATCCTTGTGATTTCCTGTTCATTTCATAATAGCATTGCAAAAAATATTTTCAAGCACACATATCTGTCTTGAAAAACATCTGTAGTTATGTAAAGCTGTTAAACTGTTTTTTTTTTTTTTTTTTTAATATGAGTTATTTAAGAAACCAGATATTTGCTTTACCCAATACAGAACTCTAGCCTTTTTGACACAACCTGTTCTACCTATTCGATGAGATGGTTAGTGCTACTCTTCTGGAAATAATTGTAACAGTGATCGTACTGCTGGTCAGACTGGGTTATAACTGTCAGGGTTTATTTTACAATAAAGGAAACACTAACTTTAATGTCCTGGTCCACAGTCGTGGACTAGACGCCACATCTTTACTTGTGCATCCACATGCTGTGCACAGGTCTGCCACATGAGGTCACTTTAGTACTTCTGCTCATCATTAGTTGTAATGAGACTGGAACTTAGAGCTGTAGTGACAGTATGGATCACTTCACCACCAGACAAGATCATGACCGTGTTGTACACAATGCAGCATGCAGTAAACATCCTGCATGAAGTAGCTGGGTCACACTGCAGGGCACTCTCAGACTCATCCAGGCACCTGAAATGGCTCTTCAAGAGGCCAAAGTCTCTCTAGATGACAATATGAGTCTGAGACATTGATGTGTTATATGTTTCCTCTGGAACGCTACTTGGATTTTTCATTGGTATCATAGCCATAGCTCCAGTAGATATCCAGCATCGCTTGAAGTAAGAAACAAAAAGAAAAAAACAAAAAAAAAAAAAAAAGAGAAAAAGAAAGAGAATAATAATGAGGAGACAAAATAGTATTCAGCAATACATTTAACATGAATAACTGCTTAAATACAATATAAAAAAAAAAATATATATATATATATATATATATATATATATATATATATATATATATATAGGGTCTATATTAGAACACCGAACATTTAAAATGTCGAGTGTTCTAATATAGACTATATATATATATATATATATATATATATATATATATATATATATATATATATATATATATATATATATATATATATATATATATATATATATTTTTTTTTTTTTTTGTTCCACTTACCAACAAGATGACCACTGGGCATCTGACCATGCAGGAAGACCCTGTAGAGTGACCTAGCAACTGATTGAATGGCAACCCCTGTTATTGTGGTATTACTCCCTCTGTGGACCAGAAGTGGTCTTAATTGCAACATGGCACAATCTATCACACTGAATAACTCAGGGAAATATGCCAGTCCATAAAAGGCATGCATAGTCCTGGCTTGGTTATGAGGTGACACCAGGAAATAGATGCACTGACCCACACATGCCAACAGTACAATCAGGAAGTGCTGCATTATCATCTGGACAGAAGTCTGTGAGATCCCAAACATATCCCCAGTCTGTCTCCGGAAGGTCACAGTAGCAAGTATAGTGAGAGCTATATGTACCTTTGTGTCCACCATTGTCCGTATGTGGGTCAAAAAAAAAAGCATTAAGACACTTATAATGTCCTTGTCCACTCTAAACCTATTAAGGATTTCTTGATTATCAAAGTTATAATGACTAATCTTTTGCTTATATTTTCACCTTCTTGGCTAGCAGGCTCTGCTGGGGGCAAGCGGTTTTGGCTCAGCCAAGGCAAGCAACTCAGAACTAGAAATAGCAAAGATTACAGCAAGTAACAGCATTTTTGCTGATGCAACTCTAATAAATTTGGTGAGGCTTCTCTTTATAGAGATCATCAGCGACCAGCACAGAAAAGCAGGAAAATTTGACTATAAATTGCAAATGCTGTAAAACCAATTCATTAGCATGTGAAGATATACATAACTCCTCGTTTGTATCTCATTATTTGAATATTTGCATAAGCACATTCAAGGTCGGCATGCATTTGTGTAAATGGCCTCTATGAATCGCAGCTCAGCTGCACTCATCCATGAACATCTCAGTTTACCTCAGCACATTTCCTTAACAGAGTATGAATACCAGCCAGTGTTTACAGAAAAAAATCAAGCTGAAATGGCAAGAGATTACAGCAGTTCACCTATGCACATTTTGTTGTCATGTTATAAAAGCATCCAGGAGTCATTTAAAAAAAGCTTGGGACTGTAAAAGGTCAATGAAACCTTAATAATCACCACGTTGTACATTCTGTGATCAAAACTAACTAGCCTCACTGTGATGGGGACATTGCCATCAGTACAGTTTATTGAGTGGGTTATGCTAACAGTACAAGTGATTAAATATCACTAAACCTATACTGATTTTAAAGTTACTGGTCACCTGATTCTTTGTAAGTAGTTCTAACCCAGGTAATACACACTAAGAGTTTCTTTGCATGAATGTAAGGAAACCGATACTTATAGAAAAGCAATGATGGAAATATAGGCTTTTATTACTACCATAATCCATCATGTGGAATTGCCACTGCTCCTGTCATATTCTCAAAAATTGTGGACCAGATACAATAAGTCTTTCCTATTAACACTGGCATTTGAATAATCCATGTATGGCAGAAAAGTGTTAGACACCTACAGCTGCAAGGTACAGTAATTAGTCATTTGAAGGAATTCAGGCTACGTTTTGGAAAGACAAATTGGACTTTCTGAAGAAGTTATTGGGATGCCTGTGTCATTTTACTGGTGCAGCAAAGCTGCAGAAATCCCCAGACAAGGTAAAAGCAAAACCTGAGGTACCACTGGCAGCCAGTGTCACACAAGTCAGATCATGCCTTGGTTTGATTAATCATTATAAGAGGTGTATAGCTAATACAGCAACACTCGTGAATCAATTAAATATGCTTCTGTATAAGAACAGTGGTACTGATTACAAAGCGTACAGGAGAACAGAGAGTATCACAGAAATTGTTGATCATTACAATCCTCAGTATAGTGTTAGACTGGCATGTGATGGATTCCTCCACAGCAGTGGCACTGCCATTTCTCATGTGCTACCAAGTGACCAGCAACATCCCATATTACAGGTAGGCAGGCAGTTATGGAAGGGAATTAAGGCTCTGTGCTGTTAAAAAGCTGCCTCGTGCAGTCCAGAATACTGGGTTTGAGTCCTTCCACCTCATTTTGTCAATTGTGTGACTCTAAACAAGCCAGTGCTCCTGAATCCCAGCTGAAAAGATCCAGTAAGCTTTTCTGGATAATTAATATAAATGATATTAAGGCTGAGAAGAATTGTCCTCTTATTAAAGGAGAAGCTTTGGGAATACTATCTTGCAGTTCAACATTTTCTTCATTGTCTTTATGGAGAGTTGACACCCCTTACATCATTCTCTCCTTACAATGATTTCCAGTGCACCAAAAGGTCTTCATTTTATATCAGCTGCCTAGAATGTAGTGCCAGACATTGTTACCTTCTGCACAATTGCACAAGTTAGTAAAACTGGGGCAGATATTCATGCAGATGCAAATATACTTTGAAGGTTACTTTTCTGAGTCCGGCATGAAGATGATCTCAGGCACCGTGGGCGATTTCTAAATTAAACACATGGAAACCAATTTTCAATGAAATTCATTAGGAAACATTCTTAGAATCATACTGTCTACTGTACAGGAGCTAATTGTGTTTGGACATTTAAATGAACAAGAACAGAACAGTAAGCAAAGTATCTTTTTTTAACAAACACACTCAAAGAAGCAAACATGTTTTATGTTTTGCATGAGAGTAACTATTTCTCCCAAACTGTGCTCCAAAGTTGTTGAAGATATTGGTTTATCTGGGTGTGGAGCTGATGACATCCATGGTCTGTACTTATGTTTAGTGACTTGAAATAGTCATATTAAGCATTAGGGAAACAAAGTTTTCATTCGTGCCAGCAAGTTCAGAAAATGGCAACTTTACCAATGTAACTGAATGTCTGAACCCATCCATCCACACCCCCTTTTTTCCCATTTTTGCTCATAAAGTCAGAGTATCACCCTGACAGTGACAATCATCTACAGCCAAGGTTCACATGCTGTGTGGCTAGACCCGCTGCTGCTGTTCTTCCATATTACACACTCAAACTTGCATGCAGTCTTACAACTATGGCCAGTTTAGAGTGTTCAATCCACCTACTGCACTTCTTTTGGGATGTGGAAGGAAACCAGAGCACCTGGAGGAAACCCACGTGATCACAGGAAGGACATGCAGATTCAGCACAGAAGGCACACCAGTGGAGACTCAAACCAGGAAACCTCTTGGTGTGAGTGGACAACACCATCTGCTGCATCACTGTGAACCTTGGCAAAGATTTTATATTGATTTCACATGAGAAACTGAATAACACACACACACACACACACACACACACACACACACACACACACACACACACACACACACACACACACACACACACACACACACACACACACACACACACACACACACACACACATCTAGGTATTGAGAAACCTATTTAAGCATCACAGGATATGATACTGAACTTATGGAATTTCAGCAGGAAAACAAGTCAAGTCAGCTAAGTTAGTTTTGTGAATATAAAGTGTTTGAATGTTGTGCAATGAAACTAATTACACTGACAGTGGAGCTTGTCTCTTTCTCCACTGTTGTGTGATCTTGGAGTTGGTATATATATATATATATATATATATATATATATATATATATATATATATATATATATATATATATATATATCTAAGTCTGGAGCATGTGGGGCTATCCCCCACATGGAGAGTTTAGTGGGATTGCCCCCTGCAATAAAAGCTTTTGCTCTTTGTTCTTGAAGGTAGTTTTGGTGAACAGTTTTCAAGTCATTATCTTTGCCAAAACTACTTTTGGCAAATTGACATGAATCTGATCCCTGGGCCTGAGGGCAAATCTCATTACAAAAACTGCAGTTTATGGTGAAATACAATCTAATGTACATTTATTCATCTGGAAGGTAGGAGAAGGAAAGAAACAGGAAAAGAACACAGGTTTGAGCATGTTTTCTGACCCTTTCTTATGTGGGAAAACTAGCACTGATTATTGGAGTTTCATTTCTAGCATTCTTTTAGAGTAATCAGATGATATTCCTGATCACTTACTTGTAATAACCATCAGCTTCCTGTGCTATGCTGCATAATGTTTCATAATTGCCTATTTTCAAGAACTGACATGGAGAAATTCCTAGACACAGAGTTCTTATTAAAAGCCATGCAACCATAACATATATTTTTAATACTTTCCACAGGAAAAAAAACTTATTTTGCATGCATTTTGTTTGTCTGAGCCTTTCTTCTGGGGTGTTGTTTAAAAGTCTGAGTGTGGTAATTGCAATTTTCAGAACAATAGGATATTAACTGCAAACAAAAGGAGCATATGTTAATTCTAAGACTGTGATATTTAATAATATTCCTCCTATTTCAAAGTCTTACAATCCTGGTCTTAGTTTATATAAGTAGTATGGGTGACCGTGGATGCCAGCTGAGCTTTATGCCTTAAAAAACAATGCTGTGAGCTTTTGAGTTTGCTATTTACATTTTTATCAGAATTCTATTTCATTTAATTTTTTTTAACTTGTGTTATGTGTCTTGCATGCCTAGAGAGACAGCTTACTGATGATATCAAGTTCAATTTGCTGCAGTATTGTGCATGTCATCAAGTCTTTTGCAGCTCAGTTACATGTCACTTTACATTATTGGTGGTCTCAGATAATACTATATTTTCTGTATTTACAGCTGAAAAAACATACAGTGCATGTTTACTGAACTTGGTTGGTCAGAAAAAAGTCTAATGAATTCAGTTCCTGACCAGATAAGAAAGAAATCAGGTTAACAGCAAAACCTTGACTACACTGTCTGGCTTATTTAAGTCTGAGTGCTTATACCTTAAATTCTCCTGCTATGGATATTTATTTTCTCTAAAGCAAAGAACAATCACTCATTTTATTTTTGAAATAGCTACCCTAATTTATCAAATGCTGGAGGCACCAACAAAATATTAGCTCAGCTATTAATCTTTGAGACAAGTTGGTTAAAATTAGCTGGCCATGTAACATAATTAGAGCTACAAAATATACATTAAGTTGTCAGTTAAACAGTAGCTGTCTATCACTTGTGGGTTTTCAGTTTCTTTCATAATCATGTGCTCATGAAAGTGAATACAGATGTTGTTCATACATCTGAACATTAATTTATCTGATGGGTCTTGTTCCTTCAGGGAAAGAAAAATATGTTGATGAAATAAAAGTGGTATAAATACTTTATCATATTAACAACTAAAATTAGAGTAACTCTTTCAGCTATTATGTCTTCAACAAAGTTTAAGAAATGCAACCCAAATATTGCTATAGCTTTCTGTTAATTATTTCTTCATAATTAAATTATGCTATTGCATTCAAATTAACAAATCTTCTCTCAGCACATAAGCACTCAGATGAAAATACAGGCACACCACTACCACACAAAACTGGCTATGGTAATTTAACTACTTTTAACTCTTTTAGATGCCTAACAAACAAGAAAAAATCTTCTAAGCAGATTATGCTTGCTGCTTGTTTTATGCTCCACTGATTAAAGTTGGGTTTAGTCATTTCATTTCAAAATGTTCCACATTCTTTTTGTTTCATCTCAGTTTCATGTGTGGCTCACTTAAGACTGAGGATGCCTGCTAAGTAAGAAGCTTTGCACAAGAAATCTCAAGGTGAAAGCAATGTTCAAAAGCAAGCAACAAAATGTATGCATTTTAGTGCAGGTTTATGTTCTGATTCCCTTGAATGTATAGCTTTGACGCTGTCAGTTAAGAAAATGTTGTTGTGTCTTTCGGCTTTTCCCGGTTAGGGGTCGCCACAGCAGAACTCCGGTCCGCTAGATTGGTAGTTGATTTTTACATGCTGAGTTACCAGCCCTGACGCACAATCTTCAACGAAGGTACACCCATTCATGCAAGAAAATGTAAAACTCACATTTCGGTGTCACAGTCAAATGAGAACACACAGCAATTTCCTGCTGCTTATTTATATATATTTATTATTACTGATGCACAATTTATTTCTTGTTTCAGATATACAGTTTGCTATACTCTACATTCATAAGCAACATACAGCAGAAAAAGGGTGTAGGATAGAGATTTAGTTAATGAGAGAGCCCTCACTTGTCAACTGTCTTCTTTATTTCAAGAACTAGAGCACTTGTCTCCAGTGTAACTACCATATCCCAAGTGAAAAAAAAAACATTGAGGTAAATGCAAGGGATTGTACTGGTATGACTGGCAAAGACCAATAAAAGGATATGGTATAGAGCAGGAAGGCATAATAAGGTCACCTTTGTGCTGTACAGTGTGATGGAAAAGCTACATCTAGAGTAGTGTGCACATCTCTGCAAGCCATAAATACAGTGGAAAATGGCTGCCAGAAAGGTACAATGTAGGGTTACTAAAATGCTAAAATGTATGTAGAGCTGGACAGAGAGTTAGAAAGTGAGACACGTATGCTCTAGAACAGAAGACAATAAAAAGAGGTCTAAGATTTAGGTATATTACATTATCTGAAGACCAGTAATTCATGTATTTCCATTTTTCATTTAACATACATGCTACCCCATGCTGTTCCTTACATGCTGGATTTATAATCCTGTCACACCATATATATTTGTTCTGAAAAAAAAATAGTAGTAAAATCTTGAAGCAATATCCCACTATGCTGTCTTGCCACTGTCCCATATTCACCCTTTCCTATTACTGTAACATTGAATGACCATTCCACAGTGTTTAACACAGTCTGAAACTAAAATGCCTCCTGTTTTCCTTAAAACATCCATCATCAGTGTGCAGCTGTCTGTCAGCACTTTACTCTGAAGCTTGGAAATGACACATGAGATTAGTTGGTTTTCAGTGTCAAAGCTCTCATCCTTTTTGCATTCACAAGCCCTGCATCCCTCAGTGTCAGTAAAGAGCCTGAACATGGGTCATTGCATTTGTAACCCTCCCTTTTAAAGCATGTTTTTCTTATCTGTCATCATAACCTCTGTCACATTTTAACAGTCAAATTGGTTAATGCTTAATCTATGTATTCCAAGATTCCATTTATTAGGATACTGGTTCATGTCAGTTTCCTTAATGTCCATTTGTAATACAGAAAATTATCTTTTCTGGGAGGGGTGAAGTCATTCTCATTAACTGTAATTTCTCCCACTACCACCAGGACAGCATATATATTCATCCCATTTTAGTTTACATATCCCTATCAAGTTTATCAAGGTGGAATAAAACTATAAACTGCTGATGATCTTGATCCTTTAGTCCTGGGTTTTATTCTTTTAGTCTTCATTTGCTCATCCCATGATTTTGAATATGTCACTTAGACACATACAGTGGTCCATAGCCTCTAAGAAAAATTTGCCTCAATGTAAATAAACAACTTTTATTAATAAAATGATAAAAATTATGTGTATCCTCTCACTCTAGGGAAGACTGACCTTTGTTTTAGAGCCTACTTTGTGATCAGCGGTGTGTGTGCTGGATTGGGTGGGGATTAGAACTTCAACATACTGCAAAAACATGGATTTTATTTAAGGCTGACAAATATCTGCAGCTATAATCATGTTGCTTCAAGTCTGTCTGTGTGCAGCTTTCATCTTACGCAAGAGTGCTGGCACTACCCTCATTCTCTACTAGATATCAGTGCTGAGTCATCTCAACATTGAATCTGTACCCTATAAGCAGAAAACTGGTTTATGACCACTTGAACCATTCTACCTTCAGGCTTCTGACATCTGGCTGTTAAACTACAGTTACTGGTGGCATTGGGCTCAGCTGTAAAAGTGGTTTATAGAACTTACTCATCTACCCTGTAATTTAGCCTCCATGTTATCTCCTGCAGGGATAGCATTATCTTCAGAATGAAATCTCTTGTCTTCGTAGATGATCAATGAACTATGTTAAGCCTTATGATGCATTTCTTTATCTCATTAGTGCCTCTAGTTTCATTCATTTATCCTCTGATACCTTTTTTATCCTATGGCCCTCTGGGGAGTCAAAGCTTATCTCTGCACGCAGCAGGCAAATGCAGAGAACAGACCTGGACAGGACACCATGCATTGCGAGATGCACATGCATCTTCACATAGGCCCTACACTAACACTTGCTGGCAATTTGGTATGTAGGAGTATTTAGAGGAAAAGTGACGACCCCACTGAAAACTCACACAAACATGGGGAAGATTACAGACCCCACACACTATGCACCCCAGTAAAAATGTGAACAGGAAAGCTAAGTGCTGTGGGGCAGTAACACTAATGATTGCACCACTGTACCATCCCTTTTTTGTTTTATGTATTTAAAATACATTATTAAACTCATAAATATAATTTTATATATATGATATATATATATATATATATATATATATATATATATATATATATATATATATATATATATATATTACGAGACCTAATGTTTAATATATTTTGTCCTGCACTCCAGCTCATGATGTGTGACAGTGACACTGCTTATTTTGTCACAATGGATGATACACTAGTTGTTGAACAATCATCTAGGAACAAGAATTAAACAAAAAAGTGACATTTTTAGTTCCTGATGCTGAGCCATAAAACCACAGTGCGCAAATATAAACACACATTAATACAGATTTTGAAAAGCGCTACAGATATGAAGTTTAACCTCTTGAAGGCAGCCTTATTGCATCTTCATCTATTAGTTATTACAGCCTAATCTTATACGCAGAAAAGTCATCAGATTATACAAGCAGTGCATCAACTGTAGGGATTTATAAACAAGTCAAAATTATATTTTTTGACACCAAAACAGTAGACCAGATTTAGGAACTGTTTGTATAGTGTATAAGGCCTGTCTGTTTGGTTCTTGGACATGCACATGGTGTTGATGATTCAATGATAAAGGATTGCACAGGCAAAGGTTGCTTGGTATATAATACATTTAAACTGCATCATAACATTAACACATGCAAATGAACAAATAAACAGAGGTTTTGCAGTTTCAAAACACCATGGATGCACCTTGTGTGAGTGAAATAATCATGCATAAACTGTCACATCATGTGGGAGAATAGCAGCACACACATCAAAACTTGGAAAATTGTGGATATACTGGGTAATAGGAAATACACATAATCCAGTCAGTGCAGGCTACTATGCCAGAAAGTAATGCTTTGTAGGCACATCCATTACAACTTTCATACGTGGTTAATATTGGGTAACTGACCATCAAATCATAAGGACATTGAACTGGGGATGTCCTCCAGTGACAATGAGCAAATTAGCATTAAAGAACATAATTATTAAGGCACATAAATAGTTTAATGCAAAATACAGACTACTTGCTGCATTGAAATATATGCATTACCTGTACATTCTGTGCCTCATACAATACAAACAGAAACGTGTAACATGTGGCAGATATCATCACTTGCATGGGTAACAAATTATATGCATTATTCAATGGCAGGGAAATACATACTGGAGGTAGGATAGAAAACACATTATGGATGGAGTTTGGCGCATCCATGGGGTGTGACATGCAGGGCATCACATATTTCTCCACATGGCACTCCTCACTGTGTTCCTTGGAGTGTGGCACATTGTGCGCTGAGTAACTCCCAGGGTGTACGGTGGTGTGCTTTATTGTGAAGCAGCATACTTCAAAATTGCCTCATATTACTGCTTCACTAACAGGAATTCTTCCAATCCATGATCCTCCTGATTGATCAGGATAGAAACCAAATGGCGCTGTGTCACTCTGTGTGGTATTCCGTGTTGACTGTGTGTATTACTGTAGAAAATGTTGATGCAACTCCGTGAGGAGGTAAACAGTTTACTTAATTTCCCCCAGAATCTGTAGATGTGTGCTACATCTGCCCTCAATTGAGTCCATTTACATCAACCCCTAACACATGAGGTAGATTATTTGTTGCATATAAGTTTCTTAATGGTGCAGCTAACAGAAGTTGTGTGACACAGAGAAGGTACCATGAGGCACAGAAACTGATGATGGCACTGCTGTACACCTTCATGCATGCTCAACATCTTAATAAACTCTACATGGATAGCATGAGTGACCTTAGATTGGGCTTGGATAACACTTTACACCATCTGCTCATTTACCTCCATGGACCTCTTTACTTCTAGGGAGCTACATTGGAGCCAGAACTGGGGAGTAATACTAAGGGCACTGTTAGTTGCAAGCTAGACTTATACTCAATGTAGTACTGCTATCTGATCCTGCATATTCCTGTAAAGGGAGCCATGGCTCTTGGAAACAGCATTTCAGCTTTGTCATCCTCAAAGTAACCTGAGGCCATTAAACATAGCTGTGCTTCCAGCATGCATGCTATCAGTTCATTGTCTTCCCCTACGTAGAGTACACTCCCATACTTTCTGAGTTCCCAACCTTGTGAAATGTGTTTGCTATCACAGGGCTAGCACTAAAATATGAGTACGATTGTCAGGTGCTTGTGTAGAGTCCACTGTATGTTCTGGTCACTGGAATGTACATCGGCATCTTCAGCTGCAGCATTAACTGTGAGAGTGATGTCAACTGAACATGTCATTAAGTTCTAGGCATTGCAAGGGCCAAAACAATATGAATTATGTAGCGATAAAATCATACCTGGACTAAATACATGCCATCCTGTAAATACCTATGAAGGAAACAATGTAAGAAAGACATATGAAAAGAAACTGCCCATATCGGTTCTGAATGTATAGCTGAAGTATATTATGTTTTGCAGGCAGATTGTCCTGGAAATATGCAATTTCCAGTCACCCTCACCCCATGTCAAAATCATAACCAACTGTAGGAATGACTTTGGATATCTCATATTCAGGCAGGTTCCAGACTTATCTATTAACAATAAACCATAATCATTTATGACTGCAAGAATCTTACATTTTCCATAGCAATGGAGCTTTCTTGCCTTTAGCTCCATTTGCCAATTAACACTGTGCAGCCTACAAGCATGACAGATATGGGGAACACCTCAGTATGTGAGATGTAACACACTATTACACTGGCAACCACAATGTAATATGTGATATATTTTACTGTATCAAAACATTAGCTACATGCGACATCCAATGTACATCAGTATATAATAAGCAATAATACCCTACATGTTATTATATAGCATATGCCTATCAGAATAAACAGGGTCATACTGTGCACTTGCAAACAAAATACACAGAAAAAAACTGAATAGTATGCTGCAGCAACTGAGTAATCAATAAACGCTTACCTTAGTGAATGGCAGTTTGTGCTAAGCTGCTTCATGCATAGTTAATAAAGTGAATATGAATTGCTTTCAGATCATCTAATGAGGTTTTTCTACAACAGATGTGCTATGGAATAGCATGTACCTTTGTAAATTCACAGTGCGTGCAAATGTGCAGTAACTAGCATGGCAACACTGATGTCAGCATGGAACTGCACCACTCTGATGCATGTGACTTACATTACAGTTTACATGATACTCAACAAAGAATCCAAATACACTCTCACTGCATGTGAAAATGGGTGTCACATTCATTCATACTGAATGTCACATCCAGTGAAAGTTTAAGGTTGGATGGATATGGAAGAACAAAGCTATCATGGGAGCATAAAGAAAAAGGTACTGGTGTTGTTCACTATTTCTCCGCTGTTATCCCCAAAGCACTTTTAAATAAGTACTGCTCCAGATTTATGATGGAGACAACAGAAATATCAATGTAACAGATATGATCGGTCATCCTAGCTGACAGACAGGGCTGCTATTTTATGGATCACTGAGCAATGTCAGCATCATTATGATTCCATAATGGGGATACAATCTGATGAGCTGAAGGAATAGGAGGAGTTGGTCAAGTTGTGATGGCTAACAATGTAACACACCATCTTCTATTAGCTACCCAATTATTTATTTATTTATTTATTTATTTTTTATTAAAATTATCTTTTGCTTAGCTATTTTCATAAGTCCATCCCCGGGATTCATGATGCAAAATTTTCTGTGCTGAAGCAGTGTAGCCGCTCCTGCATGGAATATCACCGATGAGCGATCCATGAACGTGCCGTTTTGGTGTGCATGGATGTCCCTACACTGTTCCTGCATGGAAACACATGTGGGATACTAATTACCTCATTTACTGGTGAAAACCATGCAAATGAGGTAAAATAGCGATTCAGGAAGCAGGTAGGTAGCCGTGCAGGAACAGTGCAAGCTGCAGAAATGTATTTGGCTACTAGCCGAATACATTTCTGCAAAAATGAAAATGGAATCATGCTAGCTCCAATAAAAGCATGTACACTAATCTGTAGGCATGCCAATGGCCAAATATGTGGCCATTGGGATGTGAAAGTGTTTATTTTTATAAAAAATAAAAGTTTATTATTTTTTGGCCAATCTTGGCCATTTAAGCAAAGGGAAGCACCGCACAAATGGGATTGTGTGGAAAATAAAAAAATGAAGTAGAAAAGTCCATCTTAAGGGAAACATGCATTTTGCCATTATACTCAATGGCAAGCAGAATCAAAACAATGGCAGAGAGCAGTGGTTGCTAAGGGGGAAGGCCCTTGTGTAGTGCATTAACTACTGATTAGGGCAGTGGGGTATGTTAATGAGGGGACTTATACTGAATCACAAAATTCTTCTAAGTGTCACACTGCACCTAACCTTGTAGGTGCTGTAACACTATCGTGTAGGCAGGAGGAGCAACTAACATGTGAAGGGGTGTGTCGTGCTTGCTGTAAGCACATTGGAGCTCCATTGCCTGGGTTTGTCCTTAGCTAAGCACAGCTAAGCGAGGGTGTGTGTCTGAGGCTGTATACTCTTATTTCATGGACTGAAGACCGGGTTCACACCCATGGAGGGCCATTTCTTGCTGTTTACGCTAGCTAAATGGGCCTGTGTGGCACCCCGGAGCTTAAACAGGAAGGATATAGGGAAAAAAAGAAAGTAGCAGAACAAGGGAAACACAGTACAAATCAGTAATATGGGATTGTGCAACTCACAATGGGCTATTGAAAGCACTCAATAATACAGCTGGCACGTGGCTGCATAGCTGAAATTGGGAGGAGATGTAAAAAAAAAAAAAATAAAGGGCAACAGTGCAATAAAGGAGAAATGAAGTAGAAATCACTAATATGGGACTCTTGCAACTCACAATGGGCCATGCAAAGTGCACAATAATACAGCTGGCAAGTGGCTTCATAGCTGAAAATTGGAGTAGATGTAGAAAAATAAATAAATGGCAACAGCACAATAAAGGAGAAATGATGTAGAAATCACTAATATGGGACTCTTGCAACTTACAAAGGGTCATGCAAAGCACACAATAATATAGCTGGCAGGTGGTTGCATAGCTAAAAATGGGAGGAGATGTAAGTAAAAAATAATTTAAAAAGGGCAACAGCAGAATAAAGACAATCATGCACAAATTGCCACTAATGCCTCTAACACTCACAGTGGCCAAATCAAAGCCATGAGTAATATAGGTGGCAGCTGGAATATATCATAGTGAGCCAATCATACAGGCAGCATCTGCAGCACAACAGTATAAACTATGCAAACACCTTACAGTCTGTTTTTTTCCCACAAACTCTGTACCATTGGTGTATACATGCAAGGAAAATTTAACTGTAAAAATGTTAAGGGCTGCTATTGCTTTAATCCATCAGTATGTGCTAGAGGCTGAAGGCAGAGAAGAGGATAATGCTGATAACCGCCACAGACCAAGGAGGAGTAGAAGAGTGTTCAGACCCAGGGTAACCTACCAGGGGCTACATGATCTTGAGATAGTAGAGCACTACATGGTGGACAGAGACATACTTCAGCAAATCACAGAGTTGTGCCAGCCTCAACTCAGACCTAGAATCAACAGAGGTGGTCCCATCCCAGTGGATACCAAGATATGTGCAGCCTTATGAATTCCAGCTACAGGTACTTTCCAAAGACCTACTGGGGACATGATAGGGATCTCACAGGCATCTGCATCCAGGGTACTCTACCAGTTCCTGGATGCTATGTTACCACATGCCAGTGAGCACATTTACTTCCCCAACACCCGTGAGGAGAGGACCAGCAATATGACTCTCTTCCACCATGTAGCAGAATACCTGGAGGTACTTGGTGCAATAGACTGCATGGACAGCCATCAGAAATGCACACACAGCCACACAAGAATGCCATAATGAGGCACATGCACAAACCAGGATCATTATAGAGTGTGTGTTTGGGATGCTCAAGTCACAGTTCCACTGCCTTGACATATCTGGTGGAGCCTTGCAGTAGTCTCCAGCCACATGTGCACACATGCTCATAGTATGTGCTATGCTACATAATATAATCCTGTGGAAACAGTTGCAGCAGGAACAGCATGAGGAAGGGCCACACAGCCCATCAACATTGCACGAAGGAACTCACAGGAGGAGGCCCCTGAGCCTGCTCCAGTAGGCAGATGGAGGCATGCCCAGTATGCTCATGCCTTGGCAAAGAGGCAACACATAGCACACACACTGACACTGTAGGGATCACAGGGACTGACATCTCTTTCTGACTCACACACAAAGTAAAGTGGATGACACACACATCAAATTACCTGTAACGTACCATGCATAGGCTGTGTACTGTGTGCATCCAACATAGGTGTCCCTCAAGCACCATTCCCACAATTGCTGCAAGCACAAGGTAAGTCAGTCTTCTTAACAATAAATGAATGGAAATGTATGTTCTGCTGGCATATCTATGGTAATGCTACATGCATGCAAGCGAATGTGGTGGCCTACTGGGATAGCAGCTCAACTGACAGCTATGTGGGACATCAGGAAATGTCTGTCCAAAACTGGCCTCCACACACTATGCAGTAGTACCCAAGGTGGCAAATCCCACTGCAGTATACGTGTGGGGACAACTAAATGGGGGTCATAGGTCATAGGCATGGATTTCAGGGTGGGGGGTCCCATAACCACCCCCACACTCACACAGCAAGTCAGCTATAGAAAACCACAGAGACATGTCTGGTAAAGGCACACAAATGGAAGCAATGTTGAATTAACCCCCTACAGACTCACACAGTGATAGCACAGCAGGACCCGGAGTTGCAGTAAGGCTATGAAGACTAAGAAGTCTGAAACTCAAATGTTTGCCAGTACAATCTGTCCTGGGCTCTTTACTGATATGCCTCCAGTTCCCAAGACAGGGCACAATAGTATGGTAAATAGAAGCAAAATGTAAAGAAAATATCAGCACAGTCTGTGCAAATGTGTACAGGTGTGCCCCCCATATACCCACACAAATGCAGTAACATATATGTTTGCATGGAAACAGCAGCATAACACACATTGTTAGGGCTGTACCAATACACATGAAAACATGCTGCCTGCCCACAATATGCAGAGGTCAATAAGCTATGTGTCTGTGTGGTTAGTACTGCCTGGATCTGGCCAGCAGGTTCTCCTGGCAGTCATCTTCTACTGCCCTAGGTACAGTGCTGCCTTTGACAGAGTCATGTACAGATAACCACAGTGCCAACTGTTATGCATGTCAGTGAGACCCACTGTTCTGCCACTGACATACCTGGAAGTCACGGTGCTATGTGGAATATGCTACACATATTAGTGACATCTTGATGTAGTGTAGTGACATCTGTGTAGCAGAGGTGCCAGGGCTTTTGTGAATATAGGTGCTTTGTGGTACTGTTGCCAGTGTTCATTCTCAATAATCCTTTTTGTATGTTTGCTTTTACAAATAATCTACATGCCTGCATAGTTGAATGCACTCCGTACCCACACCCATAACTCCCATCCTCTGACAGCAAGATGTCTATACAAGGGCAGAAAGAAAAGTGGAACAAAGGCACAATAATAAGCATGTGTTGCAAATATCTCCCTTACATATCGAGAAAGTTGGTAGAGAGAGGAGTTTGCAGTAGTGGGAATTGTCTTAAGGTTATGTATTCTGAAACAGTAATGTCTGTATTATTTTGTAACGTCAAACGTCAATTATATGTAACTAACTTGCATTAAAAACACAAGTTTACATAGAAAGATGAAACCTCTAGCCAAACACCTGGACAACCTGCCAAAACATGTACAGGTCAGAGGTATGCACACACAAGGATATGACATCTCAGGTTAGAAAGATACCACACAAGCAAGAGATCCCCAGTCAGTATATCACCAGGTTGCTGGACTGTTTACACAGCTGTGTGTCACTACTACACTTGCTGTAGCCATACCTCACAAATGGCTTTGTTGGGCAAGAATTTACATAGCTGCCCTCATAATATTGGTCTATGCATCGTGCAACTAGTATTCCTCTGGTAAAGCACTGTGATGATGTGAGGATGTCTGGCACTGGGTAATGACACAATGCATTGCAGTTTCAGACTACAGATATGTCAGATAATGTCTGCTAAACAAAACAAGTACCCTGAGGAAAGTCCTGTGTCCAGCTGAGAGATATGGCTGTAGAACACAAAACCCTGGACTGGAGTATATCTATCTCTGGAATGGAGTCACACCCTAACTACAGAAGGTCACACTGGGCATGCTCATACACTTAGAGAATCACAGGACATGTTGAAACCCACATCAGAATATATGACTGTATTGTGTATATATGTCCGTGCATACAGACAACTATGTACACCTCAACTGTCCCCAAACACACACATCAGACAGGATTACACACAGCTAGCTGCAGGTGGCCCATATGTGATATATCTGCATCTGTTGCATGAGATACACACACACACACACACACACACACACACACACACACACACACACACACACACACACACACACACACACACACACACACACACACACACACGCATATATATGGGCACACACACACACGCACATATATATGGGCAACAGATAACATATGTCAAGCATACACACACATAGATGTGGGGAGGTGAGAGACAGACAGTGATACAAGAGAGAGAGAGAGAGACACAGACAGAGTGTTACACACACAGATACCCAGAATGGCATACAGTGATGTCCTGCTGTGGACAGTGGCATAACAGTTGTAAACAGTTGCATGTGACAGTATAAAAGGTGAGCCCCATTGTGTAACAGTACTGAGGTTGAGTTTATACTATCACATCACCTGCCTGTGTGTGTGAGTATGTGTGTGCGTGTGTGTGTGTGTGTGTGTGTGTGTGTGTGTGTGTGTGTGTGTGTGTGTGTGTGTCTCCATAGGTACAAATATTAGGAGACTCTTCCCACTCAGTACACTTCACATTGCCCTACTTCACAAGATCTGCTGCTTTTATTCACCTTAAAAGTACCATTGGACACCAAGCACCCCTATAAGCTCTGTAGCATGCTTGATGACTGTGTATCACTATAGTAGAAATTTCTAGATAGGTTGGGGTTCTAATGTCAATACTGGCATCTGCGTATGTGTGTGACAGTTGTGTATGTGAGAGTGAGGGTGTGTGTGTTTGTTTGTAGGTGAAATAGTTTTAAGCCATTCCCACCCACAACAATTCCCAGTGCCCCACTTTATCAGTCCTCCTGATGTCATTCCCCTTATCAGCGCTTTTGGCCAGTTGCCAACCCAGTAAGCTTCGTAGCATGTGTGATAACTGCATAACACCATAGTACAAATCACTAGCTAGCCAGGGGTTCTAATCTCAGATCTGGCAAGTGTGTGTTTGTTTGTAAGAAGTATTTTGATAAGTCTCCCACTCACTGTCATACTTTAGCACACCTGCTGATGTCATTCCCCTTATCAGCACCGTTGGATAGCTGACAGTCTAGTAAGCTCTATAGTGTGTGTGATAACTGTGCAATGCAATAGTACAAATCACTAGCTAGATAGGGGTTTCTAATCTCAGATCTGGCAAATGAGTATGTTTGTAAGAAGGAGTACTTTGATAAGTCTCCCACCCATTGCCCTACTTTATCACTCCTGCTGATGTCATCCTCCTTATAAGCACCTTTGGACAGTCATCTGCCCAGTAACCTCTGTAGCGCATGTGATAACTGCATAACCCACTAGTACAAATCACTAGTTAGACATGGGTTCTAATCTCAGATCAGTCAAATGAGTGTGTGTGTATGTTTATAAGAAGAAGTATTTTGATAAGTCTCCCACCTCCTGCCCTACTTTATCAGTCATGCTAATGTCATTCCCCCTATCAGCACCTTTGGCCAGTTATTAGTCCCAGACACTCTGTAGCATGTGGGATAACTGTGTAACACTATAGTAGAAATAATTAGATACGCAGGGGTTCTACTCTTAGATTTGGCAAATGTGTGTGTGGGTACAAAAGTGTATATGTTTGAAGGAAGAAACATTTTGATAAGTTCCCCACTCACTGGCATACTTTATCAGTCATGTTGATATCATTCCCCTTATCAGCACCTTTGCCCAGTTGTCAGTCAAGTAAGCTCTGTAGTGCATGTGATAACTGTGTAACACTATAGTACAAACAACTACATAGCCAGAGGTTCTACTCTCAGATCTGGCAAATATCTGCATGGGTGTCTAAGTGGGTGTGTAACTGCGTATGTTTGTAGGAAGAAGCATTTTGATAGGTTACCCACTCACTGGCCTACTTTATCAGTCATGCCAATATCACTCCCCTTATAGATTCATAGGCGAGTACCAGGCTAATGACTCTGGAGCCATTACAAGGTTAGCCCATAGAAGTGTCCTGCCATTGCACCACCCGATGTTAGTTCCCAGTGACCCCATTAAGTGGAGCCACTGGAGTGATCCCTGCGGTGAACTCTCTATTACCCATCCACTCATCAAGATCTCTCTGGAACAGGGTCATCTAGGTGCTTTGCTTGACATGTATGGGACGTCTTTTCCAGGGCATGTGCAGTCTCTGGGTGAGGAACCTGTCACTCCAGCATGTTGTGTTGATTGTGGTAATAAGGTTGAGGTCTCTGCAGTGTGTGGTGCAGAGAGATTTGGATGTCTTTAGATAGAGCGTTTATAAAAGATCTGGGTCAGACATGGCTTTGCAAGTCAAGGAGAAATCGCCTCTAAGTAGGTGATAGGAGACAGAGAATAGCTGGAGTCTTTTGGGTTTGTCTGTGTAGGACATGTGTTTAATTCCTAGTATCCTCATTGTGAGGTACTTCCGTGGCCTCTACAGCTGTTGCAGGTGTCTAATGAGGTACATGCCAAATGGGCCATTATACTTGATGATTGGTGTAATGAGGGAAGTGTACACAGAGATGATGACCTCCTTCTTTCTGGATGAAAAACCCTTGGTAATGACATGTGCCACATAGAAGGATTTCCTGAATACAGTGGCAATGTGGTGGTTAAAGGAGAGGTTGCTGTCAACCTGTGTCCCCAGATCTCTTATAACACATACAATATTCAGTGGGCTCCCATCGATGTGATATTTAGTGGGAATTGAGATTTTACCAAAGGGGCTGATGATGCATTTTATGGTGTTAAGCTTCAGGCCATGGTTTGCACACCAGTCAGTGGTCTCAGTGTGGCCTTTCTGTAGGATGTCTGCATCACTTGTGGAGTTAATTATGGCTCTCAGCTTGCAGTTGTTTGTGAACTTGGTCAGCCAGAGTTCCTTTGTATTGGCCTGGACTCCTGAGAATTACATGCTGAACAGGAGAGTACCCAGGACTGATCCCTGTGGGACTCCACTAGTGACTGGCAGCCAGTCTGACTTGGAGCTTGCTACTTTCACACTGTGTGTTGTATCTGTGAGCCATTTTGCAACCCCCAAGTGTTATAGGGGTTGATGCCTAGTTTGGTGAGTTCATCCATAATTCCTGACTGAGGAATGGTATCAAGAGCCTTGGCCAGATTGATGTAGGCTGTATGCAGTGCCTTACTGTCATACACAGTCCTGATGACTGACTCAAAGATGTCAACCAGGTAGAGCAAGCATGATCTACCTTTCACAAAACCAAACTATATGGGGTCCAGGGTTAGGAGGTTACCTATATGTTTGTTGATCAGGTCCCTAATGATGCACTCAATAGCTGCACATATCAGACTCATCAGGCTACTGGACTGATAATTCCCAGGGTCTGTAGTTGCCACAGCTATATGGAGAGGGATGACTGTAGCAGTGCACAATTTTGGAGGGACAAAGCCGGAGGTGAGGCTGTGACTGAATAGGGCACACAGATGTGGCACCAGCTATCTTTGTAGTTCATGTAGAACACAGCCATGGATAATTTGGGGTCTCATTGAAGCTGTGTTCTTGCCCGTGGACAATGCAGGTGTAACCTGGATGGCAGTTATCCAGGGTGCCTGGCATTCTTATGGCATTCTGATTGTTCCCCTATGGGAGAGAGAGGGGTAAAGCTGGCACTGAGTTGAGAAATGAAATGTTGTATCTGTTGGTTCAGTATAGGAGGTAGCATTCTGCAGTAACTCAGAGCATGTCTTGGTATTGGCGTGGGGGTTCTTGATATCACAATCAAAGGATTTGTGATCGTTAGTGTCTGCTGCAATTCTGCCATCATAGGTGGCTTTAGATGATTTCAAGAGGGATCTCAAGTTGTTGTTGAGGCTAATAATGGAGTTTTAACACTCTTGGAACTCCATCTTTTTCTGCAACATTTTTTTCCTTCTGTTGTACAGGTTATTAATGGCAGGGGACCACCAGATTGGCCTTCAGTGCTTGCAGGAGACTGTCATTATTCTATTGGGTATGGCTACTTCCATGCATTGATGTACATGTTTGTACAGTTCATTTGCATATGATTCAGCAGTCATGCAGGTATTTTCCATTGGCATGGGTGCTGTGAAGTTAGCCACCTCTGTTCGTATGAGTCCAAAGTCAGCTTTGGAGAAGTTTTTCAAGGTGGTTACCTTTGCGGGGGTGTGAGTGAGATGTGGATTTCCATGGTGATTACTCTATGCCAGATCTGACCAGGTAGCAATTGACTACTGTTGCCAAGCAACTGCCACCATATGTTAGTAATCAACAGAGGTCAAGGATGTTGCTTCCTTTACTGGGTGTGAGAATGAGCTGGTCCAGGGCATTGGAAATGATGTATTCCAGGAAATGTTGCACCAGTATAATGGTGCTTGAGTATCTTACCCAGTTGATGGAGTGGTAGTTAAACTCCTAGTATGAGAATGTTGGGTTGGACCTTGATAGATTCCAGTGTGTTAAGGAATGTGGATTGAGAGCCTAGGGACATGGATATGGACCTATAGCAGACTATGTCCTGGATTACACTATTACCCAATGTCAGTTGTACCTGAAGTATCTCAGATGCATTATGCTGGGATACTATTCTGGATGTGTGCATATCCATTATTTATATGGAGACACCACCACCTTTGTAGCTGTGGTCCATGTTTTTGGGCTAACAGGTGTGGAATGAGTTATAGGCTGGTAGCGCAGGGGTGCTGTCTGCTGCCATAAACCAGCTCTTCGTTATAGGGCAGATGTCTATATTCTCCATTTAGAGGAGTGCTTCAAGTGGCTGCATCTCAAGATGTAGATGTCTAGTGTTGAGCAGCATGACCCTCAAACTGCGTACATGTATAGCTGTTATGGTGGTAATTTGGTTTGGAACACCCCCTGAAAAGGTAGTATAGGGGTGGCAAGACACTTAGCCAGTACCTGGAAACCCAGGGGTGACAGACGCAAGCTATCTTTGGCAAGCCATCACAGTCTGTCAATCATCTCATCCCAAGCAGACAGATACTGGATCCCATGAGCATGACATCAAACACTTAAGCCAATTGTTGAAGTCAATCATTTGTTGTTTGTACTGCGGTATCATTCTGGGTGACAGTAGTATACTGCTCAGGGCTACTGTCATACTTGCCTATCCCACATAATCTGAGAGCTCCACTATGTTTCTTTTCATATAGTCCATGGAGGTGCAGCTCAGGTCATTCACACACACATGGACAATGACAGAGTGATACTTGTAGTTTTTGTGTGTTATGTGTTGGATTCTGGCACCTGATAGACAGCTGACTGTTACATCCTCCATATTTAACCTAGGGAGTGGGACTGCTGTGTGCCTCACTATTGATTCACCTATGATTACTCTATCAGGCAAGGTGGTTAGCCTTTGTGGCTTAGGTTGAGGGACACACTGTGTATGTGAGATATGTGTCCTGTGGTTTGTGCTGTGTTGTGGTGGTTGAGTGGGTGTCTGTCTTGGTGTTCTCTGCTGTTTGTGTAAATGTCTATCGAGTGTCTCTGTGAAGGTGGGTGTGTGGTTACTGTTTGCATGTCAGAGCTGTGATAGTGGTTGTTCTGGAGTGTTATGTATTCCATTTGGTGTGTTGCAGGTGTTAACCCTTTTCCTCTTAAGCAGCTAGTCCAGTCTTCGCTGGAGAGTGCCTATCTTCAAATTCTGTGATATAAGGGTATCGCTCACAAGTCTGAGTGTTGGGAGTTTAGAGGAGAGGGTTGTCTGTGTACATGAGGCAGTTGCAACAGTGCCTCAGAATGCCCAATTGCACCCAGTTAATAGGCAAAAGCACAGCAAACTGCACTTTAATCATGCGAGGAGGAGTGGTCATAACTACTAAGTACTGGAGCTAATTCCTTGAGGAACGACTACTGCTGATAGCTCTCAGGTGGTCTAGAATAATTGATAAAAAAACTGTTGAAGTGCAAAGCTATTAGGCTATTTAAATTGCAGGAGAGAAAGAACTAGCAAGATCTAAGGGAAAAACTAAAGGCAAACTTTCTGGCACCTGTAACAGTTTACCTCAGCTGAGCAGTTATCAGTACCTTTGACCAATTGTCAGACCTGTAGGTTCTGTAGTCCATGCGATAATTATGCAACACTATAGTACAAATAACTAAATACGCAGGAGTTCTAATCCCAATACTGGCAAGTATGTGTGCCTGTGTGTGTTTGTGTGGGAATCATATACTGTGTGTGTTAAACCATTTTAAGTTGTGTACCACCCTGTAAACTTCCCATCACCCTACTTTACTAGGCCTGCTGATGTCATTCACCTTAGAAGTACCTTGGGATGAAATGCAATCATGTAAGCTATGTGGTGCAGCTAAAAACTGTGTAATCCTATAGTAGAAATAAATAGATAGGTAGGGGTTCTAATATCAATACTGACAACTGTGTGTGTGTGTGTGTGTGTGTGTGTGTGTGTGTGTGTGTGTGTGTGTGTGTGTGTGTGTGTGTGTGTGTGTGTGTGTGTGTGTGCCTTTGGGTGAAAATCATATCCTGTTTGGTTGATACTATTTTGATTTGTGTACCATCCAGCCCTGTTTACCACCTCCAAATGGCATTACTTTATATAGCATGTTAACGACATCTGCCTCACATGCAGCATGTTAAACCATTCTGCACACCATACCAGTCCTCTGTACAGATGTCTATGGAATATCCAGATGTTTGCAACCTATATGTGGTCTGTGTCTCTTAACAATGCCCATGTATGTGATATTTTTGCCAAATCAGCCACAGTGTAGTGACACACATGCCAGCATCTGGCATCATACCTGACTGAAACATCATGCTGATACAATGTCTGCTATAATATCACTTGTCCAGGATTGTAGGAGCAATACATGACTCCAAATCCTATTTCTGGTGGGTTATCTCACCATCCATAAAGGCATTCAGAACATTACGTGTAGTAAGAGGCAGTGTGTTATGTCCCATGCATATAGTCTATGTGGGGCATGTCATGTGTATGTAGTAGTACAGGACATCAAGGTGGGAATGTAGGTTTAGTAATCTGTCTATTGCCAACTGTGTTTATGTTACTGTGTGCACCTCCCCTGTGTCAGTCCTTACTGTGTGCATGCATAGCATATACCACTTTTTCTCCCTTTTTCATCTGGTGAACATAGAATTACATAGCTACACTGTCATATAGTCATCCTGTGCATCAGACCCATATTAGCATGTCACTGCATCAATGGTATGGATGATAGGGAGGTGGCACAGGTATCATTATATGCACAGGGAGTGGTGTAGGTTTGCCAAAGGCCTAGACTGGGCCATATGGATGACATCATGTGTGTGTGTTTGGAGGGGTATCCAATAGATGGGCTGTGCAGAGGTGCTGTGTATGTCTGGAGGTGACCTGCCTGTGATACAGATGTGTGTGTGTGTGTGTGTGTGTGTGTGTGTGTGTGTGTGTGTGTGTGTGTGTGTGTGTGTGTGTGTGTGCACAGTCACACCATGTAGCTGCCCTACACAGGGGTACATTGGACAGCTGGGGACCATACATGGCTGGGTGTCCAGTTCACCATTTCTGGCCATGAACACTGAAACTGGTCCTGCCAGGGGTATCACTTGCACCACCAGGCCCAAGGACAGATGCAGTACTGCTGCCTAATAGTGACTGCTCTCTACTGGATCCATGCCCCTGATGGGACCGGACAGGATCATGTGCCCATGGCTTGCTCTGGTGCAATGTGGACAGCAACCCACCTTTGGTAGTGCTGGTGTCACTGCCACTACGGGAGTAAAGGTGTATGGCCCCAGAGACTCTCAGCTGTTGTTAGTGTTGACCTACATCCACGTGGCCGATGCCCACCTCCAACCCCACACTACAGTACAGACATGCCATGGTCGAGGATTGCCAAGGTCTCACCCCACCGTCTATTCATGACCTCAGTATTTTGACATGTGGACTCAACAAGGTCATGCATGTCGCCACATAAATCAGGAAGAGTTGCATCCAGCAGCCTGAGTATTTGTCTGGTGTGGCATTCACTATGTACCTGTGCATCCATGACAGCCCAAAACATGCATCTGGTGACTCCTGCTGTGGCACTTGCAACAGCGGATTGACAAGCAGCGGAGCACTCCTTTCCATCCGTCTATGTGGGACCTCACCTGCACACTGACTATGGCCAGTGTCTACACTCACGCCTGCCATAATCACCACACTAGCCTGTTCAATGCCACCACCTGCCAACTGTCCATCATCTGTGGCCACTGGTGATGGGGTATGTGTGGGCATTGTCACTGTGTGCGGGGATGGTGTGGACAAGAGTGGTATGCCAACTAATGGCACAGATTCAGCCACTGACAACCCCACCTGTACCTCACTATTCTTATCATCATTGTCAGAGTCTGTAGATATAATGGCATCAGTTTCCAAGTGGGAGGGACCCTGAACCCCGTCACCACCTCTGAGGGGAAGACAACATATGCAAATTAATACCTGCACTTTGAGGTTGGCTGGTACACACTCACACACGTGCACACACACAAACACACACAAACACACACACACACACACACACACACACACACACACACACACACACACGTGTGCGCACGCTCATGCGTGCATGCACACTTACAGGTGAGGTGGCATAAATCTGTTACACTGACCAGACATCACCCAAATGAAGACATGCATGGCACATGGCCCTCAACATCATGCATTGCAACCAGTTTTACTACATGTAACTAACAATATAGAGCTCTGGGATATGTGATTAGTGTTAGGTGATTGCCCTTCCCCAGCACATACTGCATCCATGTACACATCATTGCTGTTCACCTGTGTAGCACAGTAGTAAATACTACAGAACATACCTCACAACTGTAGAGATCCTCACAGGATGTGAAGATGTCTGGCTCATATGTTTGCTCTGTCTCTCATAACCCCTATGTTTCTAGGATACATAACTGGTATGATCTGAGGAGTGAAGTCACTGATTAATGACATACATTTGAGTGTCAGACCTCCAAACCAGCAGTAAAGGTATGGTCACACAATTCGTGTTAAACCACCAACCTTCTAAGCTTACAGTGGATATGATAAGTGTACACGACCCTGTTAACATGCCATGTTCTTGTAATATATGAGATGACACCACAATAATGCATTCAAATATGTTACCCACCATTCATGAGACATATGACCTGTGCAGTCCAATCGATAAATGTGTTGCATATAAAATATAATGACTGCAATATGTACAATATGGTGGTTGCATTAGTGTGCACACCCTTAAAATGATACTTTGTTGAAGCACCTTGTAAGTGACTTACAGCATTCTCTCTTCTTCTGAAGGTGTCTTTCAGTATGGCACATCTTGACTTGGCCACTCTTCCATGCAAAGGTCAACCATCTCTGTCAGATTGCAAGGGCAGCTCATGTGCACAACCCTCATTAGGTCACACTGGGGTTTGTCTATCTGGTGTAGGTCTAGGATCTGGCTGGGCCAATCCATAACCATGAGTGTGTTCAGGTGAAGCCTTTCTTAGTTAGCTTTGGATGTGTGCTTTGGGTCTTTGTCATGTTGAAGGATGACACCCCTCCCCATCCTCAGTGTTCTTGCAGAAGCCTGAT
Organism: Protopterus annectens; assembly: GCF_019279795.1. Lineage (NCBI taxonomy): Eukaryota > Metazoa > Chordata > Ceratodontiformes > Protopteridae > Protopterus > Protopterus annectens. The sequence goes on along the minus strand of NC_056725.1, from coordinate 243,237,204 downwards.
GGATTTGGGCCAGACATGGGTGTTATTTGGAGCTGTTTAGAATTCCCACCACCATGACTACAGGCCCAGCTCTGGCTTTGGAACAGCATCCCCACAGCAGGCTATGCCACCAACGTGATTCACCATGGGGATGTTAGTGTTCAGGTTAAGAGGGGTGTTGCTTGTGCACCACACATACCTTTTGGTATTGTGGCTGTGAGGTTGATCCATGTCTCATTACACCATAACACATTTTCACACATGCCTTTGGGAGACCTGATGTGCTGTATTGCAAATTGTAGCCACCCCTGGATGTTTTTTGGTGTGGGAAAATGTTTCCATCTTCTGACGATATCTCACATGTAGTACACAACACCAGTACTTACAAGAGAGTCCTGCAACTCCCTCAGTGCTGTGGTATCTCTCCAGGCATCCTCCGTGACCAGGTTTTGATATGTCTTGTCATCATTTTTGGAGGGATGTCAGGTTATTTTCAACAGTACTGTTGCCCCATTTTCAATCCATCTTTTGACAACTGTCTCCACTGTGTTCCATGGTGTATGCAATGCTGTGGTAATGTTGTTGTACCCTACTCTTGACTGATACCTTTCCAATATGAGATCCCTTTGCTGCTTTGTAGGCTGTCTGCAAGCTATGGCTGTTGCTGTTGCAGGCAACTAAGCAAATGTCATGAATATATCCTATTTGGACAGCAGACTGTTATTTGGTGTTACTCAGAGTGCCTTTATTTGATGACAGGCATGTACCCAAGCAGACTGAATGCTGTCAGTAAATCACAAGCTGCTGCAATAAAATATTATTTGAAGGGTGTCCACACATATGCATCCAGCTTACTGTAAGGTTTGAATTCTCCATATTTGGTGCTCAACAGATTGATTGGTTTTACAAGTGAATTGTTCATGTCATAGATCACATTACAGGTTGGAAAAGGTGTAGACTGACATACTGTGGTCTCAGTTTGTATATATATCACAAGCACCTGGCATCTTAACAGCGGTGTGTACACTGTTTATATATAGTGTATGAGAGTAATGTTTCACACATGTCCCTACCTTATGCCATTTGTCCCCTCATTTTGTTGGTCTGTGTCCAGAAGTCTTGCACTGACAGTTTGTGAGGTATACTACAAGGATGTTACATTCTTTTCAGATAGGCCCCTGTGGTGACCACTGTGATGCAATGCAGTTAATCCCTCCACAAGTGAACATGCAGATAAAACAAACTGGCTATAAGTGACAGTTTTGTGCATCGTACATATCATGGCCTTCATATGCCTGGGGCATTGGCAAACCACAACAGAACAATTCCATACACACCAGCTTCAGGCTGCCATCCCACATGCAGAGCAGATGGTAGTTGTGGGAGAGAAGTATTGTCAGCAGACTCACATGTGGCATTGTTACAGAATGGATGCAGTATGTCTGCACATTTACAGTATAACCCCCAATACTACACAATTTGCTGTCCTTCACCAAAGATGTACACATCTGTGCATTAGGAATCCCCATCCACAACTGCAATCTGACCTGACACAACACTTTGATGCTCTACAAATACAAGTATGTCTGCTACACTAGTCTAGTAATCTTCACTGGGGCCTTACCTGCACATTCCTCGTCCATTGTCTGGGAGCCACCCACCTCCAGCATGTGGGGGTATATACCCTAATGTTGTACTGGGATGAGTGCCCCAAGATTGCTGAGGAGCTTGTCAGTGGGTGTCAGTGGGGTCTGCATGGCTGGGCCTCCACCAGTGGCTGTGTAGTCCCTGGCCACTGCAGTGGCCCTTTTGCTGGGTATGGAGTATGAGGACATTTCCACGATGCCAGACCTGCTTGTATGTATGTACTTGCAGGCTGACATCATTTACCCTGTGGACAGGGTTGTCCCACAGGCCGGTCCTCTCCCGCAGATGTTGCTGGCTCCAGCCAAACATTATGGCATGGTTCTGTAGTATGGCTACTATGATTATATTTGTCTCAGATGCTGAGAAAGTAGACCTTTGCTGATGCAACATTACACCTGGAAGACATAAAAATGGGAACACATCACAGGACATCATACATTATTTGGCAACAGTATGTACAAAACCTGCATAGCTACATTAAATACCAGTAGCCACCACTCACAACCACAGCATACCCCTGTAATCTATTAGCACTTTATCTGCTTGCATTACACTGCTGGTCCTGATGTGTCATGTTCCTCCCGATGAGGACTAGTTAATTTCATAAACCTCTACTCCTCATTCATGTCTGTGTAGAGGGATGACATTGGCCATCTTCCATGTGGATGGGGTGTGGATGGTGCCAAGGCTTGGTGTGACTACAGTGTGTAATGGAGCTGGGAGCACATGCCTGAATTCATGTAGGATGTGGACAGGGATGTTATCAGGTCCTATGGGTACTTACATTTGTTGCCTGTCAGTAGGCAATATGTACCTGCTCACTGGTGATGAGGGTAGGGGTGTGGGTGCTGTGCATTTCCACCTATAGTGATGCTGAGCCATGGGGTGATGTTTGCCCCAAACCTATCTACAGCAGGTTGTCTATAGCTATGTTGTGTGTGTATGTGTTCTGATTGACCATCATTACAGAGTGGGTTGGTTTGTTGCCTCTGAGATTGCATACATATGTGAAGATGGCCTTGTGATTGGCCTTGGTGGATGTGTCCAATTTGTACTCATAGTTAGCCTTACAATACTCCACCTGTGACCTTATACGCTTGATCAGACAAAGGCTGACTTGATGGCAAGTTGGTGCCAGCTCTTAATTTGCCCTGTACAGCCAATATAGAGACCAAGTCTGTGGTTTGTGTATTGCTGCTGTCCAGCAAAGAGGATTACTCTACTTTGGTGGAGGCAGATTGTACAAGTAAGGTATTGCTGAGTCCATACCGCTATGTTGGTGTTCACATAGCTGTTTGCAGTAGGCATGGGCACAAAGTCATAACACAGTTGGACACCTTTCCAATTTCAAACTGATAATCATGCTTATTGTAGTACCCATGGCTGTGCCAGGGCAATGCAACAACCAGTAGGTGTAGAAATGTCACTCTGTTGGATGCACAGTAACTAAGATTACACACGTGTACAACATGTACAGCTTATTTAACTGACATGTTGCATCCCATGTCTGTTGTTATGAGGCAGCCAGATACACCTACTCATACTGATATGTACACAGGTAATACCTGATTTACATTTATGTTCTATGTCAGTATGGCAGACTGTATTCACACTCTTGCTGCCCAGTCATCCCTCTCAACCCATTAGAGCAGGACATCTGTAGGATGCCACACATACATGGGGGGCAATGGGACAAAATAAGTGACAGTGTCTTAATATTGCTGTAACACACTTGAGTCATTCAATAGCACAGTAGCCTTTGCATTGACAGACATACCCTGGAGGATGTCCAACACTCATATGGCAGGAAGGGAGGAGGAAGGATAGGAGTGTGGTAGTGGGGTAAGAACTTTTAATGTAGGCAGTATGACTGGTATAGCGACAGAGCTAGCTGATATGATGGCTAGAGGAAGGCTGATATATTGTGTGTGCAAGAGACCAGATGGAAGGGGAGTACAGCTAGGTGTGTCGGAGGCAGGTCACAATTGTGCTATCAGGGTGTGGATGGGAGGGGAAAGGGGGTAGGGGTTATCCTGATGGAACAGTATGCCAAGGGTGTTTTTGGAAGATGACATGAGTGTCTGATGGAAATGGATGGTGTAATGATGAATGCTGTTAGTGCATATGCTACACAAGTTGCGTGTGCGATGGATGAGAAAGAGAAATGTGAAGTCAGTTGGATGACATGGTGATGACTGTACCCAAGGGTGAGAGAGTGGCAAATGCAGCAGATTTCAATGGTCATGTTGGTGAAGGGAACAGAGGGGATGAGGAAGGGATGTGTATGTGTGGTGTTAAGTAAAGGAATGCAGACAGTGAGATGGTAGTGGATTTTCCAAAAAGGATGGACATGGCTGTGGTGAATACATACTATAACAAGAGGGAGGAGCATAGAGTGACATACAAGAGTGGATGGAGATGTACACAGGTGGAATATATCCAATGTAAGAGGGCAAGTTTGAAGAAGATTGGAGACTGTAAAATGGTGACAGGGAACAGTGTGGTTAGGCAGCAGAGACTGTTGGTCTATAAGATAAAGTTGATGATCAAGAAGAGGAGGAGTACAAGGGCAGCACCAAGGATCAAATAGTGGGAACTGGAAAAGGGTGATTGTGAGGTGGAGTTCAGGGAAGAGTTAAGACAGGCACTGGGTTGCAGTGACAATTTACCAAACATCTGAGTAAGTACAGGAGATCTAGTAAGGGAGATGGCTAGAAAAGTGCTTGGTGTGACATGGCTGGGGGAAAGAGTACGAGGACATCTGGTGTTGGACTGAGGAAGTACAGGACAGTATACAGAGAAAGAAGTTGGGGATGAATTAGTGGGATTTTCAGAGAGATGAGGAAAGTAGACAAGAGTATAAGGAGATGAGGTGCATGGCAAAGAGAGAGGTGGCAAATGCTAAGGATGAGGCATATGACAACTTGTATGGCAAGTTGGACACTAAAGAAAGATGAAAGAACATATACCAGTTGGCAAGACAGAGTGACTGAGCTAGGAAAGATGTGCAGCTGATAAGGGTGATAAAGGATAATGAGGGAAACATTTGCACAAGCGAGGAGAGTGTGTTGAGCAGATGACAGAGTACTTTTAGAGGCTGATGAATGAAGAGAATGAGAGAGAGGTGGTTGGATGATGTGGGTATGGTGAATCAGGAAGTACAATGGCTTACCAAGGAGGAAGTAAGGATAGTTATGAAGAGTATGAATACTGGAAAGCCTGTTTGTCCACATGACATACCTGTGGTAGCATGGAGATGTTTAGGGGAAATGGCAGTGGTGTTTTTCACCAGATTGTTTAATGATATCTTGGAAAGTGAGAGGTTGCATGTGGAGTGGAGAGAAAGTGTTTGTGTACCATTTTAAGAATAAGGTTGATGTGCAGAACTGTAGTAACTACAGAAGGATAACATTAATCTGTCACAGTATGAAGTAATAGGAAAGAGTAGTGGAAGCTAGGTTAAGTAGGGCGGTGATGAGTAGTGGTCAACAGGATGTTGTCATGCCAGGTAAGGGCACTACAGATGCGATGTTTGCTTTGAGAATGTTGATGGAGAAGAACAGAGAAGGTCAGGAGTTGCTTTGTGCCTTTCTGGACATAGAGAAAGCATATGGCAGGGTGCCTAGAGGGGAGTTGTGGTATTGTATGAGAAAGTCATGAGTGGCAGAGATATATGTAGGACTGGTACAGGATATGCACAAGGGTGGTGTGACAGCGGTGAGGTCTGGGGTGGGAGTGACAGACGTGTTTAAGGTGTAGGTGAGATGACATCAGGGATCAGCTGTGAGCCCTTTCTTATTTGCAATGGTGATGGACAGGTTGACAGACAAGATCATACAGGAGTCCCCGTTGACTATAATGTTTGCAAATGACATTATGATCTGTACTGAGAGTAGGGTACAGATGTAGGAGACCCTGTAGATGTGGAGATATGTTCTAGAGAGGAGAGGAATGAAGGTCAGCAGGACTAAGACAGTATATCTGGGTGGGAATGAGAGGGAAGGTAGTGGAATGTTGAGGATGCAGGGAGTAGTGTTGGCAAAGGTGGATGAGTATAAATGATTGGGATCAACATTTCAGAGTAATGACGACTGTGGAGGGCAGGTGAAGAAGAAAGTACAGACAAGATGGAGAGGGTGGAGAAGAGTGAAATTACTGATTTGTGACAGATGGGAAACAGTAAACGTGAAAGGGAAGGTCTTCAACAGGGTAGTGAGACCAGCTATGTTATATGGGTTGGAGACAGTGTCATTGACAAAAAGGCAGGAGTCAGAGTTGGACATGGCAGAGTTACAGATGTTAGGATTTGCACTGGTTGGAACGAGGGTGGACAGGATTAGCAATGTGTATATGACAGGGTCAGCCCATGTTGGACAGTTTTGAGACAAAGCCACAGAGGCAAGATTACATCAGTTTGGACATGTGCTGCAGAGGGATCATGGGTATATTGGGAAAAAGATGGTATGGATGATGCTGCCAGATAAGAGGAAAATAGGAAGGCCTCAGATAATGTTCCTGGATGTGGTGAGAGAGGACATGCAGGGTGGTTGGTGTGACATTGCAGGATGCAGAGGACAGGCAGAAATCGCAACAGATGATCCACTGTGGAGACTCCTAACAGGAACAGCCAGAAGAAAAAGAAGATGAAATGTCAGTCTTCACAGATTTGCCAGTAATTTGCCAGACATAACACAACTGTATGAGTGAATGACTACAAATATGAGGCACACATATGGTCAGTGTGCATAACATTGGACATTTTAATGGTATGAACTCAGTATATTACATGCAGTTCATCACACACATGTGCAACAGTACTTTACTATGCAAATACCATGTACAGGTCTCTCACATTTCTGAGAAAACCAAGTATATCATAGTAGCATTCACAAGTAAGATGTGGATATGTGCCACATCCCAGTATCTTGCGTAACATTGCCACAGTCAGTATTGTTCAACACACACTGCAGTAGTAGTCATATGTAAGCCATCCTTTTCTGGGGTGACTCAGGGGCCTGACCTACGATCTATGTCACTGCAGACAGACCCAGATGCTAAGGCCATAGGTTCTGATCAGCAATATATCTGTATGGCAAGTCTTGTTGAGACATATATGTTACAGTTCCTATTACCCATTCTTACATACCCCCTACTGCAGTCCATTGCATGACTACTTGTTTGACATGCCTGTTTGTTTTATTCAAGTGTAGGTGGTTATGTCCTGCTTGTTTTTTCTTTTTCTTTTCACTGTTTCTCTCTCTCTCTCTCTCTCTCTCTCTCTCTCTCTCTCTCTCAATGATGTAGGGTGTACATCTGTTTTGCATAGGCAGCAGCTTGTCTTTTGTAGATAATGCTCATGAGCAGCTGATGGCCTGTGCACCAGTTGGTGTCCCCCACTTGATAATTGCATGCAGGACAGCTGTGTTGTTATTCATATAGCCAATGGCATGACAACACACTCCTATCACTGAGTATGTCATGTGAGCATTGGCCCTTTTCCTTGAGAGTGAGGAGGTGTGTGAACAACAGCATCACAGAGGGTATTGGGAAATATCTCTTACAACCAAAACTATGGAGACAGGCCAACAGAATGGGGGAGAATGTTCCAGACATAGGGACAGAATGTGAGCATTGCTGATATACAGGGTTTATGTGGACATGGAGTTCCTGGGTGAATTTAACTCTGACAGTGTTATGTGTTTGACATAACTCACCTGTAGGGCTATCCACAGAATTGCCAGAATTTGGACTCCTATGTTTGGTGTGTTACTCAGACATTGTTTTGTCTTTGGAAAATCAGTAGCATACTCTGGGGATTGCAGTCAGCAATTGTTAACATCTATTTGTGTTTGTGACCTCATATCCCTCAGAAAAGATATGTGACAACTAACTCTGTTAAAACAGCAACATTCTCAGTTTATAATAGCAATATTTCAAATATGTAATTTGATGTAAATACATCATAGAAGGTGACAAGATCACTGTCAATGGTATTTACATCCAACTAAAATTTTTTTTCTGCAACTGTAATACTGTTGGGATGGTCTACCTGGCTCTCTGTAAGCAATGTAAGGGGTTCTATATAGGAAAGACCCAAAGAATGTTTAAAGATAGTATGTATGACCACATCAATGCTATTAAGAAAGGGAACCCCAACAATGCACTTTGTAAGCATGTGGTTGAAAACCTTGATCATGAATTTGGAATTTTGTGTCTTGAGGTGATTAATAAAAATGTAAGAGGTGGCCCTTGGGCTGATATCATTGAATATAGAGAGTTAAGGTGGCAAGTTAGGTTTAATACTTGTTTTCCACCTGGACTCAATGAAACTGTATCTACTGCTACCATTTTGAAGCTCCGTTCCTATATAGTATGAAGTTCTTGTATATATCAAATGCATGTTTTTCAAAAATATGTGTCTTTAAGAATGCATGATTTTAATGCTTGGTACCAAGTCTTTAATTGCCAAGAATATGTAAGGTATTTTAATTGGAGTGTGAATTTCATTGGTTCTGGCAGTACATGTGTTATTTTAGGGGAGGGGAAAGTATGGTGCTTAATGGATTTTTTGTATTAGTATAATGTTTCTGAAGAAGTCTTGTGCTACATACAGATGAAAGCATTAAAACTGACATTAAAATCTGGTTCATCCTGTTTCATGTGTGTTTTTTCCAGCCTGGATTTTGTTTTTTGTTTGGTTCACCAGTTTGTTTTACTATGTCTACAGTTAATTCTGGTGTTGGAACCAATTCTCAGGTACCTGGTGGACTGGAAGCATTATCAGAACAAGTTGGGACATTAACGCAGCTGGTTCAGCAACCTAGCCAGCAAGTGTCTGATATGGCTGTTAGCATAGGACACAAATCTGCAACTGGCTCTCAAGCTACCTACCTTCCCCCTGGACAAAACGGTAATGTGAATTACTGTAGTTCTCCTGTTAATGAATATATGAGAACACCTGAAGCTTTAAGACTGGATATGTGTGATATGAACATTAATTGTTCTATGTGGTTTAAATAAAGCTTGTCTTTCCATTGTAATATACAAACAGAAAATGGAACTTTACAGCAAAGCATTGAGCTTTTGAAAGACAAGTTGTTGAAAATTTGAAAGCTTCTGGTTGAAAACTTGTATTTTAGAGAGAGTGTTAAAGTAAAAAGGGTGTCTAAGGGACTTCGCTCCTGGAAGTTCCCAAATGGTTTGCTTCAAATCTCACCTTTACACCTAGAACTAATTGAACTTTTTGATCACCAGGGATATAAACTACTAGAGGTCCTGGCTAAACATAACCAGAGGTCAATTGATGAACTCACTAAAGAGGCTATTGACCTGGAAAATTATTATGTCAGATCTCCTGTTTGAGCAACAGAAAGAGAACTTTACCAACATTTTTTCCTTTGTGGATAAAACAGTAGCTGAAATCCAAAAAAGGGAAGAAAAGAAATTTGAAAGAGACTGCGTTGACTACTCCAAGGGGTTAGCCAACCCAAAGCCTTCTAATTCCTTTGTCCTGCCCACAGATGATCCTTTAGTGAATGAAGTGCAAGAAGAACAAAATGTCAATCAGCAGGGTGTTGCCCCTTTAGGGCAGGAGCTTCCAAGATGCTTGGAGAGGATAATGAATCTATGGTACAACAAAAAAAAATCAGAATTACTCTCAGGAGAGGTCGAATGGGGGATTTCAGCGACAATCATGGAGGAACAACAACCCACATTGGGATTATTAAGCAACGAGGAGTTATTCAGACCAGACTTGGATGAACATGAGGGTATTGGTCCCAGTATTATGAGCAACAGAAAAGGTGACTTTTACTTGTGTAACTACGCCAAGTCATTTGATGAACATGTTGTTGAATTACTATGTAAATGCTTTAATTTTATTCCTACTGTCAAATTGAATATTGTTGATTTAATTCTTGACCTTAAGGTGTTTTTGAGTAAATTGAACTTTAAGTTGCTGTTTAATGGGAAAGAAGTTGAATTTAACAGTAATGCTCTGAAAAGGAGTAGCGTTCTAACCCCTCCCATGTGGTCGTTAGTAATTTTTGAAAGACTCTGTGAATTTGAGTTTAGGAATTTGTGGAAAAACCAACCTAAAGATAGTTTTTTCAACCTATCTGATGTAGAGAGAAAATTGTTGGAGGAATTGTTTAATGAAAAACCATAAGGGTCATGAAGCCTAACAAGGGCAGTGGGGTAATATTAATGAGTTCAAGTGATTATTTTAATAAAATGCTGGCTTTTTTACTTGATGGTGATTTTTATGAGGAAACCTCTCTCAACATGGTACATATTGCTTATGCCAGAATTAACTGGCAACTACAGGACATGCTTGATCAAGAACAGATCAGTTTAGATAAATGGACTTTTTTGGCTGTGAAGTACCCAATAATATCTATGATATTTAGATTGCCAAAAATCCACAAGAACTTAATGGACCCACTGATTAGGCCAATTGTGAACACATCTAAATCTAAAACCCACCCTTTGGCCAAATATGTAGATATTAAATAAAAAAAAGTTTTGGAAGGAATACAGCAGATTTGTAGGGACTCCTGGGACTTCCTTACTAAACTGACTAAAATTTAATTTAAAGATGACTTAATTTTGTGCACTGTGGATGTTATTAATTTATTAGATTGGTATCATGATTTTCAAACTGAAAGCCACCTTTTTTCTAATGAGATCAACACCTTAAATGTGTTAATGTAGATGGTGTTGAAACATAACTATGTTTACATTAATGGGCACAACATTTTGCAGAAAAAAGGAGTGGCAATGGGGGTGGCTTGTACCACCATATTTACAAACTTAGTTATGTTGCAATGGGAGAAAATGTTTATTTTTGAGAAGTATGGAGAGGCCCCACCATGGGCCCTCTATTTGCATTTTTTGGACGACATCTTTATTGTTTGGAAAGAAAGTCTAGTTGAATTGAAGGTCTTCCTTGACTATATTAATCACACAACAGATTTTCTTGTTTTTACCTCCCAATGGAGTGAACAAGACATCTCATACTTAGATGTAAAAATCACCAAAGACACACTGAATAAAAGGTTGGTCAGCAGCATTTATAGGAAACCCACCTTTTCAGACTGCCTCCTACATTATGACAGTTGCCACCCTGGACACCAAAAATGTGGCATTGTAAAGGGGCACTTTGAATGTCTGACAAGGATGGTTTCTGAAGAAGAAACCTACTTCAATGAATGTGAATTTTTGGCCAATATGTTTTTGGCTAGGGGTTTCCCCCAGGAACAGGTGCAAAACATAAGAGATGAGGTAGGTGAGAAAAGAAGAAAAGCTTTTTCCTCCCCTTTGTTAAATGGTGATAGTGACACTTTCGGCCTAAACAACAGACCTGATGATGGAGAAATGTTGGTAATAAACTAACTTTTGTCACCACCTATTCCCCTATAGTGATCATGTTTAAGACATTTTGAAAAAGAACTGGAATGTTTTTTCATGTTCTCATGAAATTCAAAGGTTGATTGGGGGTAGTGTCAAAAATACATGCATGTATGTATGTATGTATGTGGTGTTACTGACCACCACTACAGAGCAGATATGCGTGTTGTCTCTGGAATTGCAGACACACATTTGGAAGGCCTAGTGATTGGAATTGGTGGATGTCTCCAGTTTGCACTCAAAGACAGCCTTAGGGTACATCACCTGTGACCTTATTTGCTTGTGCAGAACAAGGCGACATGGCTTTTAATGAGGCACCTGTTCCTTCTTGGCCCATCCTGTGATTATTTCCACCTATGATGGTAGTTTTGTATTGCTGCTGTCCACCACAGGCATTCAGCCTACTTTGAGGGGGTTGATGTTGTCCTGTCAGGTATTCCTGAGGCCATAAAGCTATGTAGGTGCCCACATAGTTTTGTGGTGTGGGCCTGGACACTGCTGCTAGTTCCAACATATGGGATACCCTTCATGTGGGCCTTGCTCATTTTCCTTGCCTGTGTGGGGGACATTACGGAGGTGTGGAGGCTACAGCTTCACAGATAGTATGTGGAAATACCTCACAGGACAGGACATCTGGAGACAGCCCAACAACATGGGGGATAAAGCTTCATAATTTGGTACAGATTGTATGCCATTAGTGCTGTTATAGACAGGGTTCATCTGGACATGCATTTACTGGGTGACTTGACATCTGACAATGATATGCCTCTGACATACCTCTCAACTGGCATGTTGGCCACACACTGGCCAGATATTTTCCTGTTATGCTTGGTCTGTTTCTCAAATAATGTCTGTTTTTTGTGGGATTTGCCAGCAGCGAATAAAGGAAGTGTAGACTAATATAATCTTTAAAGATACCAAAGTCAAGTTTCAATGGGGAAGAATAACTTTTATCAGTATAATTTTGTATTGTCTGATTATATGCCTCAAGAAATGTATAAGAACACAGATGGGATATTTTCTTTCTTTTAAGTTTAATGAAGAAAATAATAGTGCTCATTTACAATTGGCTGAGGGCATTGTAACAGCACTCAGGGTGTATTAGTGATTGGGTGGAAACAACATTTGAGGAATTTGGTTGGAAGTTATGTATCACATACAGCTGGTGTTGTCACTTTAGGTGCACTGATGATAGGATGATAATTATACTCAAGCACAAAGATGAAAAGAATAGTGCTTATCTGTACTTGGTGCATCAGTGGTAGGATGATAATAGAATCTAAGGAATTTGAATGGAAGTTACATACTGCATAGAGCTTATTCTGCCATTGGCCAAGGAACTAGGAACTACGAGGTGCACAGATGATAGGATGGTAATAATTGTTAAGCTATTTGATTGGTTGTCATATATTATGTATGTTCTTACCCAGCACTTAGTGATTATGATCTGAAAAAGGCTCAAGAAGCCGAAAGCGCTTATTTTAGCTGGGATTTTCATGTGTTTTTAGCAACACATTTAATGTTTCTCTTTGAATAAAGGGCCAGATTCACGAAGGCTTGCACGGAGTCTAAGAGTAGAGTAAGACTCCATGCAGCCAACATGTCCACCGAGTGATCCAGGAACAGCCGGTAGGGGCGTGCAACTGGGCTCTCCAAACTAGTCCTACACGGACAGGGCTTGGATATGCAAATTACCTCAATTGCAGGTGAAAGCTATGCAAATGAGGTAAATTTGCGATCCAGGAAACCCAAACCTGTCTGAGTGGGAGTAGTGTTATTTGCAGAAATGTACTCAGTTGATAACTGAGTACGGTTCTGCAAATAACAAAACGGAGCCGTGACAGCTGCAAAAAAAGCATGCATTTACAGGAGGAAGCATGCCAATGGCCAAAAATATGGCCATTGGCAATGGGAAGTGATGCAAAATAGAAATAAAATAACTTTTTTTTTTCATCCCAATCTCCGGGGTTTAACCGTAGCGCAGCACCACGCAAACGAGTGGCACCCTAAAAACCAGAAAATCAATAATTAAGATCCACAAATGTGGATTTTATAGCTAAAATGAATTTACAATGCAAGTGAATGGCAGGCTGAAGACAACATGGCCACCGAGTAGAGGTTGCTAATGGGGGAAGCTCAGTCTAAGAGATGTAACCAAGCATTAGTAGGCAATCCTATGCAAATGAGAGTTAGGATAGTGAATCGCAAGTTTACATAGGAAATGAGCACAGTCAGTGGAGTGTAGGAGTAGGATAAGGGGAGTAACAGAGTAGAAGATAGGTGACATCACGAGGGGGGTATGTATGAAAGGAGTGAAGTTCATTGGAGCAGAGTGTCATGTGTCAGCTGACAATTACATATTATTGAAAGAGTTGTGTCAACAGGTAGGCTAGGTAAAGTCAAGAAATTGAAGGTATATGCCGTGGATAACACCAAAGTTTCTTGCTGAGTGTGCATGCGTGCGTGTGCGTGCCTGTAAACTCGAGTAAGACAGTGTGTGCGCGTGTAAGCGTGTGTGCGCATGTGTAAGCTTGAGTTAGTATATGTAAGGCTGTGTAAATAGTTGTAAGTGCGTTTCTGCCGGTGTGTGTGCGTTTTAACAAGAATAAGCAAGTTTTAGTCCATGTAAGCATGTGTGCACGTGTGTTAGCTGCTGTGCTCGTGTTTGCGCTTGTGTGCACAGTGCTCCCCCCTGAGGAAACAGAAAGGAAAAAGGAAGCACACCAAATAGTAGGGAAGTTACCTGGGAGTACTAGCAGAGCTAGCAGGTGAAAACAATCAGAATCAGGCAATTACCCAGGCAGAACACTAGCCCAGCCCAGCACTTAAAACTCTGCAAACAACAGTCCATTATGTTTCTCTCAAGAGACACTGCAACACTGCAATAAGTTAATAGAAGTGAAAACTGAAAAAACTTTACTGAGACAAAAAATGTTAGGGGCTGCAATTGCTGTTATTAGGCGACATATGCAACATGCTGAGGGTGGTGATAATGCAAATGCTGCTGGACAACCCACAGTGAGGATATGGAGAAGAGTGTACAGGCCCAGGGTAACCTACCAGGGGCTACATGAGCTGGAGATAGTGGAGCGCTATAGAGTGGACAAAGACCTCTTGCAGCAAATTGTTGAGCTGTGCAGGCCACGCCTCATACACAGAACCAACAGAGGGGAACCCATCACAGTGGAAATTAAGGTATGTGTTGGCCTAAGAATATTAGCAACAGGTACCTTTTAGAGAACAAATGGTGATATGATGGGGATATCACAGGCATCAGCATCCAGGGCACTGCACCAGTTCCTGGATGCCATGTCAGCACATGTCGGTGATCATGTATATTTCCCCAATTCCCGTGAGGAATTGGCCAGCAATATGCGTCTCTTCCAGCAAATAGCAGAATACCCTGAGGTAGTGGGTGCAATAGACTGCATGCACATACGCATCAAAGCACCAGCTGGTGAGCGGGATAGGGTCTACTTCAACTGCAAGGACTTCCCCTCCATCAACTGCCAGGTCGTGTGTGATAATACTGAATGTGTGTGCTGGCTGCCCTGGAAGATACCATGATTTCCATATCTGGCATCTGACGCAGCTGTACCAGACATTTGCCAATGGGGACATCCCATATGGTCACCTAGTGGGGGATGCTGGCTATGCACTGGAGACGTGGATGATGACACCCATCAGAAATGCACACAAACCTGAACAGGGATGCCATAATGAGGCACACGCACAAACACGAAATGTAATCGAGCGTGTGTTTGGGCTGCTCAAGTCACGGTTCCAGTGCCTGGACACATCTGGTGGAGCCTTGCAGTACTCACCAACTACATGTACCCAAATTGTCAAGGTATGTGCTATGCTACATAATATGATCCTGCAAAAACAGCTGCAGCAGGACCAGCATAGGCCCGGGCCAAACAGCCCCCCACCATTGCCAAGGCCATTACAGGCAGAGCGTGACTCAGAGGAGAAAGAACCTGAGCCTGCCCCAGTAGGCAGAAGGAGGCGTGCCCAGTATGCTTTGGCCTTGGCAAAGAGGCAATGCATAGCACATACACTGGCTCAGTAGGAACGCTGGAAATGATACCTCTCTCTGACCCGCACATATAGTAAAAGGGATGCCTACGTTGACACTACCTGCTTTCAAACATGTATAGGGAGTGTAGTATGTGCATCTGACATAGGCAGCCCTGCATCAACACCTGACACATGACTGCCATGTGTTAAGCAATATAAAGCAGTGCTAAACAGCATTTACCACGATGTAGTATATGTAAACAAAATTGCACACATGAACTAGTACAAATGTGGTCAGTGTTGAGTAATATTGGCCAATGGCCAGCAATGATGGTTAATATTGAACAATGTTGGGCAAGCTGGGTCTAAGTAGGGCATAGCTGAACAAAAGCCAACATGCTCATAGTTGCTCTACTGGCCCTTAAGCAGTCTGGTCTGCTCAGTATGAAAATATAAGCAGTGTTGGGCTTTGAACCTAGGATACTGAGCACTATAGTCATAGTACTGAACCACTAAACCATGACAGTACTGCAGTGATTAGCCTGTATGAAGAAATGTTCATAAGTCTATGCAAAGTATTCCATGGAAACCCTGCAGGCACAGCATAATCCCTGTCGAGTTATGACACAAAGGTGAGTCCTGCATTAAGAATAGAACCTGACTTTCAACAAACACAGTAGAAATGTTAATATTGGACATGTACACATACATCAACAAATGTAGTGGACCTCAGACAGCAACATACTGAAAGGTCACACTGAGCATGCTCACACACTTGAATACATGAGACAAATGTCAGGCAACAGAACACTGACAGTCTGAACTGGGCATGCTCACACACTTAGGCCATGTTGGAGTACAGCAGTGGGCCACACATATCAGGTAGTTGCATGTGTTAACCCAGGAACCTCTCACTATCCAGCAATCTGCCCTGTGCACACACTTATATGACAACAGACACGTATATAATATAGTGGAATCCTGTCATAATCAAATATGTTCTGCAGATACCTAAGCGGTTCATAGAAAGTGGGAAAGCAAAGATGATAAAAACCTGCAAACAGTATCAGCAATAAACATTGTGCATCATGAACATTATCATAGGTTCAGAGGTTGATACTAGGCTATCTGCCCTAGGGCATGTACAAGCATAGCCAGAGTGTGTTTGGCTTCTGCAACCCAGTCAAATCAGAACACTGTGCCTGTGAATAGTAGGTCACACAAGATAGCCCATTTACATGTAGTGTATTGTGCCTCTGTCTAGCAGGGACCCAGAAGATATCCCATGGGTAAACATACGATCACCCATCCACTTGTCAAGATGTCACCTGTAGGTGGTCAGTGGGTGGCTCTGCCTATGCAAAACCGGGACTACACTCCGCAGTGAGTGGAGCCTTTCGGATAATAATCTGTCCCCCCAGCATGTCCTATTAACATCTGTGCTAAGGTATATGTCCCTGGAGTGTGTAGCTCCAAGGGAGATGGATATCCTGAGGTGCAGCATATCCATTAATTCTGGGTCAGATATTGCCTTAAACTACAGGCACACAACACATCTGTGTAGGTGGTAAGTGACTGAGTACAGCTGAAGTTACTGTATCTGAACTGTGCAGGGCATCCGTGTGAGTCCCTACATCTGCTTGATGAGTAACATTTGTGGCCATTACAGTTGCTGCAGGTGTCGGGTAAGGTACATCTCAAATGTGGCATAGTAACCAAGCATGGTCGTGATGAGTATAGGGGCACAATGACCACACGTGATCAACATGTGAAACAATGTGGGATATGGTGGGCTATGTAGAAGTACTGTCTAACCACTTTGGCAATGTGATTGTCAAAGGCGAGAGTACGAACAGGTCATGTCCCCAAACCCATAACAACTACTACCATATGTACTGGATTACTACCTATGTGGTAATGTGTGGGCACGTTGTCATTCTCAAAGGGGATGACTATGCAACTAATGGCATGTAGCCGTAGGCCATGGCTCAGGCACCAGTCATCCTATCTCTGTGAGACCCTGTATGAGTATGGAGAGTTGATTATGGCACCCAGTTTGCAGTCATCTGCGAACATGGGCAGCCATATCCCTCCTGTGATAGCCTGTATGTCACACAAATATATACTGAACAAGAGAGGTCCCAGGACTGAGCCTTGTGGGATGCCATGTGTAACTGGTGTATAGTCAGACATGGCACCTGCAACACTGAGCATGTGGGTGCTATCCCTGATCCAGGTAGCAATCCATCATGTGAGATATGTGTCGATATTGATGCCGGTGAGCTTATGCATAATGGCCGAGTGGGGTATTGCGTTGACGGGTTGTGCAAGGTCCAGACAGGCTGTGTGGACAACCGTCCCAACACTGATGGACCTGATAATTGTTTAAAGAATACGAACAGGTCCAACAGGGAAGATCTGCCCACAACAATGCTGCAATGTGTAGGACCCAGTGTCTGCAGGTTTCCCATGTCTATGTGCATGGGTCCCATTACAATACGCTCCATAGCTTTGCAGAACAGGCTAGCTAGCCTTATAGGCCAATGTTGTCTGTGGTCTGTTGTGGCAGTATTCAGTGGAGTGGGACCACTATCACTGTACGCCATTCCATGGGTACAAATCCTGCAGTAACTCTGATATTGAACAGTGACATAATGTGAGGGTTACGTCTGTCATGAAGGCCATGTACAACACAGGCCGGGACACCGTCTGGTCCCATTGATACTGTGTTGTCTGCTGTGGGGAGGGCAGAACTCACCTGTTTATTCGTGATATCAGGGAGGTTACACTCTGTTTGGATGGACAGTACCTCTTCATCTGCACTGAACTTGTTTGCCAGGATGTTGGCAATGTCTGTGGGTTCAGGGTATGTTTAGTCAGTATGCAGTAACACACAGCATATCAGTGAGTGTCCAGCCAGGTACCTGAATTAACTGAAGAAGGCCTTGTGAGTGTCCGATGTGTCTAGTGCAATTGTCTGTTAGAAGCGGGCCTGACATAAATACACGAGTGATTGTAGCTGTCTGCTAATACAGATCACAGATGCCTTCCCTGTCTGGGATTGTGCTCTATCATGTAGTAGCTTCCTCCTTTTGTTGTATAGCGTATTAATGGCCGGGGTCTACCAGACAGATCCTCTGCCATTGGAGGAGTGAATCCCTTTGTTATTTTGGATAGCACGATCCATGCAGTCCACTAGGTGTCCATAGAATGTGTATTTAAAGGATTCAGCAGTCTGAGCCATACTTACCACTGACCCAGGGTCTCTGAAGGATACCACCGTGGTATGGAGAAGTGTGACTTTTGCTTTTGGGAAGTTCACCAAGATTACCCAGGATGGGTGTGGGGACGGGATATGGATGTCCAGTGAGATAAAGTATGTTCTGACCTTACCATTGAGGGGTATATCGCAGGTATGGAACAGAGTCCCCATGTTGGTGATGATCATGTCCAATATGTTGTCCCCTCTTATGGGTGTGGTGACCGGTTGTGCTATAGCATATGAGTTTACAAATAGTAGCAACTGTTGGGCGAGGGTGTTGGGGCCTGAGTACTATCCCCAGTCAATGTGTGGGTATTTGACGTCACCCAATATAATGGTGTTTGGGGAGACCCTAATATTGTCCAGTGTTCCCAGGAAAGCCGAGTGTGGTTGCTGAGTTTGTGAGTGTGGTCTGTAGCAGGCAACAAACCAAAAGGCAGATTTGCACAATGTTAGGTGCATATGTATGGTCTGTGATGCTTTGTTCAGTGCTACCAACCCGGAGGTATGTGTATCTGTGATGTATATGGATACTCCCCCTATTTGTGTTGGCCATTCTGAGTTATGTGGTCAGAAAGCATGGCATGAAATATAAACTGGTAGTGCTGGTGTGCATGTGGGAGCCTGAACCATGTGTCTGTTAGTGCACAGATATTGCTATTCTCCATACTGAGGAGATTCCTGAGTGGGTGCAATTTTATGGTAATACAGCTGGTGTTGAGCAGCATTACCCTCAGTGTCATGTACTCTGTAATGTCTATGGAGGTGGGTCTGTCTTTTGAGCCCTGCCTAAATAAGGCAGTATGGTGGCAGCAAGTGCCTTAGCCAGTATTCAAAAGTCCAAGGGTGACAGGTGCAAGCTGTCTATAGGGAAGCTACGTGGCATGTCGAGCATGTCACCCCAGGCTGACAGACACTGTATCCCCTATGAATAACACCAATATGTTAGCCAACTGTTAAACGTGATCAGTTTGTTGGTATACTGAGACATCATACTTGGTGAGTCTAAGATGCTAGACAAGGTCAGGGTCATACTGGCCTGGGCTACATGATCAGAGAGTTCCTCTATGTATCATGTCATGCGGTCTAGGGAGGAACATCTGAGGTTGTACACACCAGCATGGACAATGATGGAACCAGTCCTGGACTTGCTTTCGAGTGACCTGAGGGCATGTGTTATGTGGAGGATCCTGGCACCTGAGAGACAGCTCAAAGTGACTTTTCCCTTGTTTGGCCTGGTGAGTGGGACGTCAGTGTGTCTGACATTAAGTGTCACCTATTACAAGTGTATCGGGTGTGTTGTTTATCCTGAAGGGCAGTGACTGTGTGGCACACTGACATTGTGAACTATGTGATATGTGGGTATTGTAGTGGGGTAGCAGTTTTTTGTGTGTCTGCTTTGGAGGTCTCTGCTGCTTAGGCAGAGTGTATGTAGAGCCTCCGAGTATGTGTATGTGTGATAATGTGGTTTGATTGCTGTTGCTATCGGCGTATGTGAGACTGATATGTGGTGTGTGTGGTCACCTTCACCACCTGATAGGCTATGCCAGGCATGGGTTGAGAAAGCTCAGCCTCCTGTATTTCAATATTGTTGCATCTCTCACATATATCTGAGTGTGTTGGGAGGAGGAGAGGGTTGTCTGTGTACATGAGGCAGATGTGACATTGTGTCATAACCACAATATTCACTAGCTAGACTGGAGAGTACACACAAAACCGACCCCTGGACATGCCAGTATATTATGATGACATACTCTGTAGCCTGATAGCAAAGGATCAGTAGGGTGTTAAGTGTGTAAAAGAGTATAACCGGGATTAGTGCTCAGGTTTGTTGGTGTTTTGTAAAGAGTAGCTGAGAAGGAGTCCAGACTGAGAATCATGACATGTCCTTCAGCTATGTCATGAATAGTAATGTACACTCATATATGTCCTGAGTCAGGGCCAACAGTACCTTACTGACAATGCCGACATCCTGTCAGACAGGCCCATATATATATATACATACCCACCTCCCACTGACGATAGTCCCTGATATCATACCAGGAGATATCACGTGTAGAATGGTTGAACAGCTCCCCCCAAAGCCAAAAGCATGGCAGCAATTGGATTACATTGTTTCCGATTATGTGTCATGCATGCACTACAGAACAAACAGACCCTGCACCTGAACAGTCTGTTGAGCCTCACCCACTCCACAGCATCTGGAACTGTCAAATGTGTACAACATATGGCACTCCCCACAAGTGTGGGTGCACAACACACCATGGGAAGTATAGTCCAGTAAGCCTATAAAGTCTGATCTGCAAGGCCATGGAGTGCATCATGGCTGAAGTCATAAACAGTGCTATTGGAAGCTGACAAACACACAACCCTACCAACTGTGGTATGTTCATGTGCAGATCATGGTTCCCAAACATGCTACACTGTTTGCAAGGCAGCCACCCAGGACATACATCACTGAACAGAGCTACACATGTCCCACACAGACTTTGAATAGCTCTTCATCAACATCACAGACACATGTTGCATCCACAAAACCAACAATCTGTGCATAGATATGTGTCGACATATGAAGGGATGTCAATGTGTCCACAGATAGATCACACAAGGTGAGACTCACAGGGTCCTGTTCAAGCTGTTGATACCTGCCGACCCACATGGATCATTCCTGGGATTGCATAAAAGAAAGTGCACACACATTACCATGTCCAGTCTGATGATGTCAGCATCCTACAAATATACCAGGAGAACAGAAAACACCCCGTAAAACATATAGCGTGCCGTGTTAATGCATCTCTCTCTACTATCATAACATAGTTAGGTAGGGGTTTGAATCCTGCAAATGCTGACAGTGTGTGCATGTGTGTGATTTCCTTTCAGAGGAGTAGCCTTTTTGGAGACTGGGAAAACACATTACAAGAGGTACACCCCTCTTTTGAATGTCTGATGATGTCAGCATCCTACAAATATATCAGGAGAAGCAACTCCAGCCAGTGAAGCATATAGTGCACTGTTAATACATATTTCTCTAGTATCATAACATAGTTAGGTAGGGGTTTGAATCCGGCAAACGCTGATAGTATGGTGGTGGGTATGATGTCCTTTGAGAGGAGTAGCCTTTTTGGAGACTGGGAAAACACATTACAAGAGGTACAACCCTCTTTGGAATGTCTGATGATGTCAGTATCCTACAAATATATCAGGGGAACAAAAACCACCCAGTAAAGCATGTAGCGTGCCATGTTAATATGTATTTCTCTAGTATCATAACATTGTTAGATAGGGGTTTGAATCCTGCAAACGCTGATAGTGTGTGTGTGATGTCCTTTGAGAGGAGTAGCCTTTTTGGAGACTGGGAAAACACATTAAAAGAGATACATCCCTATTTGGAATGTCTGATGATGTCAGCATCCTACAACTATTCAAGAAGAACAGAAGCCATCCAATAAAGCATATAGCATGCTATGTTAATGCATATCTCTCTAGTATCATAACATAGTTAGGTAAGGGCTTGAATCCTGCAAATGCTGACAGTGTGTGTTAGTGTGGAGGAATATATGTATGTCATTTCCTTTGAGAAAAGTAGCCTTTTTGAAGACTGGGAAAACACAATAAAGGAGGTACATCCCCCTTTGGAATGTCTGATGATGTCAGCATCCTACAAATATTCAAGGAGAACAGAAACCATCCAGTAAAGCATATAGCGCACCGTCTTAATGCGTATTTCTCTAGTATCATAACATAATTCGGTACGGGTTTGACTCCTGCAAACGCTGAGTGTGTGTGTGCCACAGGTGGTCAATGCAGTGTGGGTTTTACTTTTACTATGGTATGATATATGATTAAAACAGTATGTGCATTGCACACATCGGGTATCTGCATGGCAAATAAATATGTGTACATGTGACCTCAATCAGTACATAGGTGTGAAGCCTGCATACTACATGAATACATTTGTTTCCTTCGACAGATTGTGCCGCTGCTTCTCAGATCATAGGTCAAATATGTATGTATGTGACAAGCCCGGCCACTGTAGTGATCTGTGGCCAAGGTCATCTGTGCCACACACACCCATGACACATACTATAGAGTACTTTAAGTGAGGGTAATTGCCTGGGGTATATGTCAGACATTTTCATACACAACAACGACTGGCAATAATTGACAGTCATTATAGGTGTACAACAACCCTGTGGATATGCATACAGGCCCCTAATGTGTTATGTGAAACACCGATGGACCCCACAATACCTATGGATATGTGGATACCAAGGGACAGATGACATAAGACGTGCCTGTCTGTACACATTGGTACCCAACATACTCTTCGCCCTTAGTCCCTGTCGGGTGTACCATTCCATACGTGCCTGTGCCTGCATTACAGCCCAGAACATACTGGAGGTTGTAATATCTCTGGGGGCACGTCTGCCAGGGGCAATATGACCAGTGGTGCTCCCCAGAGAACCCCTGGACATCCTCCTATGTGGTACCATTCCAGTAATCCGGCTATGGCTGCTGTGAGGGGATGCACGTGCCATGGGTACCACACTCTCCTGGTCAATGCCAACTGTATGCTGTCCCTCAGCTAAGGCCATTGGTGATGAGGGATGTATTGGCAGTATGAGTGTGCGCATAAATGGGGTTGAACGCTGTGTACTGTCGATTGGTGGACCAAAGACAGACCCTGTCAGACCTTCCTGTGCCACAATACATGTCTCATCATCTCCACTATTAGTGGCAGTGACATCAGGTTCCCTGCTGCAATCAGACACCCCTAACTCAACACCTGTGGAAGGAAGACAGGAAACACACTTCACAATCTGTACACGATGTTAGCACACATGCACACATGAAGACATGCACACACGCACACATGAGCACATGCACACATGCACACATGCACACATGCACACATGAACACATGAACACATGCACACATGCACACATGCACACATGCACACATGAACACATGCACACATGCACACATGCACACATGCACGCATGAACATATGCACACTTGCACACATGCACACATGCACACAAATATACTGCTCACCACAGCACATACACACACAAGCAGTCCAACACATGCACAATAGTGGATGAAGGTGGGTGACAGTATCACAAGGCAAACAGTCACCTCACACGTGTCATCATGCAGAATATGTGTTGCTCAAGACCATGCAGTGCAAGTGTAGATGGCCCTATTTAATGACATTATACATAACTTTGATGCATGTGTGTAGTTGTTCAGTGATTGTCTACACCCTGGAACACAATGTGTACATGGACACAACATTGCTGTGCAAGTATTATCTGCTCTGCAATGTCCTGTGCACCATCACTCAATGGTATACATACCATGGCTGCATGTGTTATCTGTGTGATACATAGATTGCCATGTCTGATTACAGTGTCTGTGTCCATAGCAAATAATAGTGGGCACAGGTGTAGCAAATGCATGCAATGTACAGACATGGGATGAGTGGTGCATGTAGATGTGAAGGAATCCCAATGCTCGACATGGCCAGTGTACAGTGGTTATGGTGAATGTGGGACATATTGCAGATATGTCGGTGCAAGCCATGACATGGCATGCTACATGACTGCAACATTAAACACCACACTTACCCAATGTGTGTTATGTGACTTATACACCCAATAGCATTCCAGGACATATATGTGACTCTTTGTACAGATGGTGACAGTTGTGCATATTGTGTATACTGGCATATGTAAGCAAACACACAACATGCTATGCATATTGTGTATAGGTGCATATGTTTGCACACACACACAACAATGAGGTGCAAAGCAAAGACCGCTATGTGTAGTACTGTGGTCACCACTATAACTGGATGGGGTGTAGTACCATGTGCCATCATTATCATCATCATGCATCTTGTGGTCACTCATGGCTACTACTGTGTGACAGACCACCGCCTAGCATGTTGTACCTGAACTGCAGTGCCGTGGCTATGTTCACTATTACACAGCCACTTTGTACATGGGTGTATGAGGTGCCCAATAGGGAGCATTGCCTAACATGACTGTGTTATGTGTTGAAGAGTGTTGCACAGCCCCATGATAGGCCTCTACCCCTGAGGTACATCATGTGTGTGTGGATGACATGTGGGATACTGAAGTGTGACCTTACAGCGGGTGTGTGGTTACGCCATGTGTAGCATGTCTTTGTGTACTGCGTATGATAAACACTTTATGTTGTGTACAGGTGTTGCAACTATGCCTATCCAATGTGCAGTACGGGGTTGCCACAACTGTGTCTTATGCTCTGTGTATTGCATGTCATTGAGGCAGCTACTGACATTACTAAGCTGTGCAACGTCTTACAGCAAACATGCACGGCATGCATTATGCATAGGTGTGTTACGTGTACATGGCCTACACCTTACCCATGACATGCATATTTCATTACCAACATTGCAGTTATAACACACTCACCAGCATGAATCTGCTGCCATGCTGTCACACCAGAGGGACCTACGAGAATAAGAGAGAGTTCGTCAGTGACCACAACTGTGGCATTGCTACAGTGGGTATGCTAAACTGCAGTATAACAACAGTCAACAGTCACAGGTGTAGAGATATTATTTGAAATATCAGTATTGCACAACACTAGGCAGCAGAACTGATAAACTCACAGTACACATCTCATGTAGACATAATCTAACAATACAGTTAACTGTCATCTACAGATAGGGCATGTTACCTGCTTGCTCCAGGTGGACATGCTGGGTGGCTCCAGCCTCCATGACAACACATGTCAGAGGTTGATGTTGCTGTTGTCCAGGAGTCACCATGCTTAGGAGCAGCTCCTCCACTCTGGTGAGTGGGAGATGAAAGGCTACCCCACCACCTGTGGCAAGCTGCTGTCTTTGGATATCAGACGCACACCGCCGGACATGTCTAATTAAATCACTGCAGTGATGGCGTACCTGTTCATATGCCCAGTTATGCATGCCTATGTCATTTACCCGACAAACAAGTTCCTACCACAGTGCAGTCCGCTCCTGCTGATGCTGGCTGCTTCTGGAGAACAGCATCGTGTACTGCTGCAATAGGCTTTGCAGTATCACCTCTTCCTCGTCTGCTGTGTATGATGGGTTGCATTGGGGGGCCATCTGGCTGAAAAAGATATGAACAATATGTGTGAGCGAGTCCTGTGACAGACTTTACACCTTTAACCACATATATCACTTTACTGACATATATACCATCCTATTGTCTGTTAGAGGTTACACACATTCAATACCACTTATTGGTTCTCAGGCCACAACTAACTAACAGTGCCTGACACACTCTATATATCACACCAGTATACAACAGTACCCGACACACTGTTTGGGACACATTGCACAACCTCAAGACAGGGGTGTATATCACACCAATGCACGAACAGAGATGTCATCCATTGCAATGGATGTAAAGTACAGGTACAGTAGTACCAGTCAACCACCCTAGTCATTGATGCTATAGCCCTGCCTAACAGATGTGTACAGTTGTTACTATAGGTGGCATACTGCTGTAACAGAGTATATATGTTGCAGGGTACACACGTATACCCTGTAACACACATATGATTGCAGCCATTGTACAGGCATAATTACACACACATCAGACAAACACACAACACACCACTGTATGCCAACACAGATGAGCATTACCTGTGTACCATACATTACTGTGTGCCACTACTTACACACCCTTATGCCTGAGTTTTGTTCTCTGTGCAGACTACAGGAAACACACATGGCAGTGTTTCCAAGCAATGTGAACACACACCATACTGTGCTGTTTAGGCCTACAGCTTCAGGTAGTACTACAGTTCATATGGGAGTTGATTTCACCAGCAGTACCACCCACTAAGCATACATGTATTGCTTTAGCCTACAATGAGACACCACATTCGTCAACAAGGAACTGCGTCACATCATATGCCGTACTACTGATGCCTAACAGTACATTACACATCATTTGCTGTCCTCACAGCTAGGATAGACACTACCATGTCAGATAGAACTTCACACTAAGCTATCACACCTTTACAGACCTTGCACACATTCAGCGTTACACTTATTCAACCTCACATAGCAGGTATTGCATTGAGTACATGTGTGAGTGCATAGTGTCATAGGTAGGTAATAAGCTGTTGGTCCTAGGGCCTACGGCAGCAGAGCCATATGCTACCCTGGCCTTTGACACACATGTACTTTGATTTCACTTGCCCCTGCCAACCAGAACCACAGAGGTGTTTCCTGGGGTGTATTACCAATCTCTCACATAATCACCTGTGGTATTTATGACAACTGCTAATGAGGAGCCTTGTTTGCTATTGCTAGGTGGTCTATTCCGGTGTATGGCATATCTCTGAGATGGGAACCTATCCCTCCAGCATGTGCTGTTTAGTGAGCTGACAAGGTTTAGGGTCCTAGAGCATGTATCCCAGAGGGATTGTGATATGTTGCCATGGTGGTTGTCACCCAGCTATGGGTGTGACATACCTCTGTATGTCCGGCAGAGGTCACCTCTGTGTGGCCAGTATGCAATACAGTGTAGATGTGGTTTTGTGAGTCAGTCTGCATAGGGCATCTGTTTGCGGCCAGTATTACCCTTTGGGAGGTATGTCTGTGGCCTTTTCACCTGGTGTAGTTGTCATGTGAGGTAATACCACACAGGGCATTGTGATGAGTAGAGGGGAACACTGCCCTATATTTCTATAGATGACACACCTGTTGTCATGACACATACCAAACAGACTGATTACAGGTGTAGTGTGGCACTGTCTTCATCAAAGTGGAGGCTACTGTCTACCTGTGTCCCATGTTCCCTTATCACACCTTCACTGTTAGGTAGATCTCTACCTATGTGTAGTTAATGGGTACAGTGTTTTTGAAAGGAGGAATGGCACTGCAGTATCAACACTTGTCGACAGTCCATGCCTTGGTCACCACACACCTGTTGCAGTACATATGACCCTGTGCCTCTCTGTCTCTCCCTCTCTCTCTATATGTATATGTATATATATATATATATATATATATATATATATATATATATATATATATATATATATATATATATATATATATACATACATATCTATACACATACATGTACACATCCATTGCTGTACACATGGATGTACATATAGGCACATGTACAGTCCACCTTTCCCGGTGGGGATATCACTTATGCGACAGTTGTGGGATGTACAGTTATGTGATTATATTGCACAGTGTTGTGCAGAATGCATTTGGGTGTCCTCAGCCCATGTAGCATTATCAGGCCTCACTGGCTGTAACACAGCAGATCTGACAAAACAATCCCTCAGCATTTAACCACCACATGACGTATATCAGCACTGCATGCTGTTTTCTAGGCTACGTACTACGACCTACATACATATATGCACATATCAACCTTCAATGACAGATATCTGTCCACCCTTCACTAACAGTTGCAGTATGTCCCTTGCCCTATGTACATGCGCAGATACAGATAGATATGTACTACTGCCACACATGGATGATTTGCAGTGTGTAGAGTACTCTTCAGGAACATCTACTGCATGCCAACACATACATGTGAGTTACATACCTTACCTTTGTATTTCCCTGCTCTGTGTGTTACGTTTTTTTAGGTTTTTATTTTTTTATTTATTTTTTTTTTGGTTGTTTGTTTTGGGTTTTCCCCCTCTATTTTGGTTTATGTCTCAGTTTCTCTCTCTGTTGTGTCTCTGTCTCTGTCTGTGTCTGTGTCCATGTCTCTCTCTCTCTCACTCTCTATCTCCCAGCACCTGCAATGATAGAATTGCATATGTGGACTGCAGGTGCAGCCTGCTTTTCTAGGTATCTGCACTTCTGCATGTGACTGCCTCTGCACCAATTGCTACCCACCATTCAGTAATTGCATGCAGCCTGCTGTGTGGTGATTGCATTACTCACTGTGATTGCAGCCCACTGCTATAAAATGCTAGGTTAGGTAGGCATTGCCATTTCAGCTTTCCAAGGTGGGACCCATGCTTGTTTGCTCTGGACACCGTTGTGTC
Source organism: Protopterus annectens (assembly GCF_019279795.1). Taxonomy (NCBI): domain Eukaryota; kingdom Metazoa; phylum Chordata; order Ceratodontiformes; family Protopteridae; genus Protopterus; species Protopterus annectens. The sequence goes on along the minus strand of NC_056725.1, from coordinate 243,208,819 downwards.
AGTCAGAAGGTTGTTATATGTCTCTTATATGAAGCTAGGGTTGTAGCCAGTTATATGCATGTTGTACTCAAACCTGAATGTTGCTGCTTCCAGTACACACTTCTCACTGTAGACATGTACTCACCCCTCCAAATGCTAACACAGGATACATGGGAGTATGTACTTTATTTCTGACATACACGATTAACTTCCATACAAATGTGGTTATTACACTGTATTCCTGTGGCACATGCAGTGTTTGTGAACTGCTATACTGTAATTATTACGTTACTCACTTCTGAACAGTTTGTGGTTTGTTTGTGTTGACATTAGCACAGGCTGCTCAACACAACTGGACATAGTTCAGTACTGAGTATGTCTACCTACACCCTGGTTTTTGCCTGAATACACAGGTGAGTTTTACCTTTGGGTAGGCGTGCAGAACTGCAAAGAGCATTTTTTATTTTCATGTGAGGTTTATCTTACTGAAAATACAGGGTTGCTGTGTACCTGTTAGTCTATCAAGGCAAGTAGTCTGTCTGTGTAGCTCACACCTGTGGACATATCCAGATGGTAGCTAGAGGTTAGCCTATTATACTTTGTCTGTGCACCACACCAGTCTTTTCAGCAGTGGCACATTGGCATTGTCACAGTTGTTTGCTAGCAGTACATGACTACATCCTGTGATATTTCTGTGTGTTACTCCTACATAAGGACATGCTTGTGGAACTCCTTCCAAAGATATTTTCAGAGTGTGTAACAGCAATAATGTTGATATGCCTGTATGTTTCTGTCTCTGCCAGGCCTCAGATATTCTCAGGTATATATTTGAACGGCCTCAGTGAAAGATACATATAAGTGAGATACAACTGCAATATATTACTGACATACTGCAGTTGAGACTTTCTTGGGAATCAGAGCATATGTATAAGTACACCTTTTCTGATGTGCAAGCAGTGTCTACTCTCACCTATTGACATTATTCACTACGTGTGATTCCACACTTGTCTGCCTACAGTTAGTACTTTTCGGAGTGATTCAGTGGGGCACAGCTAACATTGGTTTACAAATTAGGGACATCCCTGTAAAGCAGTCACAGTTGGGGAGTCTGGCCTCTGCCCTATTCAACTTTGCCAGTATTTATCCTGGTCTGATACTGTGTGGTGTTTGTAAGGTGCTACTGTAACATTATTCCCTGCTAGGATGGCTGGTTCTCCTTTCATAGTCATGTCATGCAATTCCATAACAACTGCTGGTAAAGACCCACAGAACTGGATTTGTGTTATACCATTCCTAATTTCCATTTACATTCCCTCATTGTAATGCATGATATATTTATTTCAGTATCAAGTTATTTGTATATCTGCTGTGGCTTAGTGGTAATTCATGCAGTCTATTGTGTCAATGGTCTGGGGTTCGAGACTGGCAGAGTATTTTTCTTTTGCTGCTCAGCAGAACAAGGGCCCTGCCATAGAGTGACTAAGGCACTTTTAAGCAGTAGTAAGTGGGTTTGCGCAGGTTTGCGTGATGCTTAGCGCTGCTTAGCTAAGTGCACACATATGCACACTTGCTTAAACCCGCTTACTACTGCTTAAAAGTGCTTACTCCCACTAACCCCCGTGCTAATTTCTTTGAAAGAAAAGAAAATGGGGAGATATGAAAGTGGTGAAAAAGGGGGCACAAAGAGGGACAGACAGTACATAAACAAGCTTGGGATGTGCAGGACGGGTGTAGGGAAGGTCCATAGCTGCCCATTTCTTTACCAGCAACAGCTGTGCATATGCAATAAATTTGGAGTGATATTTGAAACCTTCCACCCCTGGGAGAGGAGTGAGGACAACAAAGTATGTTGTACTGCCAATTATAATTATCAGTTTACATGTCCAATGGACATGTCTGTGAAATGGGCAGCTATGTATGGGGCGTCATTTTTTTGTGGGTACAGATTGCCCTTTTTTTTTTTTTTCAGGTGAGAGTGGGAAGTGAGGTAGATGAAGTAGGTATGTCCGGGGAGGTAGGCTGAGGAGGTAAACAGACAAGACAGACAAGATGCATACAGGTGCGGTGTATGACACATGGGGTGGGTGAACACAATTGATGGGGTCAGATGTTTGGAAATCGCAAGCCCATGAGCCCACAGATGGTAACAGTGGAACTGAGATCCCCACCCATGGGCAGTCACCTCTGCACCTTCACAGCCCCGAGGGTGGCTGTGCTGAGGGCTGCGTAGGATGGGCAGGCTCACCTGTGAGATGTGCCACTCTTGCCTCGAGCTGGCGTATGAGATCAGTGACTGAACGCTGGATCTCCCTATGCACCACAACCCAGACCCTTCCAAGGGTGACAGGTGGCCCTTTTCCACCCACACTTGCACGGGGGGGATGAGCCCCATCCCCTGCAGCGCTTCCACCCAAAGGTGGCACAGGACCAATGGAGGAGGGGAGCCTGGGCTGGGCACTGGACCTGCTGGTGCCAGGTGCACTCGCCAGCTGAGGAGGGACAGTTGGGTCTGCTGGGACCGGCCTTCCCATACGTTCTTAGATTAGGTGTGTTTAATTACAACATAAACAACAGCATTCCAGATTAGTTGTAACAGCATGCAGTAATATTCCCATTAACCCAACACACCAAGGTTCCAACAGTTGAACAGCAAGCATAACACATGCATATATTGAACCACAGTGGATATTCCAACAGCATGCAGGGATGTTTGGTAGCAACAGGCCACCATGATTGTGGTGTTTAAACAGGGCACATGCATCAACGTGAATGCAAATATTTGCTGAACAATAGGACATATGTCCCAACAAATATTTAAGATTACACATACCCATTGAGGTGTGGAATTGCATGGTTTATGCACATACAGTAGGGTGTAGAGAAAACCTTGGTTAACATCTTATAATTACCTTTTAGTCTACACTACATTCCTAGTGACTGCAGGTATATATCCCCTACATGTATTATTACACTTGCCACCATACATTAGGTTGTGTAATGGGTTTGGATAGTTCAATATATGCCTGACCTATACCTGACATACTAACTATCCAGGATGCAGATATTACTGCTACATATTTCTTGATTGCATTTCTATTTCTTTATCTACATATCTGGGATGTTTTCACATGACATTTTCACTTCGATTTGTACAGAACCCTGCATTTCTTGACACACACTCACATTTCTGGGGAAAAAATAACATGCTACACGTGTGCCAGATTTACTTATGCATGCCAGCCAGTAACTGACTGTTGTGGACTGTATATATGCTTCACAGCTACTAGCACTTCCATCACCCATTTTATATGGGACTGCACAACTCTGGGTTGCCAGCACTTTTTCAAACAGTACTATTTTTATAATGCAAGGGTACAACAACATTTCAAACTCTGTGACACAGACACACTCCGGGTTTTAGACCTTTATTAATGACATTACACACTTTTCCACAGGCTCACTCCTTTATTTGTTTTAACTGTGCATATGGCAGACATGTTCAAGACATATTATACCTTTAGTAATAAGTTAGAACACTCTTTTTTCAGGCTCATTCACTTATTTTATATGACAGTGCCTGCAGAGATATTATTCCAGATATATGTTACCTTTCTTAATGGGTTACTACACTCTTTTTCTACCTCTCTGACATTTTTGTCTGACATTACATGCAGAGGACTTATTCAGGCAATTTTATGGCTGTATTATTGGACTACAACACTTTCTTTCATGCTCTCTCCCATATTTTATATTACAATACATGCAGAATAATCACTAATCTGCCTGGTGGTGCACCTTTAGCAGCCTATCAGCATAGGCTTGCTGATTGACAGCATGGTCACCTGCAGCTGTAAAGTAAATGAAGGGATATTGAGACATACCTATCCATTATACATACTCAATTATCAATTCTTACATACTGCATTCCATGGCTACCTATTCAGTTGTGGGGTATCTTGCATGCCACGGGCCTCCTGTATCCATTGGTTCAGGCGGTCCTGCTTCCATCTCTTCAGGTCTGCATGGTGGTGATGGACCAGCTCACCAGTCCGAGGAACACCTGTGGCACTGGTGAGGTCATGAGCTAACCGGTTCCAAGCCTCTGCCTTGTACTCCATCCCTTGGAACTGGCCCTGCAGGAGTCTTGACTCATGACGGTGGACAAGGAGCCAAACCATGTATTTCGATTCCTCGATGCCCCAACGTTGCGCTCGGAAGCGTGTTCTCTCTCTAACACCAGCCATTCTAACTGCAGATGTGAGCTACAATCAGTTATGGCATGTATTCCCACCTATGGGGGTTAAGTATGCCGCATTTAGGTTCATAGGTTCATAGGTAGGTACTAGGCTATTGGCCCTAGGGCCTATACAAGCCTAGCCAAAAATGTACCCTGGCTTTCGCCACCCAAGAAAATTATTTTCCTCTGCCCCTGTCAATCAGAACCACAGAAGTGATCCCTGGGGTGAATTTCCTATTACCCATCCAATCATCAAGAATTTTCTTGAAGAGTGCTAATGAAGAGCTCTGTTTGACATAGATAGGTAGTCTGTTCCAGAGTATGGGAAGTCTCTGGGACAGGAGTTTATCCCTACAGCATGTTCTGTTTATTGTGGTGACAAGGTTTAAGTCCCTAGAGCATGTAGCTCGGAGGTATTGGGATTTCTTTAAGTGGAGCAAGTACAACAGCTCTGGGTTTCACATAGCTTTGTATGTTAGGCAGAGATCGCCTCTGAGTAGGCGATATGCGACAAAGTAAAGCTGGAGTTTTTTGAGACGGTCTGCATAAGGCATCTGTTTGAGGCCAGTAATCCTCTTTGTGAGGTATTTTTGCAGCATTTCCAGTTGTTATAGATGTCTTGTGAGGTACATACCAAAAGGGGCATTGTACTCTATAATGGGTCTAATGAGTGATGAGTAGAGGGGAACAATTACTTTTTTTCTGGATGAGAAACCTTTTGTGATGAGGTGTGCCATGTAGAAGGATTTCCTGACCACTTTGGTGATGTGATTATCAAAGGAGAGACTACTGTCCACCTGTGTCCCAAGGTCTCTTATCACACTTTCATTGTTAAGTAGACTACCGCCTATGTGTTAGTTCATGGGTATAGAATTTTTACCAATGGGGATGACAATGCACTTTTTGGCATTGAGCTTGAGACCATGTCTTTGACACCAGGCATCTGTCTCAGTGAGGCCCTTTTGTAGGATGTCCACATCATTAGGAGTTTTAATTATGGCTCCTAGTTTGCAGTCATCTGTGAATTTAGTTAGCCAAAGACCTTCTGTGTTAGCCTGTACTTCAGAGAAGTAGATACCAAACAGGAGAGGACCCAGGACTGAACCCTGTGGTACTCCACTTCTCACTGGTCTGAAGTCTGATTTGGAGTCTGATACTTTCACAGTGTGGGTTCTTTCAGTAAGCCAGTTGGCAACCCATCTTGTGACATAGGGATTTATACCTAGTTTAGTGAGTTTATCTATAATTCCAGAGTGGGGGATGGTGTTGAACGCCTTGCTGAGATCTAGATAGGCTGTGTGAACCACCTTACACACATCCATGGCCTTGGTGACTACTTCAAAGAAGTCTATCAGGTTTAGGAGACATGATCTGCCTTTTACAAACCCAAACTGTGTGGGGTCCAGGGTTTGGAGATCTCCAATGTCTTTGTTTATGAGTTCCATGATGATACGTTCCATGGTCTTGCAGACGAGGCTCATCAGGCTAATGGGGCAGTAGTTCCCAGGGTCTGTTGTGGCCCCCCCTTTGTGGAGTGGGATAACTGTCATGGTGCACCATTCAATGGGCAGAAAGCCTGAGGTGAGGCTATGATTGAACATGGTACTTAGGTGGGGTGCCAGTTCATTCTGTAGTTCATGTAGAAGGCAGCCTGGGATGTTGTCAGGTACCATGGATGCTGTGTTCCTGGCTTTGGAGAGTGAAGTTTTTACCTGTGCAGCCGGGATTACAGGAACTTTGCATTCTTCCGGTATAAAGATGGGCCCTTTAGGAGGTGAGAGGGGGGTAAAGTTAGCACTGAACCTATCTGCCAGTATGTTGGCAATATCAGTTGGTTCTCTATATTTAGTGTCACTGTGCTGTAACTCAGAGCAGATCTGAGTGTTGCCATTGAGATTTTTAACATAGCTATAGAATGCTTTGTGGTTGTCTTTAGAATCAGTGGCAATTTTGTTTTCATAACTAGCTTTGGAGGATTTTATGAGGGATCTCAGCTTCTTACTGAGGCTGACCAGGGAGTTCCTCCAATCGTGGAATTTTACTCTTTTTTGCACAGTTTCTTTCTTCTGTTGTAGAGTTTGTTTATGGCAGAAGACTACCAGATTGGCTTCCTTTTTTTGGAGGATAGCATCTTGGTTCTGTTAGGGATAGCACGATCCATGCACTCGTGTAAGTGCTTATAAAGTGCATTTGTGTAGGATTCAGCAGTCGTACCTCTATTGTCCATCTGCATGGGTGTCATGAAGTTTGCCACTTCTGTCTTAAGAAGCGTGAAGTTGGCTTTGGAGAAATTTTTCACGGTTGTTTTCCTAATGGGGGGTGGGAGAGGGATGTGGATGTCTAGGGTGATTAGCTTGTGGTCGGATCTGACCAATGAGGAGCTGACCTCTGGTGTGGAACACCGGTCACCCATGTTGGTGATGACCATGTCTAGGATATTGCTGCCTCTGGCGGGGGTGTGGATAAGTTGATCCAAAGCATTGGAATTGATGATTTCCATTAAACGTTGAGCAAAAGAGTTGGTACATGAGTAGTTTTCCCAGTTAATGGTAGGGTAGTTGAAATCACCCATTATTAGAGTGTTGGGTTGTACCTTAATATTTTCCAGTGTATCAAGAAAAGAGGAGTGGGAATCCTGGGGCATGGTGGGGGGTCTGTAGCAAGCTACAATCTGGATTGCGGTTTTACCCAGAGTTAGTTGAACTTGGATAATCTCGGAAGCATTATGCTGAGCAACTAGCTCGGAGGTGTGGATATCCTTAATGAATATGGACACGCCTCCACATTTAGTGTTCTGGTCTGGGTTTGGTGGCCGAAAGGTGTGGTATGAATTATAGCCTGGTAATGGAGGGGTGCTCTCTAGAGCTTTGAACCAGGTCTCTGTCACTGCACAGATGTCAATGTTCTCCATTTTAAGGAGTGCCTTGAGTGAGTGCATTTTGAGGTTTAGACTTCTAGCATTGAGTAGCATTACCCTCAGATTTTGCGCACTTTTTTGTGATTGGCCATTTTTTTAAATTCTCGGCTGACTGCAGACCTGCTTAGTAATGGTTAAACTACCATTAGTAAGTATATGTATGTTAACAGTGGCTGTTTCCCCTAAGTTGTCATGGCTTCGTGGTTCTGTACTTTGCTTCTGATGCACAGAGTCCTAGGTACGAACCTTGTCGTTCATTTTATTTTCATACTGTCCACATAGGCTAGGGGGTGTGGCTGCATTTAAGCAACTTTGCTCTACGTTGCTCCTCGGTGTCCTACACTGCCCTGGTTGGTGCAGCGCGCACGTCTGCGCAAACACATTGCGCTGGTTAAAGCGCAATTTCACTATGGGCACCTCTATTGCGCTGGGTTAAGCGTTATTAAACTATGGGCAACTCTATTGCACTGGGTGAAGCACTGCTTAACTGCAGGCAATTATATATCAGGATCGTTTAAAATATTTATTTTTTTCACTGATACATTGGCCATTTCACTGCATTTTAGTACTGTTTAAACATATTTGTCTGGTATTATTTCATATACTGATTTAAAAATAAATATGAAGGGGAGTGGTGGGACTCGAACCATGAATAACGCTTCTTTGTGCGAACGCTCTTCCATTGCACTACTGCTATTTGGTGTGATTGGCATAAACATTCTTTCTTATGCTCTTCCATGTCAGAATTGCTAACTCTAGCTAAGCAATGGGCACACCCGCGCACACACTCGCAAATACGGGCAGCTATTTTGGGAATTTAAAAAAAAGAAATTTAATGTTTTGCTTTTTATAACTGTGTTGGGGGTTTACAATATCAGGGAGTGTGGTGTTGGGTGCAGGGACATTTGAGGGGACTCGCTCTTGTCTATTTGCATTTACTTTTCAAACACTTGCAGGGGCTTGGACATTTAGACTGCTTGGCAGTCGGACACGCCCCCTGCTTTCTTACATGGTCCGTGTACGACTTACGGTTGAGTCAGCGTGCCCTCATGCATATTTCTGGCATGCTGACGTCATAACGTTCAACTGCAGCCTCCGAGTAAGACTTATTAAGTCTTACACAGAGGATTCGTGAATCCGGGGGAAAGAGTGCTTTTATCATTGGAGTTTTGGCTTTAATTTGTGGTGGTGTACCCTGAAGATTCTTCTGTTATTGTTGTATCACTTTGGGACACTTTTAGCAGGTGGAGTTAACTTGCTTTGTTGTTTTTTGTGGGGTTGGTAGGATAATGTGAGGATGGTAGTCAGTAACTGTTGACATCCATTGGTGTTTCAGACATCATATCCTTCAGGGATGTCATGTTACAACAACACGTGTAACACCAGCTATTGTTTCAAGTTGTAACACCATTATGTGTAATATGTCTCTCTTCCCAGACCCCTGTTGCACAAGTATGTCATGCATTGTCCAGATGTCCTGCACTATGAGGTGCAGAGATATGGTACATCATTAATTACCAATTGGACTCCAGTTATCATGCCAATGACCTGGCAGACCCCTGGCCATATTATGCAGTGGTGACCAAGATTATGGTTCCACACCCTGGTAATTCTGTGGAAATCTGTACATATGACAGTTATTTATGTTGGACCATTGTGAACAGACTGCCAAGACTGTGTAGCAGTGTTGTATGTAGATGTTTGTTGGGATGGGTAGGTAGAGTAATGGATGCTAGTGCCATACATCCTTTACCTATCGGACTCTGCATGCTGCTACAGCTGCTGGCAGTCTATCAGGTCTGTATGCTTGTAGGGGCTGACTGTGAAATGTCCAGTAACACCTCAGAATTTCCAGTACACTGTGAATTGGGCCAGTGTATGTCAGTGCAGTGTGTGACTGGCAATCAGGATATGTTTGTTCAGACAGTTGTTCTACTCTACAGTTCATTTTAGGTACTGGTATGTTGCTGTGACTGTGGTGCAAATGTTTTTGGGTGGACATTTTTGCACAACTCTCTGCTTTTCACTACAGTTCCATTCCTGTAGTGCATGCTATATTTGAATATACATGGGTAATTGCCCAGAGATGATGTGGGGGAGTGTCATGTTGGTCTTACTAGTCTTCATAAGGTGCTGGGTGACATGTTTGGCAGCTGTCAGGGGATTTCCATTATGATACATTGCTGTGGTCATATGAATGCATTTTAATCTATAGTTTTATTTACACTATTAGAAGTAATAGGAATGTATAAAAGGTTAGACTTAGATTTGTTATAGTAATAATTTTTATGTAACAGCATATATCTGAAGCAAAGCATACAATATAGTGCAATATGATTTTAGCATTTGCTAACGTTTAGCATAATTTGTTTGCATTTTAAACTGCAGCTTTATTTACATTGTTGGAAGTGATAGGAATGCATAGAAGGTTAGACCTAGATATGTCATTGTAATAATTTTTAAGTAACAGCATATATTTGAAGCAAAACATACAACATAGTGCAATATGATTTTAGCAAAGTATATATAATGGAGACTTTAGTATCATTGTAATAATGATGCTTAGCATAATATGTAGCATTTAACATGCTGTTGATAGAAGCAATGTTTTGAAATGTTTCTAAATATTTAAATGCTTGCAGATGCCTATAAAAGCTTTGATTGCTGAATAAGATTTTTAATGTGCTATAAAAAATTGCATTTAAAAGCAATACTATGCAATATAGATGAAGGGACTGATGTTTTTAAAAGAGGGTGTGCTTGAAGCAACTTGATTGACTGGGAGTGGTCTCTCAGGTTAATGAGGTACACAGGGATAGCTTTAAAAACCTTTCTGTGTGTGTTTTTATATTTGTATATGGTCTGAAAAAGCCACAGACAGTGGTGAAAGAACTTACCAAATATTAAAGTTCTTGGTTTATTTTATGTGGTCTGTAGCTATACTTCGTACAGCTGCTACCATATTTTTCTTTGTTGTTATCTTTGCCTGTTTGGTGGAACAGTTTACATTTACCAGCTGGTTGTTTGCCTTTTTCTTGTTATACATTATAACACATACTAAGTATGAGATATAACCCTTTTATTTGAATTGAGCTTTTTTTATTACTATACAGTATATACTTTTAGAACTTCATAAATGTACCATGGCATTTCAACTACTGAGTCATAAGACTGATATAAAGCACAGAGAAATAAAAACATAATAAATAAATAATAGCTAAATAAACTTTGCTTCAGTTAATAGCATTTTGTACAGTCTTCAGTATCCAAGTGGTTTCCTGAGGAGTTTATCATAATGAGTTTTTTACTGTATTGTTTCAGTTCTACACCACTCTATCACCATCATATTACTAGAAAGTAACACGTATGTAGGTGACTTACTGGAAGCTACTGCATCTAAACACATCATGGTAACTGAGAATTGACTCACTGACATTTGTACTTTAGTCTGAGACTGTTTCTGATTACATCCAGGTGTCTGAATCTCAAGTAAGAACACATCACTTGGAATTCTTGGCAAGTGTCAGCATCTGCATCTGCACAGATGCAAGGCATTCCCTGAGCCATACTTCCAACTATCCCATTTTTGAAAAAAAAAATACTGTTTTCAGGTTTAACTGGGTTCCACAAAACACAGAGTGGCCCATTTTAATTACAATGTGTTTACAGTTTGGTCAGATGTGTCATCAAACCACAGCCAGCATGTCACTATATCTACAAATGCACAAATTTAGTACACATTCAAGGTTGTAGGACCATTGTATTAGTTGTAATTATATGCTGTTTGTGGAATTAGACAATAAAAAAATTAATCTGAAGCACTTATGATGCCCCTAGTGACTGGTAAAGATCTTGTGAAATTTCTTTGATGGTGAAAATTCCTGATAAGCATAGTTCTCAACTGTCCCTGATTTCCTAAAATGTCTCTGAATTTGCCTCATATTTGTCATGTTGTCCTCTGAAAATTGCAACCACTCAATAAAGCCAGATATTAAAACTTCATACTTCTTGTTTAGAAAATTATGCAAGTTGATGCAAAAACCTCTTATTTAGTTTACTTTTTTAAGTGAATTACAGTAATATTTAACAACTGCCTGTGGTTTTGTGCCTTTCCCCTCCATTATTATTGGCTTCTTCAAGAATTTTTGAGCAAAGATGTTGAGAGGTATGGAGTGAATTACTGGCAGAAATAAAATAGGGTGAAGGATTAACAATTCCTATAGTGAATTCTGAGAAAAAGTTTCTGAAATAAGGTGTCATTCTCTCTGTCTATCTCACTCTGCCACTTTTTTGGGTGGGGGTTGCAGTTACCATAAATTTTAAAAGGAGTTGTGTCTGGTTATTAAATGCAGTTGTGGCATTCTTATCAGTGTATCATTTAAAGTGGATTGTCTTGTGTTCCATGAAAACCATAAATAACTGACTGTTAGTAATGGGAGTAATCTCCTCATCATGTAACTATATCACATTTTCAGTATTTGATGCAAAAATTGTGTTATTTTTGCATTAAATTTTGCTGATAAGCACCACTCACTGAATTTCCTTGAAACTAAATACTCCTGACATGACATCATTAAAGAGAGGGGTCTGTATTAGAATCTAGAAGGTTTAATGCTTCAAATCACTAAATATGGAACTTTAGAGCAGCCGCGGTGGTGCAGCAGTAGCATTGTTGCCTCACAGCAAGAGGTTCTCCTGTTTGATTCTCGGCTGGAGTGTCTTCTGTGTGGAGTGTGCATGTCCTCCCTGTGGTCAAGTGGTGTTCAAAAGACATGTGTGAATGGGTGTGCCTTCATTGAAGGTTGGGCGTTGGTCTGGCAACTCAGCACCGTAAAAATCTACTGCCATTCATTAGTGGACTGGAGTTCCACTGTGGTGACCCCTAACCAGGAAAACCCAAAACGACAAACAACAAGTGAATGAAACATTAAACCATTGAAATTCTACTAGACCCTGTAAAAAAAAAAAAACAAGTAAAGGGTGTTTAGGTAGGGGGCAAGCCCCCCTGCACCACCCCCACTACTTAAATATACCAACTCTGAGATCGCACTTTAACAAAGTATGGTGCAGAAAGGGAAGATTACCCTTTCCTACACTGTAGCGCAATCTCGGAGTTGGTATATTTAAGTAGCAGGGATGTGGGGGGTGCAGGGGGACTTGCCCCCCTGCCTACACCTGTTAGTTTTTTGGTCCTAAAAATATTTTTATAGGTGTTCAATCGTTTAATAGTTCGATGCATACAGGTTGATGTTTATGCATTCGAACTATTAAACGTTCACGATTATAATATAGACCCTAAAGAGAGACCCCACAATGCCTTGCTGCCTACATAAGCTACTGTTTTTCCATACCATGTGCTGCAACAGGAGAGTCTTACTTCCTAGTAAGAAGGTTTTTCATTAATGGCTTATCTATTGAACACCCTACATTTAAAATTAACTTGTGATGTTCTACTAGTGGAACAATCATGTAACTATGTATGTGTTCATCTAAAGAAGTATGTTGTTATTACCCAGAATGCTTTGATGGTATATGCAACTCAATATCAGTACCCAAGCTGATATGATTTTGTGGATGTAGTCATAAGGAGGAACTTAGTTATTGTGAATACCATAATGTTTGTTTTGTTTTCAAATCACTTGCAGCTCTAACACTGGGAGTATATCAAGAAATAGAATTAATTGTAAAACCCAGGTGCAAGAGAAGTGTAAGAATACAATTTAAATAAAGATTTCGCATGTTTACATTTAATTGAAGTTAAATATTCTGCTGCTGTGGTGACATGAGCTTATAAGAGCGGGCCTGTTATGCTTCCAACAAATCAGATATGTCACTGAAGTATATAGCAACTACATGGGCATTCAGCAGACAGTGAAAAAATACACAACTCCATATTTCAAAAAGTAGCACCATCAGAGGGGCTTGTGATATTTATTACCAGTATGCAGATGCAACTCCCCTTGACAGCTCTTTTGTATGATGTATGTGAACTTTCTGCATGTCAAAGGAAATGTTAACAATAACTTCAATTGGTGTCTTTAGGATAACACTGGTAAGATATGGGAAAGGCATAGTCTGTAACCTGTCATTATTTTACTTATTTTCTTTTGCTATGTCTGCTTTGATCAGAAATATCCAAAGAAATAACTTGGTCAGAACTCAGAAGCTGTTCTTAAATGTAATCAGCACAGTTTTTAAGTGAAGTCGTGACGACATGGGAAGTGTGGTAAGCAGCAGCCCAGTGGAATATTAGCATTATGGTTATTATTACTATTTTTTTGGGGAGTGCAGTGCTTAAAATGTAATATTCCTTTATGTATGAATTTCCCCAAACTTTTTGCACTTATATTTAAACATTTCCACTATTTTTTTTCTTCATTTTCTTCTTTTACCCATTTTAATACTACATAAAAGCTTAAGGAAGCAGAATAAATAACTGGATTTAGTAATCCCAATTCTCCTTCATTTCAGTCACACCTACATAATTTTTCCCAAGTGTTATGTCTAGCAAAGGCACTTCATTCATAGAAAAATACACAATCACAAGTTTAACTTCACCCAAACCCTTACTTTTACTTGTATTCAAGGTCATTTCCATTTTCTTTAAACATCAACTCAAGCAAACCAATACTTCCCTCATGATATGTTTTGCTTAGTAATTACTATATCATCTGCATATGGCAAAACTACTGGAATTCCCACCTCCTTTTGCATCACATATCTAGTATTCTTCATTTTATAAGCTACTTCACTCACTTCACTCACTATAATTTTCACATGCTAAAATGCACACTCTTGTAATTCTGTTACCTGTTCCATACACCCCTATAACATCTCACAAAGTATCATGTTCTTCTATATCACATGCCTTGCTAATATATCACCTACCATATGTTTCACATTGTCCTTTTTCATTATAATATCATTAACAATTCCTCTCACAATCAGTAACAATTCTTGAGAGCCCTTCATTTATACATTATCTACTTTCTTCTCTAATAGTCCTCATCATTCCTTTTATTATCATAAAAATCGTATACTCTGTGTTATTTAGTGTGATGAGTTTCCAATTTTTGCTTAATTTTTCTTATCTATTTCCATATAAATTTTAATATCACACTACATAACTCTTCATAAATAAACCCTTTGTGATGCACATTTGATACGAAAGAGGGGCACATTGAGTGAGTGGGATTATTTGACTGTTGCCTCACTATATCTCGACATTCTCTTTATTTTCTTTAGTTCTCTTTTGACATATGAAGTGATGCTATGTTCTGGAACATCCTAGTAGGTTAAGCAGGCATAATAGATGATGTGTTCTGGAACATTCTAGTGATTTTAGCAAAGATAGTACATTTGGTTACGAAGTATGTCCTGTATGTGCATGTGTGCTGGAATATTCAAGTAAAGTACTAAAACTTGCAAAGTCAATGGAATATTCCAGTGTAGCATTTGAAAATTGCAAAATCGTTGTACTTGGCAGGATTTGCTGTTCCTTCTGGCAAATCTAGCAAATGGTAATTTTGGGACTAAACGATTCATTTATATAGTGTTGTGCTCTGGACGTGAGAGGTTTTATGTAAGGAAAATAGAAAACAAACTCCATAAAAGAATTTATGAACATAATTATGCTATTTCAAGAAAAAATAAACAATAATTATTTGTTCAAAAGCACTGAGTCCTGTAATAATTATACTAAGTTCTTCTTTGGATTATTAGAAATAGTACTACCACTCAATGTTAGTGGTGGCTCTTGGGAAATAAAAATTGAATACCGAGAATTGTATTGGCAATTAAAACTAAATGCAGCCACCCACCCGGGGTTGAATGGATATACGTCTATTTTAATTGTACTCAAACTCAGGGCAGCAAAATTATAAGATTATACATTTTTAATTACAGCTTAATTTGATTAGATTTGTGTGTTTCACACATGCCAATGTTTTTATCATATGGTACATACATTTTTTTACTTAACTACTCGATATGAGAGAGTTTTATATTTAATGTTTTATATTCAATGTGGTTTTTTTTGTTCAACTGGCTATGGATTTTAACTGTCCTCATTTAATCAATTGTTTGTTGAACTTTGAACTTTGATGAGTCGCCACTCAATACACTACATATACTGGGTTTTGCATTTCCTTAACGGTTCTGAAAAAGTCCTGTGATAGTAGAATGAAAGCGCTTTTGTTATAACAGTTGTGACAATGGGTGCTATGACAGTTTTTATTGTGCCTTTCTACAGTTTTTTCATGTTTTCATTAAACTACTGGAATTTTGGATTCGAGTGCAGTGGTTGTCCTTTACACTACATGAGACAAGTGTTTGGTTACTATTTTTTTTTGAGTTTTTGTCATAGAATGAAAACTAGTAATAGGCTTTGCTGCTCAATGCCAAGCATCACACAAAAGGTGAGGGCAAAAATAGAAATTTCTGTTTATAGGCCGTTTTTGGTCATGTGTGTGGTGTGTGACTCTTTTTTAGTCCATAATAAAGGTGTAAAATGGTGCTGGTAGTACAGTGATGACAACAGGGAGCAAGAAGAGGATAGGACACTGGGGGGCTAATTAATAAATGAGCACAGTGGTGGTGATAGAGGACTAAAGATATCCATCTCTTTACAAGCATTGCATTTGTCAAAGAATTTGGGAAATTTGGATACTCATATCATAAAGAATGTGTGACGACAACTCAACAATGTTGTTTGACTCATATGGACAGAATCAAGTGTGTCACACTCACAAATATGCCAAGTGGAAAGGAATGCATGAGATGTAATTATTTTGGAGATAGGTGCCCTTTCTTAAATAGAGAGGAATCTTAGGGAAGGTATTTAGGAGTAACAGGGGTAGATATGCAGACTAAGATATATAGTGGGCACAACTATACAGGATAGACATGGATAGTGTTGGGCATAAGAGGGTGAGGGGCGCCATTATTGGGGTTAGGTGTGGAACTTAAGTGGCATATCCCAATCCAGTTTGAATCTATTTCTCACCTTCAGAACTGTCACGGACCTGTGGCAGTGTTAGATGGCGTAGTGATCCACAATTTGCTGCAGGATCCTTTCCATATGGTCAATGCAGGCACAAAGGCCCCTCTTCATAATCTTTTCCACCAGCTTTGTCAGCTCTTGTCAGATAACATAATCACCACTTCTGCTGCTATTATTCCCAGTGGGTACGACTTCCGTAAAGCCTTGAGCAGAGCTATCTAACGCACCTGGTACAGGTAGTGCAGGTGTTGGGCAATGCTGGTAGATTGTGACCCTATAGTGCTGGGTGCCTGTGCTGCTGGTGGTTTCAGTGCTGCAGTCACCTGTGGAGGGATGGTGGCCCAAGCTATTGTAGCCAGTCTATCTCACTGTGCTTCTGGTTATGTTGAAGCAGGAATGAATGTTGAAATGCAATGAAAGGTACTAAAATTAAGTTAAAAAATTGGAAATAATAGTGATGGGGGAAACAAAACAAGAGAAAAATATAATAAATCATTAGTAGTGTTAATTGTCCCTGTCAGAACATAAACTGCATATATTTTTAATGACCTTCTTAAGTCTAGTTTTCACTTAAGTTACCGTAATGATGATGGCAGTGTTCACCCATATGTGGGATGCAGGAGCATGGGTGATAGACATGACTAAACTAGTCCAAGTCTCAGCTTTGTACAGAGGCCCGATAGAGGCATTTTGGAAAAGCCTTCCAATGTACTGTTTAACACAGAGTTCTACACCTACTCATACCATGGCACTACCTTCACTATCGCATGCCATGTCTTCCCTTCCGAGATTTCAGGAAAAAATGGCAAGGAACTGGTGCTGAAATCAGAGCATGCATGTAACAGCCTGTGTATAATGAAGGATACCATGATGGGCCACACTTGTGTAAGAGAGGACACAGAAAGGGGCTAGCATTAAATGTATGTATTATTTCTTCAATGTCCATTTTAGCTGAGAAATATCACAGCAATACTTGTACATGTATAGTGATCTGTATATATATACATGATCCACAGTGACTCCACCTCATGCTGGTTACTGTTAATATTTCAGCTACATTTCAATAGACTTGTCCCACATCTGGACATGAGCTCAGAGATAATTTATTGCATTCTTAACATCAACACTTTGATACACAAATATGTAATGGCTTGCATAATACTCTTGCTCTTCTGTGCTGACCTTATGTACATTTCTTATCAGTATTATAGGATGCACTGGAGTCACATAGAAAATAAAATAGCATCACTCATAGCATGATGGAATCAAAACCTTGACAAAATAAGATATGGTGGAAAACTGGAAATTCACCCTGGGCCTGGCTCCCATGTTTCTGATAGACATAGGCAGACAGTAATACCCAAACCAATACATCCTTCCACATAACCTCTAGAAACATCCTAAAATATTCATTCCCAATAAACCTCCATGATACACAGGGACACAATTGGTTTGGATTGCATGGCTAGGCATATAAAGGCCTTGGTGGTCATTAGCCTTGTACATGCTTATGAACTTATGAACTTCTGAATGCTGTGTATCAACTAGCACAAATGTTTCAAATGCCCTGGAGCAAATTTTTCATACCCTGGCAAGAGGAACAAACATTTTAGATCTGGTCCTCACCAACATCAAACAGATGCACGGCTGCAACTGTCGGACATACATTAGTTAAAACTGACCACAAGTCAGTCACCTTCGAGCTGGCACAAGCACCAAAACTCACAAAGGGTGAAATGAGACTAAAAAACTTCACCAAGGTGAACTATACCCACCTACAGAAGGGTATAAATGCATTCCAAGCCCCACCCAAAACTGGAAGTGGTAACTATGCCAAAGATTACACTAAAGCCCTGTACAATCATTTGCATAAGTGTATAAACTTGACTGTACCAGAAAGATTCAAAGCCAGAACTCCAAGTCAGAACAAGCTGCCATGGTGGACATTCAGCATCAACACACTTTATAATAATTGCAAAAAGTTGCTGTCCAAGAGAACAAAGGCAAGGCACCAACAATGGAAAAGCACCCTCCTCAGCCTCAAAAGGCAAATAAGATAACTTGTCAAATCCTCTAAGGGTGTCTTTGAAAGAAACTTAGCAAGTACAGCCAAGAATAACCATAAGGCCTTTTACAGCTATGTATGTAGCCTAAAAGGTATGACCCAAGCATGTGCAGAACTAGTGCTCAACAGTATCACATACACTGAACCCACAGAGATAACAAACCTGCTAGTGGATATGTTTGGTGAAACTTTCATGCCTTTATCAAAAACGTTCCCCCAAACTTCCACCCACCCTACATATCTGAAAAGCAAGTCTTCAAAGCCTTGTCCAAAGCAAAGAACACTGGATCTGTAGGACCAGACAACATCCCAGGCTGTCTTCTAAACAGGATAAAACATGAAATAGCATCACTGTTAAGTACCCTTTTCAATCATAGCCTAACCTCAGGGTTTCTTCCTACAGAATGGAGAACAGCAACAGTTATTCCCCTCCACAAAGGTGGCCTAGCAACAGACCTGGGGAAATACAGACCAATAAGCCTGACCAGCCTCATCTGCCTTGGAACATATCATTATGGACCTCATAAATAAAGACAAAGGTGACCTCCATACCCTGGAGTGTACTCAGATCAGCTTTGTTAAGGGAAAATCCTGCCTGTTAAATCTGGTGGATTTTGTTGAAACTGTGACCAGGGCCACTGATGAGGGCAAATCTGTGCACACAGAATACCTTGACTTGGCAAAGGCCTTCGACACAATCCCACATTCAGGCATTACTAATAAACTTTGCAAACTGAATGTAAACCCCTTTGTTGCAAGATGGACTGCCAACTGGCTCACAAACAGGACACACTATCAAAGTGAGTGACTCCACATCAAACAGCAGACCTGTTGCCAGCAGGGTGCCACATGGGTCAGTGCTGGGCCCCCTTCTGTCTGGTATATACGTCTCAGACGTTCAGGTCAAAACTAAGGGGGTTGTGGCTGGCCAAGTCTGCTGATGACCGCAAACTAAGTGCAATCATTGAATCCCGAAATCATGTCAGTATACTCCAGGAGGATTTCACACAGACCAACAACTGGTGTATTAATCATGGTTTCAAACTGAATGCAAATAAATGTATCATCACTCCTTTTGGCAGAAACAATGTCCCTTCACACAATCAAATCAACAACAATACCCTAAGTACCCATGAAGTGGTAAGAGCCCTATGATCACTACGACCTTGACTGCAACCTTAACTTTGACCACCATGTGTCTACTATACTTAGGAAGGCTTTCTATGTAGCACACTTGATTAGTAAAGTCATTGCCTTAAGAGTAAAAGAGGTTATAACTATTTTGTACTCAGCACTTATCCAGGCCATAATTGAGTATAACACCCCATTTGACATGTACCGTACAAAGCACATACAGCAATTGGAGAGACCTCAGAAGTTTCCTCAATAAAGAATAAGGGGCTTCAGCATGTGCATTACACAAACTGACTAAAATCCCTGTCACTATACTTTGTATCATATGCACTTCTTAGACGAGACTTATGCCTGGCCTACAGAGATATCCAAGACTCAAACCTAATGAACCTGCTGCACATCCATAAATCAAATGTGACTAGAGCTACCCATTCCAGGTAACTAAGAATGGCCTGAGACGTAAATTGGACATGCTGGTGGAACAGATTTATCTCCCAGCAACTGCCATGTCTTTGGAACAAGCTACCAGTTCATGTGAAACAGAACAACCTCTATGCCACTGTTCAAGAGGAATCTGGATGAATGGATGGGACAACATAAATTCCTACCCGGGATAGCACCAACAACTCTCCTGGACATGCGTAGTCATCAATAAATGCAATCGTGACTATTGACTAGCATTTCTATGGTATTACATTGGGATGAAATGGCTAGGCTTAAAGTGAACTCCGGGTCAATAGTATAGTAATCTCCTATGATCTTATGATCCTATGAACCTATGAGTTGTGTAAAGGAGGATTACAAACATGTACATTTGGTGGGTCTTGTCATGCAATTAGTGTACAAGTATTTAAAATTATGTTTGGTAGTATTAACATTTTGTTCTGAAGAAGTCTTATTATATTAAAGATGAAAGCCCTTAAAATATTTCACAGTGGTCCAATTCTGTATGTTCTTTGTAGCGTAGCACTTTTTGGTCATGATAATTGGTTGCTGCTTGGATACACCTCTTTTTGCCTTTGTCATTTCTTGATATTGTAGACAATAAAATGTACTAATTATGTTAACCAAACTATAATTTTGAGTGGCATGTATAGCAAGCAAACAAAACAGGTACATATATCTATTTATAGTGCAGTAAGAATGCATTTTGCCAGAAACATAGCTAGGGTAGGGTGAAGGGGGACAGCTGCCCTGAATGCAAAGTGTTAGATGCCATGATCTCAGAATCCTTTTTTTTTTTTTTTTTTTTTTTTTTTTTTTTTAATATTTTTATAATTTTCACTTCCCAAGCCATGTTCTTTATGGGACAATAGAATGTGGGGGCATTAGGTAAGGGAGCAGCACCAGATCAGAGAAAGAACCTTTATTTTTTTTATCTCTGACGTAGAGCATGAGAGTGTAGGGAGTCAGGATGTGAAGGTTAGGGCTATAGGACCTGGAGAGGAGTGCCAGATAAGCAAATGGGCCTTTCTTTTTTTATTTTCTCAGATAGAACATGTAGGTATATACATACATATATATATATATATATATAAGTGAAGATGTGAACTCTACTCATTTTAGTTGCATACTTACGGAGTTGCATGACCTGTCTCCACTCTTCTTCAGTTATATATCCCTGTATTTGCTTTTCCAATCTACCCTTTAGTTTTGACATTACTTCTCTCTCCTTACTCTCACATTCATCCGGCCTTCTTTTGTTCAGTTCGCCTTGATACGTTTTTCATCTCATGCTACTTTTTTATTCCCTTAGTGACTAATCCTTGATTATCCTGCTCCAGTTCCCCTTTCAACCTGTACCCCTCTCTTATGGGTACCTGGGCCTTTGATTTCCATGCCTCACTATCTATGACCAGTATCTTACTATAATTTGCTTTCTTTTCCATCTTCAACCCATCATCTGTCTTTTCTTCATACCTCTCAACTGTCCAGATTCTTGCAGAATGTCCAGATTTTTGCTTCATAATTTTGGTCTGTTCCTTGTACAATTTATGTTTTTCTGGAAAATTGTTGGGATAATCTAAGGATTGAAGTCATTAAATAATGACATACATTTGAATTTCAGACTTCAATTTTTTCAGAAAATGTATGTTAACATGAACCCTGTTACTCTAGCAACTTTATAAGTTTATAAGAACAATATTTAAAATCTGCCCCTATTTTTGTGCCTTTGCCCCCCCCTCCTCATTTTGCCAGGCCTTGTCCAGATTTCTTGCACTAGGAGGTTGAGAGGTATGCTTTCCTTACCCAGCTTTGAACTTCCTATTTGGAGGGTTACCTTTCTCCATGGCTTCATTTTATCAGTTTACCAGGGTCTCTGAAAACATTTTTTCAATTCTTTTAGCATTTGTGTCTCTATTAGTCTATTTGGGTACTCTAACAATGTTTCAGTTATGTCTCCATCTTTTTCCTTTCCTTTTGTCATTCAAAAATCTTATATTTCCAATCATCCTCAAATCTGGGGTTGATGAGCCTTTTTATGTTGGCTACCTGACACTCCTGTTTAATGGCAAATATATCCTGGACCCCTGACCCACCATTTTCAGTTGGCCTTACCACATATTCCTATGTCACCCTTGGTTTCAGCCCATCCCGTATGAACTCACTTAACAATTGTTTCATCTTCTTCATATATTCTTTATCTGGAAGTATTAGAAGACTTCTCCTGGGTATATTGTTAGCAGTGTCACACATAGTTGTAGTACTGGTACTCTGATCTAGTTCCAATTTTTTTGGCTTCATTTCTGCAACTCGGGTTGATATTTTTCTGTATGTGCTTATTCGATATTTTTACTGTATCCTGTAAACAAATTTCTAAATGTATCATCTCTACTTTTCATAGTTGCTCTCCACCACTTTGTTGAACTTGTTAATTCCCTAATTTAATTGTTACAGCTTGCATTTTTGCTTGGTTGATTTTCTATCATGATTTTTCCCCCAAACGTTCTTAATATTGTCCATACCTTCTTCAAATCTTGCTCTGGATTTTACAACATCAAAACTTTATCATCTGCATATAGTGAGATTTTTTCAGATGCCATTTCCAGCCATATTTCTGTAAGAGGGCAGTCAGAATCATCCATGCCAATGTCTCCAAGTACAGAGACAATAATAGTGGTGATAGTGGGCACTATTGCATTGTCCATCTCTCTATCTCAAATATATCCAGTGAAATAGCTCTTACTTTTAATTTGGATGTTGCTCCTTCATACATCTGTCTCCATTTCTTTGGACCTTCCCCTACGCTGTTTTAGCAGGTTAAACATAAATCTCCATCTGACTGTGTCAAATGCTTTTGTTGCATCAAAGGAGATCAGGGACAGCTTTCTTTGTTTCTTTTTTGCACCATTTAGGATTAATGGTGTCTTGATCAGGCAGTCCATCAGCCCATTCCTGGTTTAAGATGAAAGCTGATCCATAGAAGAACAGGGACAGCAGATCTTTCCTTCCTTGGTTATCATTGCAACTATGACTTGTTTCTAGGAGACTGGGAGGCGGTGGGGGCTTTCAGTACCTATTAAACAGCTGCAGTCATGTACTCCATAACTTACCTTTCTCTAAATCCTAGAATCATAATGGAAGTTTATCACTGGGAACATATGTTTTGGGAGTGTACTGAGTGGGCAGACTTAAACAATTCCTTGCAGAGTACTGTGTCAGAAATATTGGATGAGCAAATGAGTGTAACTAAGGAAATGAATTGTTTTAGCTAGGATATAGAATCTGAATTGCCTAGACATATTAAGAACTTGTAAGTTTAATTCTGATGGCTACCAAAAAAGGAATTACTAAAAAATGGAAATCAAAGTCTTAACCAACTGTTTTTGAAGTAGGGAATATTGTAACAGAGATAAAAGATACGGAAGTGAGATGTTTAAAAATGGTAGGAGCAAATTACATAGAAAAATGGGAATTGTGGGAACAATACATGCAGAATATTTTTTTAGGATGAGTGAGATTTAAGGAAAGAGAAGAATTGAACAATTTATGTAACGGTTTGATGATAATTGTAAAAAAGTATGTAACTGTGAACATGTTAATATGGTTTATTTACTTTCATATAAATATATGTTTGCCTATGCCTTAAGTGATACTTCAATAAAGCTGTTTAAAACAAAATTCCTACTAGAGTCTCTCTCTTTTATCCATGGTTTCTTATAGTGTATATACTTTTTTCTACCTCCTGTTGTCTTAGACTGACCGGTAATGCTTTGGTGGTTTTCAACAAAGAGCTGAGATATAGCTTCACTAATCATGCACTCCTGCCCATAATTTTATCTTCCCATCTCTCCCTGATGTTTTCCTTTTCCAGTCCCTTGACTGCTATTTTGCATATCTCTCACTTCTTCCATCAGAGCCTTCCTCTGTATGCTTTTTTGGCAAATCCTTATTTTAATTTATTGTTTAATATTGCCCCATGCACTTCCATTCCATATCACTCTTCCTTCTAATATACTGCCTATTAGTTGTTTAACTCCAGTTTCAGGGTTCCTATTAGATGACCGAAGACTTGGTCGAACTTGAAAAGATGAAAAGGCAAACTGACAAAGTGGCATATAAGCAAATTCTTTCCCTGGGAAAGAATTTGTTTGGCCACGTTTGTTACTTGCCATTTTGTCACTGTAGTGCGATCTCTGAGTTGGTATATTTAAGCAGGGGGTGGGGGACAAAGCCTCCCACTTTATAAGTGTTTTTTTTTTTTTTTTTTTTTTGGAATAGCGATTTAAAGCGTTCAAGTTTGTAAGCTTTTGCTTACATGGGGTCAATAAATCATTGTTCGCTTTTCTAAGCGTTCAATGATTTAATATAGACCCCATTTTCATCCTTCTCTGTCATAAAGCTTGATGTCCTCTAGTACCTTTCAAAACCTTCTTCTGCTTCTTGCATAACCCTCACATACAGTCTTGCACTGTTTGAGAAAGTCAAAGCATCACATAATACTTCCTGTATTTTGGCATCATTCTCAATATTAACATATCCCCTATCCAGACCAGAGCAATACATGGTCAAATGGAGCCTTACATGGATAATGGACCTGTTCTCTCTGCCCTGCAGCCATTCCAGTGCCCTATTACTTGTCTCTCTCCCTCCAGTTACTATAAACACTGCTCAAAACTGTCAGCATCCATAACATTTTCTTATTTACTTTTGAAATGATTGCAGAGATGTGGATTTAAGTTTAAAACATTTAGTATGCATTTTATAGCACAAACACTGTTAACTATTTGCTAAACAAAACAAAACAAAATAGTTGCACATTGAAAGCAAACTTTTCTTGAAATCAGACTTAGCATGATCAACAGCAAACTTCTCTTTCCTCAAACTTCTTTGAAAGCAGACTTAGCATGAGCAACAGTAAACGTCTCTTTCCCCGAAGCTCATGTTCATAGAAAATGCATTGAAGCTCACATTCATCAAAAAGACATTGAAACTAACATTTATTGAAAATGCATTAAAGCTCACATTAGTTTAAAATACATTTATATTTACATTCATTTAAAATGCATTGAAGCTCAGATTTACCAAGAATGCACTGAAACTCATATTCATAGAAAATGCATATAGCCAGTGGCAGATTAAATGTACCTTGGTCGTTGGGCTGTTTTCAAACCTTGGACTCCCTACATACATATTTTTGAACAATGCAGAAATGCAAAATCAAATCTTGCATCGTGTGTGTGTGTGTGTGTGTGTGTGTGTGTGTGTGTGTGTGTGTGTGTGTGTGTGTGTGTGTGTGTGTGTGTGTGTGTGTGTGTGTGTGTGTGTGTGTGTGTGTGTCTGTGCGTGGGTGTGTGTGTGTGTGTGTGTGTGTGTGTGTGCTTGATGGTCTCTCATTGGCTGAAAGCAGGATGTGGATGTTCACGCAACACAACAAAACTTTTATTATTTTTAGTTCTTAAAACAACAGTGTACAGGTGCTGAGGAAAACAAGATTTTTTTTTTAAGTTTAAAGTTGTGGCCATGTCCCCAGCCAACACCAGTCTCTAGGCATTTGGCTAGGTCACCTAGTGCTGGATCTGGCCCTGATCCAAGTGAGCCCAACACTGGTGCTTGTAATTACAAAATGTATAGCCTTCTCCTGGGGTTCTATGGTTATCAATCTTCCATGTGTCTATCCATCTCAGTGAGCATAAGTATGCATCCAAAATCTTCCCTCTCTTTATTATTCATCTACTTCTATGCCCCTCTTTCCATCTGTCTTACTGGTCATGACATTCCACTCTCGAATGACTGTATTCATCCCTTCCAGGAATTTAATTAGCTTTGTCAAGATTTCTCTCAGATATTTAATGGAGGCCTTAAGCGTAATATATATGGAGATTAGTTTTAGTAATATTACTGCTAGTCACCATTATCCCCCACCCCCCCTGACACACACACACACACACACACACACACACACACACACACACACACACACACACACACACACACACACACACACACACATATCCCCAATCATCTTCTCTTTCTTTCACTTGAAATGGGAGATTCTTTTGGGTAAATATTATTGATCCCTTTTTCTTTTTATTAGCCAATGATTAGCTCTCCGGGACCTCATATCCTCTCTATCTCTCTCTTCCATTGTCTTGTGCTCCTCCCTACTTAAGCCCATTTTTTACAGTGCATATATTTGCACCCAAAAATGCCTAATATGCCTCATATACCTCACGATCCTTTAACTTATAATTTTGTTTCTCAGGCCATTCATGCATTAAGGCATGATTTTTTAGCTTTTGTCTCAGAGTAACTTTTCCTTTTGCCCACTCTTAGCTCTCTGTTTCCTATTATCTTGTCTTTATTTTACGGGTTGCTTCCTCTGTATCTTTCCCACTCTCTCATGTTTGCACTACTTCCACAACCATTTCTCATTCCTCTCTCTCGCCATATGTAAACTGCCTTACCCCCATTCCCCTTACAAACGATATATATATATATATATATATATATATATATATATATATATATATATATATATATATATATATATATATATATATATATATATATATATATATATATATATATATATATATATATATATGTATATTGATTTGTATCACTTCACTGAAAGACCATTTCACTAACACCCATTTCACTGAGACCAAATCACCGAAAGTTCATTATACCTAAAACTCATTTCACCTAAAGCCCATTTCACTGACAAGTAGTACTCTAAGGCAAGTCAAAGGTATATGTCCTTTTCCACACTGTAGTGTGATCCTAGTGTTAGTATATATAGTTGGGGGGTGTGGGGGGCATAGCCATAGCAAATAATGTAAAACACAACCAGACAACAGAAAACCAAATTAACTGGGGGGTTATGCCCCCCACACACCTGCATTGTGGGGGGCTGTGCCCCCCACACCCCCACTAACTATATGTACTAACACCAGGAAAAGGACATATAGCTTTGACTTGCCTTACAGTACTACTTGTTAGTGAAATGAGTTTTAGGTGAAATGAACTTTCAGTGAAATGAACTTTAGGTGATTTGGTCTCAGTGAAATGGGAGTCAGTGAAATGGTCTTTCAGTGAAGTGATACAAATCTATATATATATATATATATATATATATATATATATATATATATATATATATATATATATATATATACATATATACATGGTCAACTTTTCACAAAGTCGACTTTCATATGGCCAAGACCACATGATCGACTTTTGGAAAGCTGACCATGTAAAATAAATGCAAAAAACACAATGAACACACCCCTCGTAACTTAAATATATCAACTCTGAGACTGCACTACAGTGCAGAAGAGGGAAATCTTTCCATTTCGCACTGTATGGAAATAGTGGTTCCCCATGGTCTGCTTTTCAAATGTCGATCATATGGCCACGGCCATATGAAAGTCGACTTTGTGAAAAGTTGACCATGTAAAGTAGACCTATATATTCATCACTTCCTGTTTTGGAATCGTAAGTTCTCCACATGCATGGATCACCCTCTCCGTCCCTCTCATTGTCATAACTATGGCAGCTCACATGGGTGCCAGATTTGCCACTGCCTCTCTAGTACTAGTCTTTCTCTTGTATGTCTTAGTTTTGTCCTGTTTATCTATTATCCTCAACTGCTTTTCACCATCCTGCTTTCATTATTTCTAACCCACCTCCCTCACTTTTCTTTACTGATTTACTTGTTTCATTTATTTTTCAAGTTACCTCCTTTTAACGTTAGAGCATCTCCCGCACATATCTACCTTGATTCTTTCTCTACATCACTACTGTTTTAATGCACAGATTTTATTTAGTGACAAGTTTACTTTAAGTCCTTTGAGACCACTGTTGCTTTGTATAATCACTATCTTAATGGGGGCATTATATGTATATCAGGGTCTGATTTATGTAAATCCTAACCCGTCTTCACTGCATGCTCCATGTGTGAAATATTTTCCTATATGTCTTAAATGACAGGTATCATACCTTAAAATGCTGGTTTTACCTTGCTTTGGCCGGCTAAGATCTAGCTGTATTCAACTGGACGTATAAGAGAATTTAAGTACCTTTTATCTGCACCTTTTCAAATAATACAGCATTTTAATTGATTTATTTGTGTTGCATTGAATATTAACTGAACTGGAAGTTTTGACTCTGTTTTTTCAGTTAGTGCTTGCTAGATTTTTATTGCCTGTTAGTAATTGCAGGTTGGGGTAGTCTCATTCATTGATATCATGTCACTGCCAATTTAACTGGTACATTTTTGGAATATTTTCTGCTTAAAACCTCAACTTTGGCCAGCTAAGATCTAGCTGTATTCAACTGGACATATAAGAGTATTTAAGTACCTTTTCTCTGCACTTTTTTCAAATAATACAGCATTTTAATTGATTTGTTAGTGTTGCATTGAATATTAACTGAACTGGAAGTTTTGACTCTGGTTTGTTAGTTAATGCTTGCTACATTTTTATTGCTTGTTAGTAATTGCAGGCGGGGGTAGTCTCATTCATTGATATCCCATCACTGCCTACTTAAGTGGTACATTTTGGAATATTTTCTGCTTAAAACCTCAGCTTTGGCCGGCTAAGATCTAACTGTATTCAACTGGACATATAACAGAATTTAAGTACCTTTTATCTGCACTTTTTTCAAATAATACAACATTTTAATTGATTTATTGTCTTGCAATGAATATTAACTGAATGTTTTGACTCTGTTTTGTCAGTTAGTTTGGATTTGGTGTTAATCTTGGTGGCTTTGAAACTGCCCACTCCTCCTGTAACTTTGTGTTTGGATACTCCTTCTGGGCCCATCTCATTTGGTCACTCAACTGAGTGCAGTGAGATCATATTCTGATTTCAGGCACTCCTACTGTGTACAAAGAGAGCATCTGGGAAAGAAAAAAAAATAAGCTTGTTTCCTGCCTTTCCTGTAAGTGGTCTAGACAGTTTGTAGGCTTCTGAGCCCCCAAGCCTTTCTCTGTTGGAGGGAAGCCTTCTAGCTTAATTTTGTTTCATAGAACTAGCCAGTTTTCTAGTTTCAGCACTAAAATCTGTTTCTTTGAACTCAGCACTTGTTCAGAACTCATTGTAAGCACTAAATAAGCTGCAAATTACTACAGCACTCAACTTTCCTCACTCGTCTAGAGGAAAGCAGTTTTTAGTACTTAATAAATAAGCACCTATCCAGACATGTCAGCTCCCGGTGATTTTTCCTGTCTACCTGATGAATCTGGGCATCTTAGGGCAATGCAGCAATTGTCTCATGTACACAGATAACCCTGTCCTCCTACCACCCAACACTACAACCTGTGAGAGATGCACTTATATAGCCAAACTGGAAGCAAAGCTCTCTTCACCCAAGACTGGACTAGACAGTCAAGAGGAGAAGGTAAACACTTGCACCACACCACACTCATTACATAGTCCATCGAAACCTACGCCACCAAAACATACACATAGAAACACAAAACACACACCTACATTCGTGGATGCTCTCAATAAAAACCTGCCCAAGCATCAGAGACCTCCAAAGCAGAAACACTAGCAAACTCCACCCTCCAACACAACCCAAATGACACATAGCCCACAAACTCAGTGTGCCACTCAACCACAGCCCATACGGCAAAACAACGTACCCAACACTCTAGTCATAGGTGACTCTATAGTCAGCCACACTGATGTTCCACTCACCAGGCTGAGCAAGGAGAAAGTTACTTCAACTGTCTGTCAGGTGCCAGGATCCGCCACATAATGCATGCACTCAGGTCACTCCACAACAAGTACAAATATGACACTATCATTGTCCATGTTAGTGTGAATGACCTGAGACGTACTTCCCTGGACTACATGAAAAGGGACATGGAGGAGCTCTCCGATCTTGTAGCCCAAGCAGGTATGACCCTAGCACTGAGTAGCATCCTGCCATCACCCAGAATGATACCACAGTACAAGGACAAAATGATTGACTTCAACAATTGGCTAAGCTTCTGGTGTCATTCTAAGGGGATCCAGTATTTGTTTGCCTGGGACGACATGATCGCCAGACCACGATGCTTTGCCAGAGATGGCCTGCACCTGTCACCCTTGGGATTCCGGATACTGGCTAAGGCTCTTGCCACTCCTATAGTGCCTTTTTTAGGCAAGGTTCAAATGATAAATTCACCACTGTAACAGGTACAAGTAAAATCTGAGGGTAATGCTACTCAATGCTAGAAGTCTAAACCTCAAAATGCACTCACCCGAGGCACTCCTTAAAATGGAGAACACTGACATCTGTGCAGTGACATAGAGACCTGGTTCAAAGCACCAGAGAGCACCCCTGCATTGCCAGGCTATAATTCATACCACACCTTTTGGCAATCTAACCCGGAATGAAGCACTAAAGGTGGAGGCGTGTCCATATTCATTAAGGATATCCACACCTCCAGGCTAGTTGCACAGCATAACGCATCCAAGATTATCCAAGTGCGACAAATTCTGGGCAAGACCGCAATCCAAATTGTAGCTTGCTACAGACCCCCACCATGCCCCAGGATTCCCACTCCTCATTTCTTGATACACTGGAAAGTATTAGGGTACAACCTAACACCCTAATAATGGGTGATTTCAACTACCCCACCATTAACTGGGAAAACTACTCATGTACCAACTTTTTTGCTCAACGTTTTCTGAAATTCATAAATTCCAACACCTTGGATCAACTTATTCACATACCCACCAGGGGCAGCAATATCCTAGACCTGGTCATTACCAACATGGGCAATCAGTGTTCCACACCAGAGGTCAATTCCTTGTTGGTCAGACCCGACCACAAGCTAATCACCCTAGACATCCACACCCCGCCCCTACCCCCAATTAGGGAAACCACTGTAAAAAACTTCTCCAAAGCCAACTTCACACTTCTTAAGACAGAAGTGGCAAACTTCATGACACCCATGCAGACAGACAATAGAAGTACGACTGCTGAATCCTACACAAATGCACTTTATAAGCACTTACACAAGTCCATGGAGCATGCTATCCCTAATAGAACCAAGATGCTATCCTCCAAAAAAAGGAAGCCAATCTGGTGGTCCTCTGCCATAAACAAACTCTACAACAGAAGAAAGAAACTGTTGCAAAAAAGAGTAAAATCCCATGACTGGAGGAACTCCCTGGTCAACCTCAGTAAGAAGCTGAGATCCCTCATAAAATCCTCCAAAGCTAATTATGAAAACAAAATTGCCACTGACTCTAAAGACAACCACAAAGCATTCTATAGCTATGTCAAGAATCTCAATGGCAACGCTCAGATCTGCTCTGAGTTACAGCACAATGGCACTAAATATACAGAATTAACTGATATTGCCAACATCCTGGCAGATAGGTTCAGTGCCAACTTTACCCCCCTCTCACCCACCTAGAGGGCCCATCTCTATACCGGAAGAATGCAAAGTTCCTGTAATCATGGCTGCACAGGTAAAAAATACACTCTCCAAAGCCAAGAACACAGCATCCATGGGACCTGACAATATCCCAGGTTGTGTTCTACACGAACTACAGAATGAACTGGAACCCTACATAAGTACCATGTTCAATCATAGCCTCACCTCAGGCTTTGTGCCCACTGAATGGCGCACCGCACCGGTTATCCCACTCCACAAAGGGGGAGCCATGACAGACCCCGGGAACTACCGCCCCATTAGCCTGATGAGCCTCGGTCTGCAAGGCCATGGAACGTATCATCATGGAACTCATAAACAAAGACATTGGTAATCTCCAAACTCTGGACCCTACCCAGTTCGGATTTCTAAAAGGCAGATCGTGCCTCCTAAACCTGATTGACTTCTTTGAAGCAGTCACCAAAGCCATAGATGAGGGTAAGGTGGTTCACACAGCTTATCTACATCTCGCCAAGGCTTTCAACACCATCCCCCACTCTGGAATTATAGATAAGCTCACTAAACTAGGTATAAATCCCTATGTCACAAGATGGCTTGCCAACTGGCTCTTGGACAAAACCCACACTGTGAAAGTAGCAGACTCAAAATCCGACTTCAGAGCAGTGACAAGTGTAGTACCACAGGGTTCAATCCTGGGTCCTCTCCTGTTTGGTATCTACTTCTCTGAAGTACAGGCTAACACAGAAGGTCTTTGATTAACAATGTTTGCAGATGACTGCAAACTAGGAGCCATAATCAAAACTCCTAACGATGTGGACATACTACAAAAGGGCCTCACTGAGACAGATGTCTGGTGTCAAAGCCATGGCCTGAAGCTCAATGCCAAAAAGTGTATTGTCATCCCCTTTGGTAAAAACTCTGTACCCATGAACTACCACATAGCTGGTAGTCTACTTAATGCTGAAAATGTGATAAGAGACCTTGGGACACAGGTGGACAATAGTCTCTCCTTTGATAATCACATCGCCACAGTGGTCAGGAAATCCTTGTACGTGGCTCACCTCATCACAAAAGGTTTCTTATCCATTAAAAAAGAGGTCATTTTTCCCCTCTACTCATCACTCATTAGACCCATTATAGAGTACAACGCCTACATCACAAAGAGGATTACTGGCCTCAAACAGATGCCGTACGCAGACCATCTCAAAAAACTCCAGCTTTACTCTGTCGCATATCGTCTACTCAGAGGTGATCTCTGCCTAACATACAAAGCTATGTCAAACCCAGAGCTGTTGGACATGCTCCACTTAAAGAAATCCCAATCCCTCCGAGCTACTCACTCTAGGGACCTAAATCTTGTCACCACAATAAACAGAATATGCTGGGATAGATTCCTGTCCCAGAGACTTCACATACTCTGGAACAGACTACCTATCTATGTCAAACAGAGCTCCTCATTAACACTCTTCAAGAAAAATCTTGATGATTGGATGGGAAATAGGAAATTCACCCCAGGGATCACTTCTTTGGCTCTGCTCGACAGGGGCACATGAAAATAATTTTCTTGGGTGGTGAAAGCCAGGGTACATTTATGGCTAGGCTTATATAGGCCCTAGGGAAAATAGCCTAGTACCTACCTATGAAACTATATATTCTAGATGCTTCCCAAATAGTTCACAGCTTGTTACTATGCAGTCTGGGAGACCATTATGACCCTAGCCCAAATTCCCAAGTGCCCCAAAGCATTGTCTGGCTATTTGACTTGCTCAAGATAGAATTCCAGACAAATGAAGGCTCTGAGAATCAAGCCCTTTACCACAGGAAGTACCTTTTTTAAGGACCACAGCCTTATTCTTCTGCACCAGCTGCCAGACATCTTCTTAACTATTTTGGAGTCCAGAAATGAAACCATCATATTAGCTGTGGTCATTACAAATATTGTACACTTGATATGACATATAAACCTATAAATCAAGAGTCAATGTCCACCTCACATGTGCCCACATCAGAAAAAAGTAATTATTAAATCTTTTATATAACAGTACATTTTTATTCCTTGGTGCTTTACGCCATGACTGCCAACCATCAAGCGTCCCCTAATTGACCTTGTGACCATTCTTTCTTCTGTACCTGGTTTTCTTAGCATTGGTGATTGAGAGCTGAAGAGAAGGACCATTATTCAGGTATCCATGAGGGTGCTTTGTGCCCTGAAAGCCAGAATGTCAGTAGGGTATAAAGTACAGGCCCTAATCCATACCCTGGGCATAGAACAGTTGAATTGCATCATACTGGGAACTGCTATCCCCTCCCCTAATGTAAGTGGATGCTCCAATGCACTTGTACTTAGGACTACAGCTTTGTGGCCAACTGTCCCCTGCTGGGTTGTCCTTACATTGCTACCCTGCCTCAGAGGGACTATGTAATTGGACCTTTTCATACTGCTACAATAGGCGTGTCCAGCCTCACTTTTGCCAGTTTGCCAACAGATGCCTATGCTGCTAATCAAAGTTAGATCACCTGGGATCACCTGAGCTACAGTCCAGGATTTATCGCTGTGCCTCGTTATACAACAGCTCATTTTTTTAAACTGTCATATCCTTATATAACAAGTCTTCATACCATTTTGCCATGTAGATGCACACACACACACACACACACACACACACACACACACACACACACACACACACACACACACACACACACGCACATGCACACACACACACACACACACACACACACACACACACACACACACACACACACACGCACACACACACACACACACACACACACACACACACACACACACACACACACACACACACACACACACACACACACTCAAATACAGACAGCTGCATACCAGGTTATACAGGCTTAAACTGGAGGAAATTGTATTGCAATAGATATTCTGCAAAATACAGCAATTTTATCAGTCTGTAGCATTAAGATCTGACTATTTGTTCAACAAAGCTATATTACAGTACTACGTGGAATGATGGTGTAGAGTAAACTAACATCCATAGTAAGCAAACAGCTTCATTTGAAATGTTTATACATTTCAAAAATGACAGAAATTCACATCTTTTGCAAATATGCTTCTGTTGTATTATTCAGTTGCTTAAATGCAGATTTAGGGTAAATATGTCTGTGCAGTTTTTGTGTGTGTGTGTGTGTGTGTGTGTGTGTGTGTGTGTGTGTGTGTGTGTGTGTGTGTATGATTGTGTGCATGTCAGTGTGTTTGTGTGTATATATGTGCATATACTCTTTGCAAGTTAAGTAGACCCTGATACATCAAGATGTATAGATGAAGGCCTGCTGGCTGCTGGGGGAGTCTTTTGCGCTTTTTAACCTTGGCCATTCCATGTAACCACAGAGCATCTGGCAAACAGTTTTATCTGCTTTAAACATTTCTGGCAGCTCATTTATCATGTAAACACATTTTACTAAGAATAGTGAAGAAAGATCTGCTGCTCCCTTAAAATATTCAGAAAAATGCCAGCAGGTGCTGTTCTATATGTTGTTATAGTTCTAAACATATGAGGTCCATACCGTGTACAAAATATGCATTATCCAAAATTACTACTGCACTCCACTGGCTGTCGTGAACTTTATTTGTGTTATTCATTTATACAGTTCTAAGTAATGTCTTTTATCTTTTCCCAGTTAGGAGTCGCCACAGCAGAACTCTGGTCCACTAATAACTGGCAATGGATTTTTAGGGTGCCGAGTTGCCAGCCCGATGCCCAACCTTCAAGGAAGGCGCACCCATTTATGCTTGCATCTACATGCATGTCTTTAATGTCATTTGACCGTGGGAAGGACATGCAGACTACACACTGAAGGTGCTCCAGCCGAGAATCGAATGGGAGAACCTCTTGCTGTGAGGCGACAATGCTAACTGCTGCACCACCATGACCACACTCATTTGTACAGTTCTAAGAACTCTAAACACTGTCTTCCCATGTTTTACAAAGTAAGCTTCATTTATCCATTACAAATGTGTTTTCCAAAGGTAGCACAAACATTTTAGTAACAGATATATAATAGGAATTTCTTCTCAGAGGATTAGTTGAACATTGACTACAATTAAACTCTATTACTCTGTTAAGAGCTCCTGTATGCACTTGTGGTTTGATGACTATTTGGGATCTATACTAGTGTATTGTTGGAAACTTACACCAAGATACAAATGAGGGATTCCACTTAACTGCTTACTGTGATTCAGAATAACAAAAACTGGCATTTGTTTATAAGAAGCTTTACACGCTTTTAGACTGAAGCATGAACTTTAACTGTAGTAGGTGGTGAGCTAGAAACCAACTGGTTGTGAGACTCTGCGGACAAAAAGCTGGTGGCCATTTCAGATCAAAAGAAAGTAATTCTCAGTGCCAGTGGCAAGTCAAATTCCTTTCATTGAACAGTGTCCTATTATTCACTCTGAGACATGCTCTTTTTTACAATGAACAGAAAGGGGAGAAAGGGAAACTCTTTGCTTAACTGCTCCCCTGGGTGTATGTCTGCAGCATTTCTCATAGTCATAGTAGAAAGCCTGTAGCTATGTAATGAAAGGTACAGTGAAATAAGTTTGCAGTGTAAGCAATAAATACTGTCTGTGTCAGAGGCCTTTTCTCCTTTACAAAATGAATTGCACCGGGGATTTGTGCTGTTACAGGTTATATAAAATAATAAAAAAAGCATGATCATATGGGATCTAGCCACCATTATTTTTCTATATCTAACAAACTCACTTCTGAGATGGGCAGAATGAAAATGGTACATGCTACTTGCTTTAGACTGCAGGAGAATGCAGCAGCATA
This sequence comes from Protopterus annectens, assembly GCF_019279795.1. NCBI lineage: Eukaryota > Metazoa > Chordata > Ceratodontiformes > Protopteridae > Protopterus > Protopterus annectens. Next base: position 243,172,818 of record NC_056725.1, on the reverse strand, counting down.
GTTTCTATCCAGATTCAACAGTGGTACAACACAAAAATCCAAAGGGGCATTACATTATGTTATATGTGTGTAAATAGAAGTAGGGGCATTTTTTTAGAAAGTAGAGTTTGGTAGAGTCTGTGTGCACTCCTTAAGGAAAATCTCCTGGTTTATTTTCTCTTCTTATCTGCTTTCTTTTTTTCCCTCATAATCCTTTTGTTGAGTGTACTTTGATACTGTTTTTTCATGTATTATGGTGCAAGTCAAAACACGACTAAAACAGTATTGTAATCAGCTGAGCTTTGCATTTGGGGAGTGTGGTATTAGAACCCACAAGCAATGAATACTGTAATACTGTACATTTCCTTTGGAATAGAACATAATGCAAACACTCTTTCCTTTTACTCTTTATAGACTCATGTTAACTGTTATCTGAGAATGTGCAACTGTTGCTTTGTGTTACAGACCATACCTCACCATCTTTTAGAGCAGGATATCTTGACATATGACAAAAAAATGGGTGTACAATGACCCAAAACTAAGAACATATTTCAAATATTGCTCTTACACACATGGGTAATTGCACAGGAGTTGTATTAACATGCATTTTGGCACTCATTATTTATCGACTTCAATATAAATTACTTGTCAGTCGGCTATGGATATTACAATGAACAGACCAAAACAGTGATTCTTAAATCTGGGTATTCAGCAGAAATAAATACAATTGAAAGCTATGCTACAGAGTAATTCATAGGTTCATAGGTTCATAGGTTGATACTAGGCTATCTGCCTTAGGGCATTTATAAGCCCAGCCAGAGTGTGTTTGGCTTTCGCTACCCTTTTATATTAGTTGACTGTGCCTCTGTATAGTAGGTCACAGAAGATAGCCCTTTTAAGGTTAGTTTACTGTGCCTCTGTCTAGTAGGGACACAGAAGAGATCCCAAGGGTAAACCTGCGATCTCCCATCCACTCTTCAAGATTTTTCTTGAAGAGGGTCATTGAGGGGCTCTGCCTAACATGGATTGGGATTTTGTTCCAGAGTGAGGGGAGCCTCTGAGATATGAATCTGTCCCTCCAGCATGTCCTATTTATTTCTGTGCTGAGGTTTAAGTCCCAGGAGCGTGTAGCTCTAAGCGATTTGGATTTCCTGAGGTGGAGCATGTCGATTAATTCTGGGTTGGACATGGCTTTTTACGTCAGGCACAGATCGCCTCTGAGTAGGCGGTAAGCAACTGAGTAGAGCTGGAATTTCTTTAGCCTAATTGCATAGGGCATCTGTTTGAGTCCCTTGATCCTCTTGGTGAGGTACTTTTGGGGTCTTTCCAGTTGCTGCAGAATCCGGGTAAGGTACATCCCAAATGGGGCATTGTATTCAATTATGGGCCTGATGAGTGATGAGTAGAGTGGCACAATGACCTCTCTTGATCTAGATGTGAACCCTTTCATGATAAGGTGGGCTATATAGAAGGTCCTTCTAACCACTTTGGCAACGTGATTGTCAAAGGACAGATTGATATCTACTTGGGTCCCCAAATCCCTAATTACTTCTTCTGTACTTAATGGATTACCACCTATCTGGTAATTTGTGGGCACTTTGTTTTTCCCAAAGGGGATGACTATGCACTTTATGGCATTTATTTTTAGGCCATGACTCTGGCATCAGTTATCCGTCTCTGTGAGACCCTTTTGGAGGATGCTTGTGTCAGTCGGTGAGTCAATTATGGCACCAAGTTTGCAGTCATCTGCGAACTTGGTCAGCCATAGTCCTCCCATGTTAGCCTGTACCTCAGAGAAATATATACCGAACAAGAGAGGTCCCAGGACTGAGCCTTGTGGGACGCCACTTGTAACTGGTTTAGAGTCTGACATGGCACCTGCAATTTTGACCATGTGGGTTCTATCCCTGAGACAGTTTGCAACCCATCTTGTGACATAGGGGTTGATATTTAAGCTGGTGAGCTTATTTATGATGCTCGAGTGGGGTATTGTGTCCAAGGCTTTTGCGAGGTCCAGGTAGGCTGTGTGGACTACCTTCCCTTCATCTATGGCCTTGGTGACTGTTTCAAAGAAGTCGACCAGGTTCAAGAGGCAAGATCTGCCCTTAACAAAGCCAAATTGGGTAGCATCCAGTGTTTGGAGGTTCCCAATGTCTTTGTTTATGAGCTCCATGATGATACTCTCCATAGCTTTGCAGACCAGGCTAGTCAGGCTTATAGGGCGATAGTTTCCGGGGTCCATTGTGACACCACCTTTGTGGAGTGGGACCACTGTTGCTGTATGCCATTCCTTGGGTACATATACTATTGTAAGGCTGAGATTGAACAGTGACTTTATGTGAGGGTTCAGTTCTTCTTGGAGCTCATATAAGATGCAGCTCGGGACACTGTCCGGTCCCATTGATGCTGTGTTTTTTGCTTTGGAGAGGGCAGCTCTCACCTGTGCATCTGTGATGTCAGGGAGGCTACACTCTGTTGGGATAGACATTTGGTCTTTTGGGGGGGAAGGGGGGAGAAGTTTGCACTGAACCTGTCTGCCAGGATGTTGGCAATGTCTGTGGGTTCAGTGTATTTTTTGTCATTTTGCATTAACTCAGAGCATATCTGGGAGTTGCCACCCAGGTTCCTGACATAACTAAAGAAGGCCTTGTGATTATCTTTAGCATTTTTTCAAATACATGCATACTTGCTTTTATAGTTCAGATATGCATTTCCAAGTTAGAACAACTCTGTGATATAGCAACTATTCTGTCTATAACTGTTAAGGCTGCAATAACAGTACTTTATATAATTATGCTTACTTACCACATGCTTGTTACATCCTGGCCAATCTGCTGGCATGGCACTTTACATTTGAGGCCCTCTCTTCTTCAGCTGTGGAAAAAGGAAAAATAAAAAGCATTATAAATACCAGTTTCTACCATATTCAGCTTGAATACTTGCAAGAAATAATGTACATGGAAAGCATACATACACATGTCTGGGGTGTGCCCTTGCCGACACTCCCTGATCCAGCGATCAAGGGTATCCCTTTTTCTGTGGCACAGGTCATCATAACCATGACAACATTGTTCATCAGTGCAGGGCATACCAGTTGCACTGATAAGGGCCCTGACCAAGCTATCCTAGGCTTCTGACTTATACTGGGAGTCAGTGTAGTTCTCCTGCAGCAGCCAGGGCCCATTTTCCTTAACCAGGAGTTCAGTAAAGACCTTCGACTCCTGGACACCCCATCACTGTGCTTTAAAATGCACTCCCTTACCAATGCTTGCCATTCCTGCACAAGGTTGAGCTCAAAATGTCTATAGCACAATTTCTGCCTATCCACCTTTAAATAGCATGTTTTCTCACCAATTGTGCTTATTGAGAGTGCGCACTGTCAACATTTTGATACATTCAGAAAAGATGCCCACTGATTACCATCACACAAACATGATAAAACAAGTGCATTGGTTTGAGAGACATTAAGCAGCATGCACCTTTTTTGAATGTATCCATAATTAATTTACAACCAATGCTATTTTGAGGATATTTTGTTACATTACCACTTTGTTTGTATAAGCTACAAAGTCATAACAATATAAATAAAGTTTGCATACACTGGACTAGGGCCTGGGACCATCTGCACTGCAGTCCAATACTCTACACATGTCGCCACAAGATTTGATACATGTAGACACATATCTTAATATTCATTGTGAAAGTGTCGCCCTGCTTACTGGGTTTCCTCAATGCCCAGCAGTCACGAGGAAAAGCAATTAAAACCATCCAGTTTCTATTTTTGGATGTCTGGGTCACGTCTTTTACATGGGTGGTCCCATTGCACAAATGAGGTAAAGCATTGCCAAACGCCATGACACGCCATGCAAACACGCTATAAATAAATAAAAATAAATAAATAAAGAAAGAAAGAAAGAAAAGAAAAAATAAAAGGAGGAAAAAAATTCACACTATATAGATATAACTAGTTCTGACAGTCTTTACATGCTTTTAGCTGGTATTTTTCTGGTTTTCTTCATAAAATTTGTGGTTTTGAAGTAATAATTCGAGATGGATGGCAAAGAATACAGATGGATGATTTTGTGTAGGACTAGGAGGTTAGGATGTATGGGGGCAGGACACCGATGCTCTCCTGTACACGGATTCATTATTCATGTTGTTCTATCACTACTAGTGGGTGCCACAAAACCTCACTTCGTTGCACCACACAACATTAATATGCATTGTGCTTGGCTGAGAGCACATTGCGGTCGTGTACATGGATACATTCTGTGAAGGCTCTACACGGATCCTACATGGAGTTTATTAGATCCTGCTGACAGTGTAAAGATCAAACGCAATTTGAAGAACATTTATATAGATATTTAGCATAACAGGAAACCATTTTATAGATACATAAGATGTGGAGGGAGTAAATATATACAAATTGATAAACTACGTACATTCTAAAATTTATTCACTGACAAAACATATTATAGATATATTTACAAAATCTTATGCAAAGCACAAGTGGGTGATAAATTGTCCTAGTAACATCCATGTAACCCCAGATACTAAAATCAAATTAGATTATATTGAAAATGAACTATGCAAATTAGATGCAAACAAAGCATAAGGAGGAGGAGATGGAATTAGTAATAATGACCTAAGAACACTTCAACAAGAACTTACAGTGCCATTATATCTATTATTTGCTAGCTTGTATAAATATGGGGAGATTCCTCAAGATTATAGGCATGCACTTTTTAGACCAGTCTTTATGGGAAAGAGGAGTAGGACAAACCCAAAGTCATACAAACCCTAAAGTTTGCATTCACTTTGTGGAAAAATAATGGAGGAGGTAATACTGGATAAGTAATCAGATGAGATTCTGGAAACATAAATTGAAAGGTGAATATTTAATGCAGTACACAATGATGGAAACCGTAGATTCATGTAAGGACCTGGTTATATGGGTAGATCCAGCTTTGAGTTTTTCTAATCAAATCAACCAATTTGTTAATGATAGTTACACAACAATGGGTTGTATAAAAAGATTTATAAAGTCTAGGACATCAGAAATTATGAAGTCATTATTTGTTAGTTATATTAGACCAAAATTTGAGTATAAAATAACAATATGGAAAACTTAAAAGAAAGCAAGCATGAATAAAATGGAAAAGTACAACAGAAATATACCGAGTGCATCCATGGATGTGAAAATTTAAGTTATTATAAAAGACTAAAATATCTGAACTTGTACAATGTTTCATATAGATATTTAAGAGGAGACTGTATTCAGTATTACAGGGTATTTAGAGACAAGTACCTCTGGGAATGTTTGGCATTATCAAAAAGTTGTAGAAAATCATCAGAGAACCTATGTACAAGATTCTGTAGGAATGCAAAGTGTATTAATTGGTTCTCTGAGAGAGCAGCTGTTGTATGGAATATACTATCAAATTATATTAAAGCAAGCATGAGTTTAGATATTTTTAAGGACAGCCTGAACATTTATTATGGGAACATATAGGGTTAGAAGGGCATTAATGCCTTTGCTTAAAATATTTGTATGTATGTATGTATGTCAATCATTAAAAAGTTAGTGTTCTAAATGAATTGTTAAAGCAGATTTATTTTGTATCGGGAGCACTGTCCAGTTCATAGGTTCATAGGTAAGTACTAGGCTATCTGCCCAAGGTCATTTATAAGCTTAGCCAGAATGTGTTGGCTTTCGCCACCCCCTTAGATTAGGTCCATGGGTCTCTGTCCAGTAGAGCCATTAGTTCCCTGCACCACTGTCCAGCAGAGCCACTGCAGTGATCCCCGGGGTAAATTTTCTGTTTCCCATCCACCTGTCAAGGTTTCTCTTGAAGAGTGTTAGTGAGGGGCTCTGCCTGATATATATTGGAATCCTGTTCCAAAGCGTGGGGAGTCTCTGGCACAGGAATCTATCCCTCCAGTATGTCCTAATTATCATTGTGGTGAGGTTTATATCTCTAGAGTGTGTGGCTCTCCGGGATTTGTTTTTTTTTAGGTGGAGCATGTCCATCAATTCTGGGTTGGACATGGCCTTGTATGTCAGACAGAGAGCACCTCTAAGTAAGCGGTATGCAGCCGAGTACAGCTGGAGTTTCTTGAGTCAGGCTGCATACGGCATCTGTTTGAGGCTAGTAATCCTCTTGGTGAGGTACTTTTGTGGTCTTTCCAGCAGTTGCAGGCGCCTTGTAAGGTACATCACAAATGGGGCATTGTATTCTATGATGGGTCTAATTAGTGATGAGTAGAGAGGCACAATAACCTCTTTTGTTCTAGATGCAAACTCTTTTGTGATTATGTGGGCCACATAGAAGGATTTTCTAACCACCTTGGCAATATGATTATCAAAGGAGAGATTACTATCTAGTTGGGTCCCCAGATCCCTTATTACATTTTCTGTATTTAGGGGGCTTCCACCTATGTGGTAGTTTGCGGGTACTTTATTTTTTCCAAAGGGGATGACTATGCACTTTTTGGCATTTAGCTTGAGGCCATGATTTTGACACCAGGTATCCATCTCAGTGAGACCCTTCTGGAGGGTGTCTGTATCAGCTGGAGAAGCAATTATGGCCCCTAGTTTGCAGTTGTCTGTGAACTTGGTCAACCATAGTCCTCCTATGCTTGCCCGTACCTCTGAGATGTATATACTGAACAGGAGGGGTCCCTAGGACTGAGCCCTGGGGGACACCACTTGTAACCAGTTTAGAGTCGGACATAGAGCCTGCAACTCTCACCATGTGGGTTCTATCCATGAGCCAGTTGGCAACCCATTTCATGATGTAGAGGTTTATGTTCAAGCTGTTGATCTTGTCTATAATACTAGAATGGGGAATGGTGTCTAAAGCCTTTGTGAGGTCTAGGTAGGCTGTGTGGACCTCCTTTCCCTCATCTAATGTCTTGGTAACTGTCTCAAAGAAGTCCACCAGGTTTAGGAGGTATGATCTGCGATTAACAAAGCCAAACTGGATAGGGTCCAGGCTTTGGAGGTTCCCAATGTCTCTGTTAATGAGTTCCATGATGATGCGCTCCATAGCCTTGCAGGCCAGGCTAGTCAGGCTTATAGGATGATAGTTCCTGGAGTCCATTGTGGCTCCAACTTTGTGGTGTGGGATAACTGTTGCTGTGCACCACTCTGTGGGTACATAGCCTGTAGAGAGGCTGAGTTTGAACAGTGTGTTTAGGTGAGGGGTTAGTTCATTTTGGAGCTCTTGTAATACACAGCCTGGGACACCATCTGGTCCCATTGAAGCTGTGTTTTTGGCTTTAGATAAGGCTGTTTTAACTGTGTGTCAGTGATTTATGGGGCCCTACATTCTTCTGGTATGGTTATGGGCCCTGTAGGGGTTGAGAGGGGGGTGAAGTTTGCACTAAACCTGTCTGCCAGAATGTTGGCAATATCAGTTGGTTCAGTGTATTTTGTGCCATTCTGCACTAACTCAGAGCATATCTGAGAGTTTCCACTTAGGTTCTTGACATAGCTAAAGAATGCTTTGTGGTTATCTTTGGGGTCATTGGAAATTTTTCTTTCGAAACTAGCCTTAGATGATTTAATGAGGGATCATAGTTTCACTGATACTGATCAGGGATGTCTTTCCTTCTTAGGATTTTACTGTTTTCTGTATTAGTTTCCTCCTTCTGTTGTATAGCTTGTTTATGGCAGGGGTCCATCAGACTGGTTTCCTTTTCTTGTTGGAGTGAGTCTTGATTTTACTTGGAATAGCACAATCCATGCATTCCTGTAGATGCTCATAGAGTGCCTTTGTAAAGGTTTCAGCAGCTTGGACAGGATTGTCCTTTAGCATGTGGGCTGTAAAACTTTCCACCCCAGTCTTAAGTAATATGAAGTTTGCTTTTGAAAAGTTTTTCACGGTGGTTTCCTTGATTGGGGGTGGGGGCGGAATGTGGATATCCAGAGTGATTAGTCTATGGTCTGATCTAACCAGAGAGGGGTTGACCTCCGGTGTGGAACTCCAGTCGCCCATGTTGGTGATGACCAGGTCCAATATGTTGTTCCCTCTGGTGGGGGTGTTGACCAGTTGATCCAGGGCATTCGAGTTTATAAATTCTAGGAAGCGTTGGGCAAGGGAGTTAGTACTTGAGTAGTTTTCCCAGTTTATGTTTGGGTAATTGAAATCACCCAGTATTAGGGTGTTTGGTAGGACCTTCATATTTCCCAGTGTCTCCAGAAATGCGGAGTGGGGGTCCTGGGTCATGGTGGCTGATCTGTAGCAAGCTACTATTTGGATTGCAGTTTTGCCCATTGTTAGTTGCACATGGATGATCTCTGATGCATTGTGCTGCACCACTAACCTGGAGGTGTGGGTAACCTTGATGAATATGGATACACCCCCGCCTTTTGTGTTTTGGCCCTGGTTCTGTGGCTGAAAGGTATGGTATGAGTTATAGCCTAGTAGTGCTGGGGTGCTCTCAGGTTTCTGTTACTACACAGGTGTCAATGTTATCCATACTGAGGAGTGCCTCGAGTGCGTGCATTTTGAAGTTTAGACTTCTGGCGTTGAGTAGCATTACCCTCAGTTTATGGTTACTTGTGTTATTTATGGTGGTGGGTTTGTCTTTTGAGCCTTGCCTAAAAAGGCACTATGGGGGCGGCAAGAGCCTTGGTCAGTATTCAAAAACCTAAGCGTGACAGGAGCAAGCCATCTCTTGCGAAGCAACGTGGCTTGTTGAGCATGTCATCCCAGGTGGAGAGATACTGGATCCCCTTTGAATGACACCAGAAACTTTGCCAATTGTTGAAATTGATAATTTTTTCTTTATACTATGGCATCATTCTTAGTGAGGGCAGGATGCTACTCAGGGTCATACCGGCCTGGGCTACATGATCAGAGAGCTCTTCCATGTCTCTTTTCATGTAGTCCAGGGAGGTATGTCTAAGGTCATTCACACCAACATGGACAATGACAGAGTCATATTTGTACTTGTTCTGGAGTGACCTGAGTGCTTGTGTTATGTGGCAGATCCTGGCACCCGACAGGCAGCTAACTGTAACTTTCTTCTTGTCCAGCCTAGTTAGTGGGACATTAGTGTGCCTGACTATAGAGTCGCCTATTATTAGTGCGTTGGGTATGTTATTTTGCCTTAAGGGCTGTGATTGCGTGGCACACACTGATTATGTGAAGTATGTGTTTCATGGTTGGTGATCCGGTGTGGAGGTTGCTTGGATATCTGCTTAGGAGGTCTCTGTTGCTTTTGCATATTTTTATTTAGAACCTCAGAGTATGTTTTCATGTATTCATGTGTGTTATTTGCCGGTGTTGGTTTATTACGTCTATGTGAGACTGGTGGTGTGTTGCAAGTATTACCCTTCTCCTCTTGACTGTCAGTTCCAGTCTTGGGTTGAGAGAGCTTTGCCTCCAGTTTGGCTGTATAATTGCATCTCTTGCATATATTAGTGTTTGGTGGTAGGAAGAGAGGGTTGTCTGTGTACATGAGGCAGTTGTAACATTGCCTCAAAATGTCCAGATTCACCAGTTGCAATGGAGAGTACACCTGAAACTGCCCTTTAGACATACCTGAATAGGTAGAGTAAGTTGTTTTTCTGATTGGCTGGTGGGGACGAATAGAGAGCCTTGTCTTTCTGGACAGTATAGGGGCGTCTAGTGCTAGGGTTAATTAGTGCTTGGTATGAGTTTTAAGCAAATGCTTGACTGTGAAATGAATGGTTTGAGTGCTAAAGAAGAAGGTTTGTCTAGTTCCAAGGGAAAAATTGAAGAGTAGACTTCATTGAGCCAAGAATAGTGTAACTCTAGCTAACCGGCACTGCCCGGTGTGCAAAACCACGCAAATGCGTTTTTTATAGCAGGAAGTGAAAGAGATAGAAATTAGCCCAAAATGGCTGATAAACTACTAACTTCTGGGCTGAAACCACTCCTCCAGGGACAGATAGGCTGCTCAAAGCTCCCATCTCTCAGAGGTGAACAGAGAAACTTCCTTCTATCCTAGTAAGGTATGGGCAACACAGAAAATTGTAACACAGCTCTGGATTCAGCAATAACCTGAAAACTGGACTATATTAGTTCAGAAAGGCGGGAAAAAGTATATATATTTTTTTGTTTTGTTTTTGTTTTTCTTCAGAAAATAGAGCAGATACAATCAAAATGAGTTCAAAAATGGCCAATAAACTACTAACTTCTGGGCTGAAACCACTCCAGGGACAGATAGGCTGCTCAAAGCTCCCATTTCTCACAGGTGAACAGAGAAACTTCCTTCTATCCAAGTAAGGTATGGGCAACACAGAAACTTGTAACACAGCCCTGGATTCAGCAATAACCTGAAAACTGGACTATAATAGTTCAGAAAGGCAGGAAACAAGTTATGTGACTTAGAGTCACACAGTAGGCAAATGGAGATCGAAGGAATCAAACCCTTTATCCTTGACTACAAGTAACAGCTCATTAAGAGCTTACAGCTTTAATTACCTACAGTAGCTGACAGACATTTGCAAACTTCTTCATTTTCTGATAAATCACAGAATTTTAAAAGTTACTGAAGTTTACAGTTAGTCAATAATGCCAGCCATTAGAGTTTTTTAGTATTTATTATGCATAAAATGCATGCCCATCCAACTTTATTGTACTTGTGACACCTTAAGTGATTTGGAGTTGTATGGTACTTAAGTTAGTGCAATATTAGTGTATTATGTAGTGTAGTGTGCTTACTGTATGGAAACATGTATGGTTTGAAGCAATTAGCATAGTGTGTTAAAACTGCTGTTTCCTGTGTTTAGGGTGTGGGGACTGAATCCTTCCCCTGCCTTTCTATTTTTCTATTTTTAGTCTGGCAGTTAGCACAGAGGGTGAAAGTTAACTGCTGTTTCTGTGGTACAAGGTTCTGTTGCCTCAACTATCACTTACCTGTGACCTTGAGCAAGTTGCTTAACCAGACAGTGCTCTGATCCAATTTGGGCTCAGTTCCTCAATGGTCCCCTGGACTGCATGTCTAAGATCTACCTATAAATAAGAGTAATTATGGTGTAAAGGAAGGGAGCAGATTGTAGTAAATGACAACATGATCATATGAGTCATGTTCTTTGGGTATATTCCTTGCATTCCTTGTTATGCTGATTGCAATAAAGATTGAATGAATTAGGTAATTCATTAATTAATAGGCCTGAATTGTGTAATGTAGTCTAAACATGTTGCATTTTAGTAATATATTTTTGCAGTGACTTCTTTAAAACTTCAAGAATCTGTGAAGGGGTTAACATTTGTCAGGTTATACAGTCTGCATTATTTGAAGTGATGATCAGAATCATCTGAACTTCTGCATCCATTATGAAGTCATTGCTGCATATTACTGTGATGCAGTCTTCTCTATAAGATCATATTGTAAAGGAGTTCTGCATTTAATTAAAAACTGCTATTCTGTTTGTCAGCAAGTCCATAGAACTAAAGCTAAGACTTGGTAATGAGTTGCTTCCCCTGCCAAGGGTGCAGGATTTGAACCTTTACACCTTCATTTACCTACTGTCTAACCATGCAATTCACTTAACCAGACAGTGCTTTTGGGGCAATTGGGAATATGTGCCAGGAACCTTAATTGTCCTCTGGATGGTATACCTAGTAACTATGAGCCTACGCTTGCTTTTTTTCCAGCCATTCCCTATTGCGTAGGGAAATGCAAAGTTGTTTGTCAGCCACACCATCTGCATTAGTAAAAGTTCTCTTTAATGTGGAATTATTCAGATGGCTTGTATGTCTGCAGAGATTGTGCATATTGACTTAGTATATGTTATCAGGCAGTTAATATGTCTTATGTTGTAATCATAAATACTGTTCTATTCAAACTGTGCTATACATGGCTGGGTTTTATGGTGTTACACATATGATCTTTATATACAGTTTCATGTAGTTCATCCAAAGCTACCATATAAGTACATGCTGTAGTTTATTTCCTCCCAACAATAAAAGGTAAAGACAGGCAACTGAGTGGTTATAACTGTTGGTTGGAGTGAGGGCTATCTGTGAATGAAAGTACCATTTGCTCTTATCACTGTTTTTAAACAGTCTTTAATTTAACTTTGCAGGACAAATGTGCATGTATGTGTGATTTAAGTTGGAATACGTTACCATGGTTTATATTATGTTTGTGTGAAACAAATTTACAATATGTCACTCTGTTCATTATTATTGCGACATAGACATCTGAGATGGATGTAGTCAAAAATGTAACTGCAACTTTTGGGATTAGGGAATGTTTGCTTCTAAAAAATGACTGTCCATGCTGAGTTGAAAAACATTAAAAAGTCATTAGTCTGTCTTTACAAGACTAGAGGGCATTTGTGGAATACTTTACTGTGGACATTTTATCACAATCAGACATGTAAAGTCTACAACAGTTTTTTCACCACTTACTAGAAAAATGTTGAAAACCACTGATTGAAAACAAATGTATTAAGCAAGAAATATAATTTAAAACAATTAGGAAGGATAATCCAAAAGAACATATACATTAATGCATGGTCTAAAACATGTCTGTAAGGTTGCGGGGGGGGGGGGTTGAAAACAGCCTGGGGCTTTGACACTGACCATAGGGGAAGTGATCCATAAGGAAGGCAAAGAAGCAGAATAAGGAATAGGGTGGGCATAACCTTTATCCACAATGACTTGGCTAGATCCAAGGAGAGGTCAGTCATCACCAGGAATGTCCTCCCAAATGGACACACTTGAGGTGATAGAGGCAGATCAAGACAATTGTATGATCCTGTAAGCCACATAAAGACGACCTCCAGGCAGCCAAAGATGGTGTGCAGCTGCCAGTGCACCAACTTCCCCTCCACATTTACCAACTCCCAGGACATTACAAATCACATAACCCTGGAAATACCACTGGACAAAACAATAGTACTCTCCTCTTGTGAGTCTCTGAGAGGGGTCACATGTGCAGCACACTTGCTGTCCCTCGTTGTACCCTGTGGGGATACAGGCCTGGATCCAGGTGGACTTGCACTCCTCCATATGCTTCTCACAGTAAATAAAACTCTGTACCATATTACAGCCAACAACTGAACCCCTTTCATGTCATCTGCAGCTCATGAAGCATATCTAAATAAAGTGGTGCCCCTTCTTATCGACACTAAAGTTGTATAAGCTGCTGCTCTTAGGTAACGTCAACTATCTGTCCGTTAACTGAGACATCTACACCTCAACTAATTTGTAAGCACTATGATTCATGGACTTCATTAATGCCATCTCCTTGGGCCAACTTGATCTAATCCTGATTGAGGTACTAAAACATTGTATCTGGTTCTCACCAATATAACCCCCTATCCTGAACACCTTGAGTTATCACATTGATGGTAAAATCTGTTCACTGTTCAGTAGCATTCTCTGTTAGGGTAAAACAAGATCTGCCACAAGACCCTAATGTCTTTAGAGACTACAGTAAGGCAAACCAGCTCCAGATAACTGATGATCTGATGAAATTTCAGCTCCTTCCTCATCCTAATGACCCTCTTACTCATGCTACCACAGTTACAGATCATTTCTATTCCCAAATCAAAATACTCATTGAGGTATTAGACCTCATGAGATGCAAATACAATACCACATTCAGGAATAAACCCCAGTGGTGGATCCCTAGTTTAAATAAACCATACCATAAGAGGAAGAAACTCTTAGACTGTATGTGTAGGCTGCTGCTCCAGGCACTAAAGAAGTAGTTTCCCTTTCTAGCATTTTAAAGATGAAAGCAACTTTCATGTGATTTTTACCATAATTTGAACACAACTTTCAGTGTTAAATATTGTATGTGATTGATTTAGCTGTACTTCATTATCAAGTCTATGTAAAACAACTGTAAGTTTCAGGAAGGGTTCTTTAAGAAATTGCACTTGGCAGCTGAGTGACATCATGATTTATTCATATATTCCAAATGTGATTGGATGAATTGTTTTATTTAAATGATTTTAATGGCATAGTGTTACTCTCATGAAGTTTTTGTTTGTAAGACGAAAGTACTCAGGCTGTGATTTTATTCCATTAAAATTTGTTGAAGTGCACTGAAGTTTGTTTTGGAGTGTAAGTTCAAATTTTTTTAATGTTGGTTGCTGAGATGTTTTAAGTTGTTTATAAAATGTTATAAATGTAATATTCACTGTGTTTACTGTGACTTATAAAATTCAGTTTGATACCTAGAACCTAAAGAATACTACCACTATAACAATAGTTTGTGCTGAAGAGTTTGCCATTTGTATTTTTCGTAATCCTATGATTCCAGTGATATGAACATTTGTTTGAAATGTAAAGACATAATTTGATTCTATCAAAATGCTTAGACTCCACCCATTGGAAATTACAGTGCAAACTTCCTTAGCGCCATTGGAGTGAATGAGTTAATTATTCATGTCTGTGGATAATCACAACTTGGAATCTTGTTGCTAAGCTGCAAAAGTTCCTCCTAATCAATAGCTTTGTAAAAACCTGTAAACCTATGAACTTGGTGCAGGAGTAGAATATTAGTAGTGCTGGGATGTGGACCTGGGGTGCAGCACTGATAGATGTGGCAGATGCTATGGAATATGGAAAAATAATTGGACAGAAATGAAACAACCATCCAGGACAATGACAAAGAGTGGGAGAGTGTGAGAGAAAACACATTATTATTATGTATGTGACATATGACCTATTAGAACAGCATGCAGAGTTATATTAATCCAACATGAAATATGTTAGTACGACACATCTGAAACTCTAACCTACCTGTGTTATCACTGGCCTGATGGGAAAATGTGCAGGCATGAGGGCAATGTTGTCAGTCACACTTACTTATTGGATTGTGTGTGTAGGTGTGCATGACGAGGTGTGGGTAAGGTAATCTTGTTTGCAAAACAACATGGCCTCTGTGTGGACAATCATGCCTATAGATCCCCTAGAGGAAAGCAATGCAAGCAGTTCACATAACAAGGCAACATAGCAACACAAACGTGTATATATGGGTAAAGGAATACCGGCAGTGACATCTGTCAGGTCAAAGCATGGGAATATTCTTATCCATGAGATCACATCCAACAATCCATATGAGGTTTACAACATAACTGCAACATAAAACTGCAAAGTGCCCCGCCACAAAACTTACAAATAAATGGTACCCACAATAGCCATCAATCCAAGGCAAACACACGTTTACCTTTACCTCCAACCCTGTACAACCATTAGCCCATGCCCCAAAATGAATACACCCTGCTTATGCAATGCACTCAGCTGTTGCATGCAACAAGGTTTATCAGACCACTGATCAAGCTATCAGTATGGCTGGACAGATGGGCCCGTGCAATAAGGAGAAAATGTCCATGTAAGCTCTGTCTGTGTCATGTATACTACTTGGGGGTGTGTGAAGAACAGTACCTACAAGTGCAATGCTTATCTTGTTGTCCTAACGACTGCTACTTCATTAAGCCTTTACATGAATACAATTGTTATGTTAACTGTCACTGCATAGTTAACTTCATATTCTAGGAAATGCATGTCTTCTGAAGACAGGTGTAATTACTTCCACTTGTAATATGTAACAGGCAGTAATCTAACTAAATACTAACATCTCTACATGTACACACCCTGTCAGTGTGCAAATGGAAATGGCAGCTAAAGAAAGAATGCAAACTAATATTCAAAGAAATCCCATATGCACCACTTTGCCTGGAGAGATGCTTCATTCTTATCAGATAAAGTAAGGCATTTTCAAAAATATCCTCCTTAGGTGCAAGAGAATTGAAATCATAATTATACATCCATTACTTGTATATATAAATTGCAAGCCAAAGTATAGACAACTATTAGAAATACGTATAATACATCACAGGAGCACTTGCATCAACCTCTTCTTCACACAAGTCAGGATGGCTCCTTCACAGTTCATTTTAGTAGTGCTGGCACTGCTCACCAGTGTGAGATATCCCAGTCATATCCAACAGTATTCTGTCAAGACTGTGCCAGGTATCACTTTATATTAGAGACCCTCATAGCAATCCCCACTGAAGTTCACCTGATGGTCTCTATGCAGTAGATGTAGAAAGATTATGATTTCCTAACTGTACCACAAGGGTACGCTGCAAAGATTAGTGTCTTTGGAAGCCATGGTCATTTACCAGATCACATTTTAGAGAACTATAGTAGCCCTCTCATCATCACACATGCTTGAGTTTGGCATCACATGATGCCCAACATCAGGCAGCTACTTAGCATGATCAGTTGTGGTGCCACCACTGCTTAGCACACAAAAGGATGGTGCAACACTATGGTGTTAGGATTTGAATACTGGCATGAAAACTATAACCTGCTTTCATCCTGCCAAAATGTGATAGTAGTTTACCTGTTTAGTATCTTGTTAGGATACAAAAGTACAATACATTTGTACCACATCCCTGCATGGGTTATTGTACTCATGCAAGTATGTGCAGGAGACCGAGCATCTTACAAAAGTATTGGATATTATCGCAATGAGGAAAAACATGCATTTCAGGTCCCTTCATTATCTGGTCTGCCATTAGAAGGTTTAACACTGCACAATATTAGCTGAATATCTGCCATGGGCCTCAGTGCCTACAGAAAATTGCAGGGAAAAGAGCTACAAAGCTACTGGATGAGGATATTCAACCAGGACTTACACTTTTAAGATGTATAGCAATTTGTTTTGGAAAGTTAAGTGTAGTGGAAAAGCTTTGAATAGACTTTTTACTATATTGTTTTCTTTTACCTGAAGATCACCTTGGCAGTTTATATTTGGTAGAGATTGTTTATGTTGTCTTTTAAAGGTACAGCCATGCTGCCACTACACGGGAGTGTTTTACCCTGACTGTTTGTGTACTGCTAGATAGGGAAAATAGGAAGTTTCTATGGTGAAGCATGCCTTCCTGCAATACAAGTATTATTGCTATGTTTGTTACCTCAACCCATGCATACCAGTAGGCTAACCACAGATTGCTCAGTGTTTAATGCTTTTGCAATTCTAAAGCAGTTGCTGCAACACTGAATTGTATAAGTGTGTGTGTGTGTGTGTGTGTGTGTGTGTGTGTGTGTGTGTGTGTGTGTGTGTGTGCGTGTGTGCGCGTGCGCGCACGTGGGGGGGTTATCTAGATATTTCTAGATGATACACCTGGATCCTTGTACTTGATTGTAAGGCAACAGTCTGTTGCAAGCTGCTGACAAGTTAGTAATGCACTGCACATTTGCCAATATGGGGAAGGTGGGGGATAGATAGTCTTGTGAGAGGAACTCCAATAACTATGCATCTACAAGCAGCACACATCAAGCCCCAAAGAGATATGTTTGTATGTACATAACACACTTCCTTTAACAGATGCCAGCTGGTTCCTGTTATTTAACAAGTCATCTGTGGTATTACTGAAGTCCACCACACAGGCAATGTGAGTCCATGGCTGCAACACAATGTTTCTGCAGAGCCATAATACAGGGACAGGCAAACACCAAGACAAGCATTGCTTAGCTGCTAGGGGTAGTATGTGGTCTGCTTGATGGCTCCACAGAGTGCATGAGCCACATGTGCAATATTATGGATATGTGCACACAGCAGGTGGACCTGGTAGTTTGAAATTATGGCAGACACACTCTTCATGGCTGGTCAACCCTTGTCTGCAGTGGGATGGGCTGCCATAGAAGGGGACGACCATAGTCTGGCACATGTAGCACCACCACCTCAACTCCAGCATCCAGTTTTAAGGGTAGCTGTGCATGCCTAGTCCTCACATGGCATAGGCTTCTACTTGTGGTCATGGGGTATTCCATCCTCTCAGCATGGTGTGGATCATGCCTTTAAACCTCCCTGTAGAAGTCAGTCCCTTGGACTGAGATGCTTGCAGTCTGAGCATATGTCTCCTATGGGTACCCTGGACCTGTCCACCAAATCCTGGCATAGTTTTGTAATATCTGGTGTGGCTGTGTATCAGGAAAGAAAATCACTCATTGTTCTGCAATGACTACTTTTATACCCTCACACAGCAATGGACACAAAACAGCATACCTCTCAACCTGCAGACATTGAAAAGGGGAACAAAGGCCCTTAAAAGTAGGAACATCCAGATAAAGATCTAGACATCTAATCAGCATAAAATGTGAATGCAAATAGCACACAACTCTTGCCACTTGCAGTAGGCATGTGGAATACTACTTAGAAGCATATTTAAATCACAGAGCATGACAAAATGATGAGAAAATGCACACATGTTCAAAGAGACAGTGTAATAATGCACACGTGATCAAAGAGACAGTGTAATAATGCACACGTGATCAAAGAGACAGTGTAATAAACTGCACTGCAACATTTGATGACACAAGGTCATTCGTGTTTCCTTCAGAAGCGAGATGCAAGATGTGTGTCCTTTTTATTTAAATTACTGTTGCCACTAGTATGCTGGTCATTCAATGTTTTTTTTTCTGTGTACTAGACTTCAAAAATCACATATGATGAGAGGTATTCAGATAATTTTGTGAAGGGGTAAATCATGCCTGAAAATAGGGACATACCTCTAAAAATAGGGACTTCCTATGCAGGGGTAAATTAGACTTGAAAATAGGAATTTTCCTCAAATTAGGGGCATTTTAGAGGTCTGCAACTAACCCTCCTTGGCTGGTCTACCCAAGTCTCTCAATCTAATCACATTAATTAACACTTGTGACATAAAACATTGCTCAAACACACCATCACACACAGAATTGCCTGCTGTTGACACTTGACATTGTGTACCTCACCACCAGTGAACATGATAATAACTGTGTTCTGCCCCCCCTACTCTGTTACTTAGGTAGCCTATGTCTGATGCATAGTGTGGCCAGCCTATGCATGGTATATCACAGACTGAGTGTAGGTTTGCTTCTATCATTTTTAATGTTCTGTATAATGCTTTATTCTGCCCCTAGGTGTGACCCTAGTGTGATGCAGTCTCTTAGCCGGTGCCCTGACATACTTTGCTGTCTTCTGTCTGGCATTGTCCTTATATACCATGTCCTCCACTGCTTAGTCTGTGATTTCCAATGCTAGAAAGTGTCTGCCCTGCTGTAACTTCTTACATATAATAATGTATAAAATTTCACAGGCTGAAAATATCATACTGCACTTGCCAGGTGCATATTACAAGGCATCCTTATATGCATAAGCAACAAAAAATAAAATAAAGAAACAGCTAACACCGCACTATATAAAACACGTGTTTAATTTCACAAAAGTAAAAACAATAAAAAAAAAAAATATATATATATATATATATATATATATATATATATATATATATATATAAAACAGATGAGCGCTTTCACACCAAAGGTGCTGCGTCAGATCTAAAAACAAACTAAGAAGCATTGCTTAAATAAGAAAATTCAAAATCACCTGGTCAAGTCACATGATCTAAGCAAGGATTTTAAAGGTATAAGCTCATGTAATCCTTTCCCTTTATCAGATTGTAAAATTAACATCCATTTAATTTCCAAGCATTCTGTTTTTGACTTAATATAACCTCCTCTACCTCCTATATTCAATGAGTGTTCAATACCAGTGTTACAAATATGCTTATACAAAGCATTCCTATTATCATATCTGCTTATTTTGTACATAATGTTCCCTGATACGATTCTTCAATATTCAATTCATCTTCCCAACACAGTAGCATCCACACTGAACAGTGTAGCCATTCTCTGCCATGGTATAAGAATTTCTGATAGCTACCATTGACCAGGCTTCAATTCATATCCAGCATTACCAACTGAATGCCCCTTTGTAAAATCCCTCCACATAAACTGCTGATATAGATCTCACACATACCACACACACGAGTTGTGTGCACTGCCTGTGTGTCTTGCATATTGTATATTACTCTGTGCATTTTCGATCTCCTAGCAGATGATCCAGTAAAAGCACTTTTGGTTGCTATACCTTCTTCCCTTGCTCCCGAGGTGTTATAAAAAGCCCACTTGGTGTTGCTTCCCTTGTCTGCAGTACACAGAAACCACATATTCTTCCACTGCATGGTATAATATGACAACTGGTGGAGCATCCCTGCGACAGATGCTTGTGATGTACCCATCGTTTTGAAACAAGCACAATGATGGCTATGGAATAAAGAAAGAGTCGTATCTTATGTTAAGCGCTTTTAATTTACTGCATTAGTAAACTTCATCAGACAAAATCAGTAAAGCACATTTAGAACACTTACATAGTTTACAATTTGGTGCCTTTCTTCTACTACAGGAAATGACAACAAACCTAAATAATATGCTACTTCCCCCATTGCATGTACCATCATTCATAAATAAGTTAATATTTATATACATTACTAAACATTCTAAATATAAAAAATGCATACAATATATGCAACTATATAAATTAAAAAATTATTATTAGCTGCCTAAGATGTTAAATAAATATACATTTATATACATAAATAAACTATTCATTTATTAACTTAAGCAAAAGTTCTTGTCATTAATAAAGTAACCCCTATCTAGTTAATGCTCTTAATTTTAAAATGCTGTTAATACTACAGAGATCATTGTGCCCAGGCCATGCATAAGAATGAAGCATAAGCTGCCATATTAATTCTGCCTTTTCCAGTTGTAATTCCCAGGGGCCACCTCTATCGTCATTGAGCATGTGCTGCAATATTCCAAACCTAAAATGATGATCATGATGTTCATGCACATGTTTGGCTAGTGCATTATTTAACTGATCCTTCCTTATTGCATACATGTGCTCATAAATTCTTTCCTTAAGACAACTGATAGTTATTCCTACATAAAATGCTGGGCATAGCTGACATACTGCCACATATATTACCCCCTTAGAATTACAATCAAATATGCCCTTAATGATGTATTCTTTTTTTTTTTTTTGCAATCTGATTTTTATTAGCATTTTTTTTAAAACACAAATACAAAAACAAAACCATAATTGACACAATACAAATAGGTTCAAAACAGATAAATGAAAAAATCTTCATACAATCCTACTTAAGAACAAATACATTCAGTACTGATGTAACAAAAATAAATATTTAGCTTCTTTAATCAAGTGAATAGGATACTAGCTGATTACAAACACAAACAGAAAGTGTAGAAATATTCCATGCTCTTTATATGTATGCATTGGCCTTGATGTATATATCTACAATAATTGCACATTCCACATCTATTCATAGTACCCACTGATTTATTGGCAATATGGCTTATCATGCCATTCTCCAACAAGTTTTTAAAATTACTTGCTCTCCTTGCTACCATTTTGAAACCATGACACAATTTTGTTCTAATATTCAAATCCTCATCTATAAGTGTCCAGTTTTTCATCATAATAGCCTTAATTTCATAAAAATGTGTGTTGAATGTTGTTATGAAAAGTGTAGCATTATCCAAGCAATGTTCGCTCACACCTAAGGGTATTAGGCTATTACTATGTGCTAAAATAGGTGCAAAATGACCATTTGCTCTTTTTATTTTTACTTATTTGGGGTAGCCTCTCTTTTTAAAACATATTGATCAAATTATTGTAGTCTATTTTAAATTCTGTATCTAGGCTAATCATCCTTGCTGCCCGGACGAGCTGTCCCTTAACTACTGATCTCATTTTTTGGATGTTATTTTGAGTAAGGATAGGGACAATAAAAGATTCATAGCGAATATTTATAGAAAACCCACCTACTCAAATTCATTCTTACATTTTTCCAGTGCACACCCGTCAACTAATAAGAAATCAGTAGATTCAGAATTGCTGTACCCTATTGTTTACCCACATATGCATTTGCTGTTTCCCTCATTTAGTTCTGTCATTTCTATGTAATTAAACTGCCATTTGCATATTATGCAGGCCAGTGGTTTTCTCACTTCTGCATCGACACCCAGAGTGTCTCTTTAAATTGCATGCCGCCCCAGCTGTCACACCTATGTAGATGATTGCCAGAAGGCTTGTGCTATTATATTGTGGTTATTTCTTTAGGGTTATTGCCTTTTGGATCCATATTTCCCACCCATCTAATCCATGCTCTTCCTTTGTATTCATAGTTAATTTTAAGTTGTGAAAACATCTCAAAAGTATATCTAGTGCAGTATTATTAGTTGCATTATATTCTCCTCATCTAATGATGCTCCTAAGTTATGAAATTTGCTAAATTAATGGTTATGAGTATTTATTTATTTTATTTATTTATTTATTTATTTATTCATTTATTTATATTTATTTCTTTACTGGATCAGTGCACTGACTAATACTGACCACTATCAGGTTCAGCCTGAGTGAAGTACAAAATATTTCATAAACAAAAAACAATACAGAAATGTAAGCAATAACAGAATAGCTCATTCTAATTACATATAAAAACTGTATGTATACATTATAGTGATCAAACAGTGCAATGTACAATCAAGCAGAGTATAATGTACAATATACACATTAGTTTCTAATGGGGGTCAATCATCAGTAAATCTTGAGAGAGGAGAACAGACTCGGAAAGGAGTAAGTGAGGTTATATATCCTGTGTTGAAGCAGGAACATTAGGCTAGGATGAAGAAATGCTTTTTGAGTTGCATTCTGAATTAGGAATAAGCATTGAATTACTTTACGTTGATGGGGAGAGCTTGCCAAAGAGTAGATGCCAGAGAGGAGAAGTTTGTGTAGTGCTGCAGAGTTTGGTTGTAGGGGCAATGAGAGTTGGAGTAGCTTCTGAGTAGTGTCTCAGGTTGTATGAGGAGTTTTTTTTACATTCAATCTAGTTGCAAGGGGAGCAAATATGTAAAGTTGGAGTAGATTGTAGAGTTGGGATCATAAAAGTAGGTTTGATCTTTGTTTTATGGATAGCTATTTGGATTATTCCAGGGTGATATAGTGATACTCTCAGAGAGGTGAGTTTGTAATGAGTCTGCAGATGCTGTTAGACATAGTCTGGAGTGTGACAATATTTTCTTGGCAGTAGAAGCAAAAAATAGGAGTCCATTTTAAGGCTGAGAACTCCTTTGCCAATGGCTGATCTTTTTGGTCGAATAAAGCTTGGAGTTTACTTTGGCTCTCACTTTGTCTATGTGAAAATGGAAGTTTAGCGACTGATCAAGCCATAATCCTAAGTATTTGAAGCAGGAGGTTGTCTCTGTGGAATGGTTGTGTAAGTCAAATATAGTCAGATGAATTGTAATTTAATGTTTTGCATCTGTGTAATTAATGTTTAGCTGTTTCCAGCTTTGATCCGGTTTCTCAGTACCATTATTTAACAACTCAGTGGTTTTATATTTATTATCATTTTTACATCTGCATAGTAAGCATTTTATTAGACATTTGGGAGCTGATTAGTTTTATGAGCATCCCTGCCAGCCTTAGTGCTGTGCTTATAATTCACGAGGCTCTCCTCTTCCATGCACCTTCTGTTGGCTCTTCACTCATTTTGCTCTTAGCCAATGATTGTGGTGTATCTTTTAATTGTAGGAGATTTGGGGTCATGGAAGGTCATATGGCTGGAGGCATTAGAATCTCCTTTATTGCATTCCCTGAACAGGTCTACCATTTGGGGCTTAGGGATACTCAGTGCTGTGCAAGGTGAAATGCAGGAGAATTACGATCCTCCTTGAATGATGCAAGTACCCTTGGCATCAGACTTCCATCTTCATCTGGTAAGCAGGGCTGCTACCTAAAACTGATTGGTTGGTGGTGTGTTATATAATCCAGTCTGATATGGGCAAACTAGATATTGTACCTGACTTATTTTTTAAGGTTGACTTGGCAATTATTAGAGACCTGGATGGATGAGAATTTAGGGCATCGCCTTGAAGTCTGTGTTCTACCTAGTTACTATGTGATTGTCATCCTTAGGAAAAGATACTCAGGTGGTTGGGTGGCAATTTGTTTTTTTCTGTCTTGGAGCTGATGAAGGTTGAGACTGCAGGATCTCTGTCCTTTGAATACGTCCTAGGGATAAGAATATAATTCAGATTTGTCCTTGTTTACTGTCCACCAAGGTACCTTGCAACATTTGTGCAAGAGTTCACAGATGTCCTCATTGACCTAGTTCAGAGCTCTTTCAGGTGGTTAGTCCTGCGGATTACAATGTGTTAGTGGCTGAAGTAATTTCTGAGCACACAAAGGAGCTCGTACATTTAATGGAGAGCTTTGGCTACATCCAGGTTTTCTCCACTCTGGCCCATGTGTTTGGATGTTCTTTGTACATAATATTTCAGCTTGATCCTGAAACCAGGAATATGGGCGGGGGGGGGGGGTCCATTTTAGTATGGCCACTGCTTGTCCCCTTCTGGCTTGGCATTCCACCACCTATGTATCCTACTATTGAACTTGCAAATGTTGACATCTCCAGGCACTAAATTCTGACATTTTCCCCCTGTCAAACAGTAGTTTCTTGAGGGTGATACAGATTTACTAGTGGCAGCTTTTAATAATGTTGCAATCAGTTCTTTGATTCAACTCATCACAAGGAGTGTATGGTCTAGAGCTGTGGTTTGATACCAGCCATAATATGATTATGAGTTGCACTCAATGAGCAAATTAAAGTGAAAGTGGAAGCAAAAATGTGTTAGGAAGTGCCTTCACAAAGACAAGCTTATTGCTGACAAACATAATGCTTTATATCAGACAGAAATCTCTTACAAAAGGATGTGCTTGTGCCTAAGGAGATCTCTGCTGCAATAGATAACATGACTGCACTCTTGTAGGTGTTTTGACAGACTACAGGCCAGCCTGTTCAATCATACAGAGAGTTATTCTGCTGTTGTCTGCCAGGAAGCTGCATAATGTTTTGTAGATAAAATTGCCAAGATATGAGAGTCTTTTTCCCTAGAACTTGCCTGTTGAGCATGTTTAGTTATTAGAAGGGGGTAACTTAGACTTTTGTGTAGTGGATTTCGATTACTTCCGTTTTTACAATCTTGTGGACATTGCTTTGGCTATGCCCTTGACTTTTTCTGCTCTATCTCCTAAACCTATAAGGTGGATAAGCAAAGGCAAACTTAGGGCAGTGCAAAGGGGGCAGCTGCCCTGCATCCAGGCTCTCAAGGGTATGATCATCAGTATAGAAGATGTGCTGATTTGTCCTTGCAAGATGGTCATGCTGTTGTTGTTTGGCTAGGTGTGGGTGCAGTATTTGTGGTCATACCTCTCAACCTCTTAGAGCAAAAAATCTGGACAAAGCCTAAAATGATGGGGGGACAAATAGGGACAGATTTTAAATATTGCTCTTAGAAACTTAGGAAGTTGATAGAATAATAGGTTTTGCATTAGCATGATTTTTCTGAATGCTATGGAGTCTTAAACTCAAATGTTTGTCATTATATAATAGCTTCAATCCTCAGCTATTTGCCATAAATAGTACAGATTTTAGGAGGAACACACCAAAAATAGGAGGCAAAAATCGGAACATTCTGCAAAAATCTGTACAGCTAAGAGGTATGTTGTGGTCCTTTAATCAGCTATGATTGGGACATATCTCTTTACATAGAGGCAATTTGTTTATCATTAACTTTGGAAGATATCTTTTGTTCTCAAGTCTGGACTTTGTTTTTAGGTTTTCAACTCTGCTTGGAGTGGAAAGCCAATTTGGTGGTTGCCCATAGTGCCAACTGACCTAACTACAACTCTGCTAATATGTACATGACTTGATTTTCTAGGTTCAGTTATTCTCCAGATAGGTTACTTCCCCTTGAGAACTGGGGTGTTTCTATCTCCTTTGAAGAATGTTTTGATCAACCCATTTCTTATAAAACCATCTTTTGATCAGAATGTGTTGGAAAACTTCATCCTGTCTCTAACCCTCCCATTATTAGAAATGCTACTGAGACAGGTGTATTGTATTTTAGGTCACATGGCTTGTTAGAAGCTTCTTACTCTAGATTTAGATCTGGGCACAGCAAGGAGAGGTTAATGACCTCCTGACAGGGTGGGATCAACTACAATATTCAGTCATGGTCCTTTTTGATCTCTCTACAGATTTCACAAGCACATGGCTTGTCAGAGGCTTCTCACTCTAGATTTAGATATGGGCAAACAAGGAGAGGTTAATGACCTCCTGACAAGGTGGGATTGACTACAATATTCAGTCATGGCCATTTTTGATCTCTCTGCAGATTTCATTACTGTGGATCATGGGCTTCTAACTGAGTGCATGAATGTATATTGTGAGTTATCTGATGTGAGGTCGGGTTAGGTTGTTCCTTAACCTCATGGGTCATACTCAGCATCTTGTGTCTCAATCAAATTCCTGAAGTTCCTACACATTGAATTGTTGTGTGCCTCAGGGCTTTTTTTTTCTCCCTTGTTATTCACAGTGTGCATGCTACCTCTAAAAGAGGTAAATAAAGGGAGTTATATTTATTATCACTTATATGTTGATGATATTTAGCTTTACCACTCCTATTCTCCAGAAGGTGTGCATGATTTCTTACCCTTGGAAGACTGCTTAGATTCCATCATTGAGTATGATGATGTGTGCTCCACTGAAGTTCTACTCGGGCAAGACTGAAACAGTACTGGTGAATGCCACAGTCTATCCAATGGATTTTTCTCCTCTCTCCATGAAATACTTATTGGGAGTAGCTGACATTTGGCTGTTGTGTTCAAGATTTGAGCCTAGTTCATGATAAACTGAAACTGAGGGACAATGTTTTGGATATCATCAAGATATCTTACTTCCCTGCGAAGATATTCCACAATTAGACTTTTGGATGGTGATAAATGCTTTGCCTTTTTTCTGTCTTGATTACTGCTGTCTTTTTTACTTTGTTTTTTCTGATGGCAGCTTGGCCTGCCTGCATAGAGTGCAGAACTGTGTTTCCAGGCTTTGAACTATTGCATCTAGCATGTGACATATCATACCTATTCAGTGTGTATTATTAAAAGTTTTAATTTTCTCTTTTGTGCATGACTCATTGTTTGATTATTATAATGTACAAATAAATAAATAGATTGTTTGACAAGAATGAGAATGGTTTTCCCAGTATACAATGACAGTTGTAAAATTTTAGCCTTTTCTTAAACATTTGTAACAATAATGAACTCTATCATGAAATATAGGTGGTAGATGTGTCTCTTAGTATAGCTAGACAGAATGTTAAATATCCGCTTTTAGGTTAGGAAAAGGCAGACCCAGTTAATCCTGCCTACATTCCTAAAGTACTGTAGGAAAGAACAAAAACAGACAAAAGGAGGAAATAGCCGGTATCATCTTTCCACTGACTAGGGGGTACTAACTGCTTTTAGAGCTCATACCTAACACAGAGGAATTTGCTTAATAAAATATTTGATCCTTTGTTAGTATATCTAAAAGAACGTGAGTAGGTGATCAGGCAAATCAGACTTATTCTGTAAACAACGTCAAAGTCCCCAGTTGGGTTGTAAATAACCCGCATGCAGCTGTCTAATTCTACATGTGCTTGTAAAGCATGAATAATGTAATATCTTGGAATGCAGAGCTTATTATACATGCATGAGTTTGAATACATTAATGTAAAACAATATTTATCATCTCCTGAATGTATGACCTTGCATATTAGTTATCTCTCTACATCAGTTTTAAGGGCACAGTTAACAAGAGCAACTTTGTCCCTTCACTTGGGTAACTAATTGGATATCTTAGTGGGTAGTGAGGGTTTACTCTTAGGTCCACCACTGTGCCATGGTACTAACTAGAGGCCATCTTCTTTTCTTGGTTAACACAGCATATATAAGTAACCAGCCTAAACTATTGTTAGTTGGAATAAATATCACCACTTAGATTTTGGAACATAGACCCTCCTTCTAATGCTTTGAACACTTTCTTCCTCTTGTTTTTGACCTTGGATTTTTGCAAAAAAAAAAATCAGCTTATTTTTTTCTTTTGTGATTGAATGCAAAATAACCTTCTTAATAGGTTCATTTTGCAACCCACACATTCTAAGAAGTGAATATAAATATATATATATATATATATATATATATATATATATATATATATATATATATATATATATATATATATATATGTATATATATGTTTCATATTAAAACAGTGTTTGTCAAAATGAATTCACTGCAGAGGTTATAAAAATAATTTAGAAATAAACATTTTAATGTCAGTCACCAATGAAGGACTCAGAATGAAGTTATTGGAAGGACCAAATACTTGATATAGAATTCTGTATTTTATCATCGGCAAAAACATGTTTTATAACATTTAGAATGATAAAAGGTAAAACAGATCGCCAAACACTGTCAAAATAGTATATGACCCATATTGATTACACATATTACCTAAAGTAACTTAGAACTAGTAAAAATATCCTGCAGTTATTGGTTACTGTCTGGAGGCCCATATCACTGGATCCCTTGTACAGGGTTTTCTGAAGTAATATAATGCTTTAAGTCTGATAAATTCAGAGCTCAGTATCAGCTAAAGCCACCCTCAGGAGAAAAACTTAGTTTAAAAAACACACCCATTGACACTTCCCTTTCAGGGAAAAGAGTTTACTTATTAACTTATTAGGTTTAGGATAGTATATATAAATGATTACATTTTTGGTGGCGAAGAGTAGCCAAACCATTAGATACACACTCTTCCCACAGAATGTTACATCCAAAGTTCTTAATGATGGGATATAAGGAAAAAAACAGTGACTTGCATTGTTTGGTAAATGCAATATGCTGAATGATGTAAAAGCTTTGCATTAACAAAATCATTAAGCATTGTACTAAGAGTATGCAGATCACCTGTCTCTGTGTTGCAATAATCACAGAAATAGAAGTGCACTTATGTTATATTGAGTTTGCAAGGAGACATGTGGGGCAAAACAATAGTGGATGGGAGGAGCCTTGTATTTATAACTGATACATAAAGAGTCAGGCTCCTTAAAATGCTGTAAATTACTACCAGTGTTGGGGCATTGTAGGTCATACAAGATAAAGCATTCAGTTAAATGAATCTAAAAATTCAACAGAGAGTATGATATGACTGCGCACATCTCATATAGAACCTTAAAGAATGTTTTGGCCAACTACGCACGCCATGATAACATGCAAAAATTTAACGATAACATGAAATTCGATGCAAAAATGCATGCACACCATATACAATTAGCTGTGTTTTAAAGAGGTAATTCATCCATTCATTTTTTTAATTCACATGTATTAACGTATTGGAAGCCAATAACCATTATAACATAAAAATGAATAAAAGTGTGGATAAATCAAAATTTGTGCAGTGTGTGTTCAAAAATAAAATATAAGATCACAAAATCATATGCTAATAAAAGTATAGGTTGTCAAGGACCTCATGAAGTTAGCCAATGTAGATGCTCCACTGGGGGGGGGGTTCCATAGTTCAGATACCTGACAGTAAAAAGAATGCATCCAAATTGTTCTCAATTGCAACCTAGGAAGTTCTAGCAAACCCATGGGTGAGGACACAGGGGCTCAAAAACAATCTACAGGACTGGGAGCAAGACGCACCAGTCCTAGAACTTAAAAGTGAG